>NW_017729025.1:71719882-71725757 GCF_001723915.1 Gavialis gangeticus
TGTCGCCAGGTCAGCGCAGGACAAACAGCAGCAGGGAGATCCCCATGTGGCTCCGCTGCTGCCGTGCCGTGCCTGCAGGACTGGGGAGGCCCCAGGGGAGAGAAGCAGGGATGAGTGGAGCCGTGTGGAGAAGCTGTTCGCCACTTTTCCCTGCCGTCCTACTTCTCTCCCCTGGGGCCTCCCCAGCCCCACAGGCGTGACCAGGTGCGGCAGGCAGCAGAGGAGCCACACAGGGCTTCCTCACTGCTGCTCGCCCTGTGCTGCCCTGGTGACACCTCTAGCACCTGCTGCTGCTTTGAGGGGCACATCCCCATGCCACTTCCCTCATTGCAGACCCATGCACAGGAGGCATGTTGTCAGGGAAGCGCAGGGCAATCAGTGGTGAAATCCCCGCGTAGGTCTTCTGTCCCCAGCCATGCCAGGTCAGGATTTCTTTGGTTTTTTTAGCAGAGAATCTGTCATTTTTTTTTATCATAGAAAACCAGGATCCCTGTTTATAACACTTGATTAGAATTTAATGTAAGCAAAATTGAGAGCTGTGGATCTAACTTGCATCTTGTGGCCATAACTGGTCAGTATAAAGTAAACAAGTTCATTATAAAATCATGCTCTCTTATTGTTAAAATACATTCTGACTCTCCAAAGCAACATTCCAGTTGGTTTATTTTTAATGACCGTTGTACCAACTCATGTCAATCTATGTTGGCATCTTTTTCTTTCTTTTTTTGAAAAACCAAATAAAACAGTCTATAGAATCATTATAAATTAAATGTATGCTATAGAGGGAAGGTATTAGAGCCTGCTGAATGGGTGCTGAGATGGAAGAGAGAATGAGGGGACCAGGAGAGAGGGAATAGTTTGAAGCCCTCACCCCTAAGCTGCCAGGCTGTTTCACTCGCTTTCAAAATATTCAGACAAGTAGGACATAAAATATTCTTTCTCTCTTTTTTGACTATCAGAAACTATTGTTCTTTTCAGCCTTCTACATCCCAGTAAAACTTTTAATGTTAAAATACGTTCAGTCAATGGTCAGAACACATGCTGGGGTGTTAGGTTTTTTATCCCCTTTTATCCCCACTGTTCATGAATACATTATTGTATGTCCTATTATGTTTTGTTGCTGTATATAAGTTTATATTATCATAGTTTGCCATAAGTATAAATAGGTATGTTCCGGAATACAGGAGGAAGGAATCTGATAATAACCTGATGAAGTCTTTTTGTAGTTGACATAGTCTGTGGTGTTTGCTTATAGTTTGTAGATCGACTGGCGTTCAAGGAAATTCCAGAGTAGTACAATTTATTAAGACACATAATAAGGCACAGAAACTAGTAACTGGAATTATAGTTTTGTTCCATATGTCACTTTCTCCTTTGAGCCCAGATCTGTGGCTGAATCACATATTTCATAAGATACTGCTGCCAAATGATCAATGTTGCACTGCTTCTCCTCACAAAAAAGGGAAACCATGATGCATTATGGAAAACATGCCATCCAACTAAGAATCACAGTCCTTCGAGAAGGAAGCAAGCAAGTTGTTTATTTAATGCAGTGCGTTAACCCTTATTGTCACCTGACACATTTCTAGATCACTTTTTTCGCTGAAAACTTGAATTTACCCATGGAATTTTCCTGTAGAAAAGTATGTTGCTTCTGTAGGCATCAATGGGAGACAAAAGCATTAGAACAGCTGTATAATTATTTTACATAGCTTTTTTAAATACTCCATTTTTTTCTACCAATTTTTAAAAATACTATCATTAATACTAATTTTTTTTTATTCCGTAGGATTCCCCAGAGTTTGATTTACTATTTGAAAATGCTTTTGACCAATGGGTAGCAAGCACAGCCTCTGAAAAGTGCACATTCTTTCAGATTCTTCATCACACTTGTCAGCGGTACCTTACAGACAAGAAACCAGAATTTATCAACTGCCAATCAAAAATACTGGGAGGTGCGTAGATCAAAATTGAAATGCTTAAAGTACAGTACAGCACTTTCTACATGAATCAGTTATCTGTCTATATTTTTTTTCTTATGCATTAGTAGAATCAAAAAAGCTCAAGCAGCCAGAGCATGTTAATTGGTGGATTCTGCAGCTAAAATCAGTTTTATGTGTTTGCACAAGGGAAGAATTTGTTTAGTTACCGTAGAATTCTTTCTGATGCAATTACTGATAATGCTTACCACTGAATTAAGAGCTGACATTGGTCATTTTAAATAGCTAGTTTACTCAGCAGAATAAGAAATCACTCAACTGAAGGATTTTGCAGAATTTTACCCTGTAAGGAAGTGGAATTACAACTTTCATAGTATAACTTTCCTGTCTCCACCTCCTACTTCCCCCAATTTTAATTTGTTTTTCTTGAAAGCAACAAGACAAATAAGTATTGTTCTTATTTTTTGTACTGCCTCCTTTTCTCTCAGTTCTTCAGAGCACTCATGTAGAAGCCTGTAAAAACGAATTCCTTTCTTCACTGATTTTGTTCTTTTCCATTTAGCAAACATTGATGTTTTTTTTCCTTGTGCTCCTGAAAGAGCTAAATTAAAATAACTGTTGTTAAACAATAACTTCTTTTGTTTGTTCAGAGCCAAAACATCTTTGTTCCTTGGCATTATTAAATTCAGCACAGTTGTATGGAGTGTCTGTCTGAATTAGCGAGTTGCTGCATATGAGAGAGCACTTTCTGAATAATTTGTGACTTTTTGTTAATACCGTGTTGCAGATACTTATGTAATGAGCCCTGGTGACATATATATCTGGCCCCTGGCACACCTTAATTTAATGACATGATGGCATCTATTCCCCAGTCCCAACAGTTGCACCTCTTGCCATGCCACACATGTATAGCAGGATGGATGATTTGGGGTTGGGGATCAGATCCCAATCATACCATTACTACTTGCCAGTGCAGGGGAAGCAGTCAGGATCATGAAGTCAGTCAAACTTGGTGTGGTATGGTCCTGGGGCTGGGACAGCCAATCAGCTGTTTAGCAGTTCCAGCCCAGGAATCGCACCAGAGCCAGTTCAAGATTCTGTTGGGATCTGCAGGCCTGAGACCGGCAATTAGCTGATTGTGGGGCCCAGCCTCAGGACCACATAGATGGTGGTTCCAGAGCCCCACCATGCAACCAGCATTAAGCTGCATGGCAGGAACTGTGCCATGTATCCCATTTAATGTGTGATGGAAACCAGCCACAAAAATATTATACATACTTTGTGAAATAATGTTGTGGCTTACTTCCCATTTGATTATACCATTAATGTTAGTATTTAAAATCGGGTTAACTGGTTAATCATATCTTAAGCATAATTTCTGCCAGAGAACAAAGGCAAAGTATAAGAGTCCCAGCCACCCAATCTGAATTAAACTGCTTTCAGTGCAGAGCACAATTTAAGAGGTGTGAGTTTATTCAACTTACGTGCTTCTCTCATTTATGAGGCAATTTGTGTTTGACCAGTGCATGAGCTTGAGCAACATCAGAGCTCTTCTGATTTACTGCAATCATCAATGGCTGAATATCACTAAAAAAAACAAGGTGCTTTGGCCTTTTCCCCTCCTGTGCTGGAGATTGGAGAAGTGGGTCATTGCCTGCTTCTGGCAAGAATTTTTGTAGGTGATCTCTTATTGAACCAACTGCATGGTTGGGATAGACATAAGCAAGCTTTTGGATATCACAGTACCCTTCCTCAGGCCTTTGGGTTAGAAGTAGGCATTTTTATCTAACCCAGGGATTTTTATACCTCAATATATTTTCAGCATTCAGTGATTTAATAGTGCCACTTTACTATATCAGTCTTTGTTCTTTTTTTAAAATAAGTTATGGAATTGCAAATGCTGATGAAGATCCATAATTGTTTTCCAAGTTGTGTGCTTTTTATAAGTCACTTCCATACTGCTTATTAACCCATGTGATTTTGATCTCCTCTGAATGGAGTTATATGAGGGTGTTACAGAAAGTATCATCAGTTTTGAAATAAAACCATTTGGTGTGCGTTGATCATTTACTGGACCATATCACTTCTCTACATAATTATAAACATTCAACAACGTCATCAGTGTTCACTGCTGCTGTGTAGATTTCCACTCAGTACACAAAGTGCCATTACTTTCTTACAAAATGGCATTTAAAAGTGGAGGTTCATAAAGATTTCAGTGTCCAAAACTTTAATAGCTCAGTAAAGAAAGTTGCATTTGGATGGGATGACCGTTGTCTTTCAACTTGCTAAATATCAAAGGTAGCTTGGGAAATTGTCATGTAAAGATACATGCCTTTTTATCATCTCTACTAGCCTGTAATCTATTGGACCAATGACATGTGCTAAGTGTGTTCTTTAATCCAAAAATAGAACTCATGAAGGCCTTCTTTATTACATTTTTTCCTATGGAAACCTTTTACATTGGATGAAGTTAAACTTCCATGGAAAAAAAAGTCTCTGTTTTGATAAAAACAGATCACTTGTTTCCAGCCAGCCTAACCAAAAGGCACTATTTAACCACGGTAAAAATATTCTCCTCTTTACTTTCTTGTTCTATTTTAATTTGCCAAATCCAGATGCAGAGTACTAAATATCCAGTTTCTTTTCAAGGATTCAAGAATCTGTTGCCTCATTTTAGCATATAATTACTAGCTTCTGATGATACAGAAATGTTCCTTTCTATTAAACTGGGCAGAACTTGTCCCTAATGTCAAAGCTTGTTTGTTTCTAATATTTCTGATGCTACAGTTTTAGCTATTCTTCCTCCCTCTTATTTCTCCCCACCACAAGAAATGAACACTGAAGCCTTACCAAGGTTTAATGTAATGAGGTTTCACTTCCATTTCCAATTTTGTACTCAAAGCATCCTACCTTTTGTTAGTGTTAATATTTTGGGATTCCTCTACAGCACTAATATTTTCTAGGTTTTTATTTACTCACCATGTTTGACATCTGTTATGCATTCCTGAAGAATAGTATGTAAACATCTTTCTTTTTGGCAATTGATAGAGAATATATAAATAGAGCTTTCTCTCAAGTGTGATGCCACGTAAGGATTCGAATCACACTGGCTATCATAAAACTTATTCAATAAAAAATCTGTATTAGGTCCTTTGCACATTGAGCTACATACTACTAACATAAAAAAAGTAGACCAAACTAGTAAAAATATGCTTTTTCAAAGCATATCCATAAAGCATTTCTTGAGTGACACATCAGTTGCTGAGTGATAGGTTCCATTTGCCAGGATCACGTTACCAATTGATCATTTATTAGTATCTTAGTGGTTCATGTATGCACAGTCCATGGGGCTTCTCTCCTGTGCTGCGCAGCCCCAGCAAGAAAGGCAATGGGCTCCAGCCTGCAGTGCTTCTCTCCTGTGCTGCACAGCCCCAGCTTCCCTTCTGTGCTGTGCTAGTACAGGGGCTGAACGTGAGTGGGAGGGAGCACCAGCAATACAGGCAGCCTGGGGGAGGCTGCACTCCTTATTTTGATGTGTAGCACTGGCCAGAACTGCGCCCCACCAGGTGCCTGTGCCCTGAGCACCCCACCTGCTGCTGCTGGCGCTGCCAGCGCCTGCCTGGACTGTACGCTGTGTAGGAGTGTGGGGTGTCCTACCGCCCCCCTCACCCTCCTTCATACCCACACACTGCCCACCCCAGCTCCCCTGATCCCATGCTCCATGCTGCTGCCAGCCCCATGCTCTGTGCTCCTTCCCAGCTGCAGCCCTGCCCCTGGTGCTTCTCTGCCTGCTGCCCTGAGCCAGCAGCAGCAGGTCACTGAGGGCTGCAACAGCGGTAAGTGCAGCCCTGCCTGGAAACTACACACTGGCTGGGCAGGGCCCTTCCACCCACGAGGGTTGGAGCCAGGCAATAGGATAAGTTTGGGGGGGC
>NW_017729025.1:71730757-71754609 GCF_001723915.1 Gavialis gangeticus
TCCTGGTTTTCCCCTTGGGTGCCCTGGTGAACAGTTGCTCACCAAGCCCTTGATGTACTCCCCTATTGTAGTGGTAAGCTGCTACCAGGTCTCCTCTCAGCCTTCTTTTCTTCAGACTGAAGAGTCGATATTACTCCGCCTTTCCTCGTATGGCTTGTTTTTTAAGACTCTGATCATACGGGTGGCTCTTCTTTAGACTCTCTCAAACTTGTCCACGTCCTTGTTAAAGTGTGGTGCCCAAAACTGGACACAGGACTCAAGCTGCAATCTCACCAGTGCTGAGTAGAGTGGAAGAATCGCCTCCTTGGCTTTGCTGGAGATGCATCGATTGATGCACATCAGAGTATTATTTGCCCTACTGGCTACAGCATCACACTGCTGGCTCATATTCATACTGTGGTCTATTATTATCCCCAGGTCCCTTTCATTCATGGTTCTAGTCAGTTTGGTGCTGCCAAGCCAATTAGGAGTTGCTTGTCCCGAGGTGGAGCACTTTACATTTCTCAACATTGAACTTCACTAGATTCTGATCCACCCAACTCGCTATCCTGTTCAGGTCTGCCTGTAACTGAAGCCTATCTTCAAGCATGACCACACTTCCCCATAACTTGGTGTCATCTGCGTACTTGGCCAGTGAGCTCTTCACCCCAATATTCAAATCATTAATAAAGATGTTGAAATGTACTGGACCGAGCGCCAGCCCCTGTGGGACACCGCTGCCCACTTCTTGCCAAGATGACACAGATCTGTTCACTATGACTCTCTGGGTCCTATTCTGCAGCTAGTTTCTCAGCCACCTGACTATCTCAGAGTTAAGCCTACAATCCTCCAATTTTCTCACTAGGACATCAGAGGCCTTTTGAAAGTCTAACTATACAATATCAACCTGCTGTCTTGTGTCCTGGTGGCGAGTTACCTCATCATAAAAAGAGATGAGGTTGATAAGGCAGGACCTGCCTGCAACAAAGCTATGCTGGCCATCATTCACAATCTTACCTTCTGCAAGCTTATTGCAGAAAAGCTTATGTGGGTGCCTCACCCTCACCTTCACCTTCGTGGACAGAAGGGCTGGGCAGGGCACAATTTGTTGCGGAGTACCGCAGGCCGAATGAAAATGCTTGGCGGGCTGGATCTGGCTCCTGGGCTGTATTTTGCCCAACCCTGTATTCAAATCAGTTTTCTAGGTTGAAAATACGTGTTGAGCTTTTTCAGTCTTTAGTTTACTAGATAGGAATCCTGAAATTTATTTTTGTTTTCAGAAACCCATGCTACACACTTATCCAGTTTCCATTTTACCTCCTATCATTTCCATACAATCTTTCAATTAGTCATGGGATATAAGGCACCAAATGAATCTTCCTTTGACTTCATTGCATATAGCTTCCCTCAGGTTCTTCGTTAACTTCATCTTTTCAGCCTGGCTTCCACCCTAATAAATTTAAATTAACCTCGCTAAGGTTTCAATTGATGCTTGCCTAAGTGTCAGAGCCATTCTCAGCTGCTGTCACGCTGCCATCTCATCCTCCCTGAGCTTTTGTGATACTGTTCTTATTTTTCGTCTACATTTGACAGATCCTACAGAACATCTGTTAATAGGTCTGTCTCCTGTTGTCCTTCTGTTTGGGATGTTTATTTAAATCTTTTTTCTATATGTGATTTAATAGGACAATCTCATCTATTCATGCAGCCTCACTTGCCATCTCTTGGCTAATGAACGTTTATCTCTGTTGTCTGGGCTTGTGAGTTGACCCCTGTTTCAGCATATCTATAATAACTGTACTGGAATGTCTCAATGTCACTTTTATGTAAGCATAACCTGGACAAAATAGAATTCAACGCTTAACTTTTCCATCCAAATCATACTGTGCAGATTTTTCTTAATGTTGAGAGCATTATCCTTTGCTCTGTTGCTCAGATGCATCTGAATCTCTCATTTGCCTTGTTCAGCATATCCAAGATATCTTTTCACATTTTCCAAAACATGCCTAATATTCTTTTCTTTTCATTTCTGTACCTAAAAATCTTGCCCTCATCTTTTCCATTTTGACAAATGGACGACTTTCTCAACTCCCTACGACACAATGCAGACTCTTGATCTTCCCCATGTGGTTATTTTCCTTGCCTTTTGCTTGGACTTTGTCATCTCCTCCTCTACTGGCCATGGGAACAAAATAAAAAATGTTAGCTCCTTGTTGCCAGAACTGTGCCTCCAAGAAATAATGATTGTAAACCACACTAATGACCTGAAAAACACTGAAATAGCCTCAACTTTGCTGGGCAACAGTAAATCCTGTACCAATTTAGAAAGTCACTCTATCTCTTCCCTCACAAACAAACCATATTCACTTTAAAGTGTGTGTGTATTTCTAGATGTATATGTATATATGTGTATATATCATGTAATCAGATAATTAGAGACTTTCATAATATGTAATCACAATAGGAAAATTGCACCTGGTTTAACATCTGCATTCCTGTCAATGAGCCTTCAAATCTTTTTATCTTCATGTAACATTAGTAATTTTTTTATTTTTAATAATACACAGTATCATTATAAACTTCAGTTTTGTGCGGGATGCATTTTAATTTAAGTTTAAAAGCACACTTCTACCACATGCTAATATTTTTAGATGTAGGTATCATTAAGGAAAAGGTAGGGATGAATGAGTTCTATTTGGAAGAAGGCACTCTGCTCATAAAATGTTATTTTCCACTACTAGTATTTGTATTTTGCTATAACTTTATTCTTTATATTAAACTTTCTCCCTGTATACTAACCATGACTATCAACTCAATGAACCTATCCACAGCAATAGACAGGATAGACTCATAAGTCTCTAAGGAAAATGTGTTTGTTTTTTATTTCAATTGATAGTCTCAAAATCTAACATACAGAGCGTGAAACCTGGAGTCTTATATGGACTAATAAAAAGAAAATGTTTGCACTGGGAGTTTTAATTGAAGGGTATTTCAAAGGCAGATGTCTTGATAATGCAGAATAGCCTTGGTGTTATATCATTTCCTTTTTGTCAAAGGTATCTTGGTATCAAGTGTTACATACACACTTGAGTTACCTTAGTAAGTTGATGCCTTTGAAGGCAAAGGTAATAACTATTGAGTGACTTTTGAAATAGGTTTTCATGTCAATAAATGGAACTATTTCATGAAGCAAGATTTTGGCTAAGTTATTGGTGTTATCTACAATTCCCCTTTGGAAAGTGAAGACTAATACTTAACTACTACTATTAGGAATGATCTAACTGAATTCCAAAAAGCCTCTCTAAAACCTGAGCGCAGAGATAGTAAAGGGAAATACAGTGGTGTGAATACAGACATTTAACATCAACTCTGGCTATAGAAAGTATAGGCTGGCTTGAATCAAACCATTAAGTTCACTGTTTTAATAATTGTGAAACGAAATATTAGGATCTAAACTTATATCAGAATTCTCAAGCAATTACATTAGTAGGTTGATGACTTCGAAGGCAAAGATAATAGCTATCGAGCTACTTTTGAAATAGTACTTGTTCTTAAAATTAGTTAAACCAACATAGTGGACCTAAATTTTTCCCCTTAACTTTTAGCACGTTCAAAGCTATAACTTCATCCCATTTCTTTAAATAGTTTTTACAAGGGACAAACATGGATTTGGTTTCTTTTAAAAGATATTCTATGTGCACTCCCTTGGGGATAAAGTCATTTCAACTTCTGGTTACTTATTATATGAATGATCATAGTGGGGATATGTGCATGTGGAAGTATCATGCTCATCTCAGTATAGGGGAAAAAAGAGGGGGAAAAAACCATGTACAACTTCCATTTCATCAGTTGTCAAACAAACAAAAAATCCAGGTCAGATGCTCAAGATGATTTTAAAAAGATATTTCTCCATTGAAAGAAATTGTAAGCAGCTCTGGTTTTTAAGCAAGTGTCAACAAGAATTGCCATTTTTTCCCCCAAATAAACTGAAGATCTGCAATACAAGTTTACATTTTTATTTCTTCTGTTATCTAATCCTGCAAACTCTTTTAAGTAGATCAGTAGGCTCTAGGGGTGTACCGATAGATTTTTTGGTGCTGATACCAATGGCCAATTATTAACAAGCCATATCGGCTGATACCCATCCGATTGCCAGTGTGGAGCTTGGAGAGCAGTCTCTGGTTGGTAAATCTATTGGGAGGGGGGAAGGGGAGCATAGGGTGGAGAGATTGAGCCCACCCATGGTGAGGGGGAAATGGGCTGGGGCAGACGCTGCCCAACCAGAGGTGGGACACAGAATGGAGCTGCGAATGGCTCATTTGGAGTGAGGGGAGGCAGCTACTGCCACTATGCACACCCCTGGGGGAGGCACAGCGAGCATGTGCCCCCTGGATCTGTGTGCGGGGTGAGAGCGGTCTGTCACTAGGAACAGGGGCTGACACTGGGCTTTTCCTGGTGGAGGGGATTGGACAGGGGTGGGCAGTGGCAGTGCTGGAAGTGGGGCTGCGGGGTGGGCTCTCGCCACTGCAGAATTCACTGTAGCACCCTTCTCAGTGCCACTACCGCCTGACCCAAGTGCAGCACCACTGCCACCCCCAGCCCACAGAGTTACCCCGCCCTCACCCCATGCACAGAGCCAGGGGGGCACCCCCCCCATGCTTCTCCAGGACCCCTCCCCCCGGATAAATCGCTCAGCTCCATCCTGTGCTACCCCTCAGGTGGGCAGCGCCTGCCCCAGCCCCACCCCCCGTGCTCCCTCACTGTGAGGGCCTTGATCTGCCCCGCTCACACCCCTTCCCTCCCCCTGCCCCTTGCCCCCCAACAGACTTACCAGCTGGATGCTGCTCTGCAACCTGCCAGGATGGCCATGTGTGTGTTGCAGCTGCACATAGGTATGCAGCATTTTTCAGCAACATTATCTCCACATCATCCAAAGAAAGCCAATTGCCAATAGTGTCAATTTTCCTTAGGTTGGTGCCAGTATGATACAGACTGATGTATTGGTGCACCTCTAGTAGGCACATTGTGCATGAACTTACTTGCTTGTAGGAGCAGTTGCCGAATTGTAGCTCATACAGATACACCTGAGAGATGGATCTTTTATTCAATTAGTCTCTCTGTGAAATAGTGAAATATGAAATAGTGACAGACTTGATCACCAAGGGACACAAAACAAATATTCCAAAATGGTTTGCTGCTACTTTCATGATTAGAAGAAAAGGACTGAATGCTTGGTTTAAATGCTACACTGATTAATAAAAAAATTGCTGTCTTCAGTATACCACACCCCAGCACAGAAAAATGTGAACTGCATGGTTTACTTTTAAGATTACAGATTTGATTATCTTTCAGAACTCAACTATATTTGCCCTTGTAAAATATGTATATTAGTATGTTCAAAATTAATTTTTCAAAGTTATTCATTTTCTATTAAATCCTTAACATTCCTTTAAAAATAATAAATATTCTAGCATAGCACACAGAATTAACTTAATCGACTGGTTTTATAGCAGTGTAAAGAAGAGTAGGCTTTGAGAAATTTAGAAGTGTGCCTAAGGAGCTTAATTACAACTGTTAAGAAACATTATTTTGTCTGAACTATAATTGTTTGGAACAAAATGATTTTTACTTCCATGTCAAAATCATAACTTTCTTAGCTTCTCTTTTAAGCAACTCCTCCATTGCTTGTTCATTTTCCTCAAGTCCTTTCTTTCCTGCCTGTCATTTTATCCACTTCATATACAAACTTATCAGGACTGTAACACACATTTCCTTCTAAAGGCTGTGAAGGAAGGCAGAGGATGGAAAGAAAAGAGTCTTGTTGCTCTTATTTAGGGAGAAGTGTACAGGTACCTGCATGATGAAAATTTCATCTTAAAGGCACACAAATTGTGTGCAGTCAAATCAGGTTCTAGCTTGGCTCTTCTCTCTCTCTTCCTGATTTTTCCTTCTTTCCCTTTCTCCCACTTACTTCAGCTGTCCCTTTTCTCTGCATCTTGTCCAGAACAAGATGCAGATGCTTCTTTTTTTTATTTACAGTGTACGGTAATATAAACTGTCTTGCCATCACTTGGATCCTTTATACTGGACAAGGGACATGAGTATAAATGGAACTGAAAATTCCATGCATCTAATTGATAATGTGAACCAGTGAAATGCATTTATCTGAGTCAGTGCTCTGCAAATGTATTCAGTGCCTCGGGTAGTGTTCGTGATCCTTACTAAGCAGCAGCTGACTCAGTTGTAAGAAAGATAAAAACATTTTCACTGCTAGTCACATGGGTAGAAATGAAAAGGGAATGAAAATGGCGTGGATTTTTTTAGTCATTCTTTCCTAAATAACGTTTGAGCTATGCATACTTGGTTATTTTACTGACTGGATTTGTATTTCCCCTACCCACAGCACTATATTTAGAGGCTATATTTCATGACGTGAGATTGTACTATATATGATTTTCACCTAGAAGGAAAATAGGGGGTTCAGAATTAGTCTTTGGCATATAACCAAAATCTTGTCTTAAATACTTCCTTTGCATTTGCAATGTTTATTAAGTTCCAGGCAAACTTGTGGCTGTTATTTACATATTCCCAGATGTGCAATTTCAAACAGTTTTCTCCTAGGCAAAAAATATTTTTCATTAAGCTTGTTCTTTGCAACTCTGAAGGCAATAATTTTGCACTTTTGTTGGGAGTTAGCAGCAGGAGACACTGTGACTCTTTAATGTGTTTTGACACTTCAGAAAAATAATAATTTTACTCACTTCTACACAGCAGAATTTAGGTTGCTAATAATCTGTTCACTTGGTACAGGATCCTGCAAAAGTATGTTTATCTCTACACTGTTATTAATGTGTAAATATTTTGATATGGAGGGAAGCTAGAGTTAGCTTTTTGGTCTGTCATTTAAAAAAATAAACAGTGTGTTTTCCAGACTCTGTCTATTATATCACTAGGTTTCATTGTTATAGTGCAGCTTAATAGTACCAGTTTAAAGTAGGGCTGTCAATAACAACTAATGGACGCAATTAGTGTGTTAATCATTCATGTTAATTTTTTTAATGTGTTAATCACGCACATAGTTTTGGAGCTCGCACCCAGTCTCCACTCTGCTGCAGTCACCACTGCCTTGGAGCACAGAGGACTGCAGGGCAGCCTGGGTGCAGGCTCTGGTGGCAGCAGCAGGAGGAGAGGGGTGTGCTCAGACACAGACACGCAGCCACAGCCTGAAGGTGGCCAGGAATAGCAATGTATAGAACAGCACCTGGCAGGTAGGTCTGTGAAGGGGAAGAAGAAGGGGCATAGGGGAGGAAAGAGGAGAGAGCAGATCAAGGCCCCCATGGTGGGGGAAGGAATGGGGCAGGGGCTGGGGTGAATGGGGTCCCAGAGCCAGGGAGAACTGTGGGATGGAGCTACAGCTCGACCAGGGTCATGGGGGGAGGGGGCAGTAGCACTCCTGCCACTGCACACACCCTGTGGAAAGTGGGGGTAGTGAGACCATACCAGCCATTTATGCTTTAGTACATAATTCTGATATTCCATTAGAATTTTCTGGGGAGCCACTTCCAAAACTGTACAATTAGCCCCCAAATTAGAAGTAGTTAGTAAAAATTGAATTAAATGGAATAATGAGTTATGATATAAATGTATTGCTGTCTTCAAGGATACTTTCTCAGACCACTTATCTCATAAGCTGATGACAGATGTTAAAAAAAACAAAACAAAACCCCAGAACACACCATTTAAAGTAAAGTGCTGTTGGGGGGTGGTGTATGTGTGGGGGGGGGGGGTGTTATAAGGGTGTACAAGAACCCTGAGAAGCAGTTACACAGTATGAAGCAGTTACCCAACAGTTGAAAAATGCCCTTACAAAAGAGTACCTTTGCTGGGAATAAGCCAAACCCTGGTGAGGAGGACTATTTTCAAGCTAGAGATGATTTAAGAGATGCCTTGGACGAATACAAATCTAAAAACCCAACTGTGTTAGCTTTCAACAGAGCAAAAAGATTAAAACAGACTACATAAAAGTAATAGATAAGAAGAAAAAAACAGTATCAAATGAGGGTATGGGAGGAACTAGTAACTACACAGAAAATTAATAATAATTGATGTTTTTGGCAAATTATAGCCAAAGGGGGGAAAAGGGTTAACCTAATTTCTGATACATATATCCCTGAAGATACATGGATCTTTTTTTTAAAAAAACAAGCATAACAACTTATCTGCAGATGGTGAAAGAAACGGTAGCTTTTTGTTGAAGGAAATGTTATCTGTTAAGCTACAAGTAGATCACTATTTCATCTTTGAATCTCAAGTAAGATCATATATATCCTTACTGAGAAATGGATAGGCCCCCAGACTTGACTTTTCTCCCCCCAGAAACTTTCAAGGAGTTCATTGACTAGTGGTGCCAATTCTGACCAAAATGTTTAACATACATCATTATTTTAAAGGGATGTATCAACAAAACTATTATAGTCCCAATTTTTAAAAATCACGATAAGAAAGATGCCACATCTTTATCATCCCATTAGCCAAAATACCAAAATACTTAGGAGACATTTACTTTTCCACCTTTAGACGTGAATCTATGAAAACAATTCTTTTTTGCAAGAGCAGGCTTGTTTTAGAGAAGGCTATTCCTCCATGGCTCATTACTTAGCATTATATTATTTGGTATCTAAATATGTTTAGAAGACAAAATCATCTGTATGTAGCCTTCATAGATCTCAAGGGAGCCTTAGACTCCATAGATGTCTTTCAACAGTATTGCAACCCAGATAGCCTAGAAATCAATACAGCTAAAACCAACATAATGGTCTTTGGAAATGAAAGAAGGAAATGGGATTTTTTTTTTATAGGAAAAGAAACTAGAGCTGGTGTCTTTCTTTAAATACTTTGGAATATTTTTACAAAAATCCCAGCTGGAATAAACACAATGAAAATGTAAATGTTAGCACAAAACAAGCTTTGGAAGGTGTATTATCCTTGTACAATAAGACAGACAGAAGAGCAGTTCTAGAAGAAGTAAGCTTGTATAAATCCAAATCGGATTCCATTTTATTATAGAGAGTTGAACTCTTGGGTATTGAATAGCTCACTCGAAAATAGGAAAGATTTCTAATTACTTTTTAAGGTGGCTTTTATCTTTACGTAATTTTATGACAGAGGGGCTCATACCCTCTGAAACCAGATTCTTAAATGTAAGCTCAGTTAAGAACCCTAAATTACTGAATGAAAGTTCTTTTATACCTACTAGATACCCCAAGTAGTGCATTTTGGAACCCTTTCCTCTGCCAAATAAACCCTTTGAATGGCTAAAGAACATCTATAGTCTTCTCTAGATAAATGGCCTGGGAAACGTACCGGGACTAACTGACCCAATATTTCCCCTGTATTTAAGACAAGACACAAATGTAAGAATTAAGGATGCCAGCATGCAAACATATGCTATTAGTGAGACTGTCTTAAGCTTCCTGTTCTTAAGATTAATAAAACACTCCTTTGACCCATAAACCTATCTGTTGGTTGTGCAAAACTTCTAGCAACAAGAAGCTATCACTAGGTTGAGGCTTGCAGTAAATGAGATCTCTGGTTGTCATGGGTAGTTGATGTCGAATTCCATATTTGGATGGAATATGTTCTTGTGGGAAGGAGATAGATAACTCAAACCATTTTTTGTGGTTTTGTATGATCTTTGAAGAAATAAAAAAGGAAACGGATCTCTCCGTTAATGAGAGAAACAAATATTAGGCTAATGAGGAAAAAAATCTTGTTGCTTTATACTCCTTAGGTGTATGTGCACTACTTGCACAAAAAGTAAGGGCCAAAATCATATAGAATTTTCCTGTTCTGTTTTATTGTTCATTGTTCCATTTTACCTCTTCTTTTAGATCACTATACCTCATGTTCTGTTCAATGTTGTGTCAAGTGGTAGAATAGATCATTTTGTTGTATGCTTTTAGTAAAAATTAAGATGTTTATATAAATAAACACACGTGCGCGCACACAAATTTTGTGTGCTTGTATAATTCATTTTATTATACTTTTTTGACAAAAGTTATAAATATATTATTACTACATAAGTGTAGTGATTGACTTTTTGAAAAGAAGTGAATTTTTTTCTAAACCTCCTCTTCTCCAAAATACCCAGCTTGTTTTTAACTTCACATCCTACCTGCATCCTCTTTTTCCAAAAGATATAACATATATTTAATTCTTCTGTTAGAGTGTGCTACTCAGAGCAAATCTCTGAATAAAATGTCTTTAAATATTAAAGACTGTAGTTGGGCACTCTAACTTTTGGAGCTTATTACTCACAAGAAGGTAAATCTTACTGTCACCTTTTATGTGAAGGACAAATTTTATTGCATTTTATTAAGATTTTATATACTACCAGTTTGTAAAAAAACAAAACAAAAAAACCCCCACAATGGCCTCTAGGAGTAAGTGCAAAAAAATATCCTCATCAGTTTAAATTGCAGTTATGGTTAAGAAGTGGTTGTTAAAATAAGTTTATTCAAACACTTTGTTCAAAATACAGCTGTAGGAAAACGATCCAAAACCAGTTTTGGTCAGGTATATTCACTAGAATTGTTTAACTAAGAGTTTGTTCCGCAGTAAAGTTTCTGTTGATACTGCCAGGCCTTGGGTCAGGCCCCACATGGCCAATTGTAGAATTGTTAATGAAGGTGATAGAGCTAAGAGCAGCACCTTGACTGTCATAATAGAGGTTGAGTTTGCACCTGTGAATTAAAAAAAAATGCCTGCAAAAGCAAAAGAACTTTGGATATAGAAGTTAGAAAATATACCCTACAAAGTTGCATTATTACTTTCTAGAATAAAGCCACGCTTTTTTTCCTGTGGCTGTATTTGCATACAGAGTTTGAACCAGGCTGTGCTAAAATTCGATTGTTACTAGCTTCCAAGAGTTTTCAAGCTCCTGATAAAACAATTATAAAAATAATTTGTACTAGAGGCAGTGTCTGCCTCAGTTCTCTCACAGCTGCAGTGTGCCTGCTGAGAAAATATGCCTCCTTTCACATTAACTGAAAAATTTGAAAAATAGCACTTTATTCTATTTCTGGTCTTTCAGTCAAATATCAGCAGGCTGAACTAGTGATATAGAGTTGTATTATTTTTCTCAACAGGCACTACCAAAGAGAAGGTGCAAATAAAACAGTTACCCTGTAAGACTCCTTGCATATAAGCACAAACCAAAAAAGAACAAATAGAAAGACCACTGACTTGCAGGTTTGAGCTCAGAGTAGAAGTCCATCAATAGCAGTAAGACCCAGGATGATTAAACATTAAAGCACAACTAACAAGAATAATTACTATAGACTTTAATAATATTTATATTCAATGGTACAAGTTATTTTTTTTAACTTAGTGAAAAAATATCAGCAGAATTATAATACAAATCCTCCAGATTTCTTTTGAATCTTTTTCTCTTACCCTGGACAGTGTTCTGAATATGAAGTCAGTTGATAGAGTATGTTTGACAAGGGTTTTTTTTTTTTCATATGATGTAAGGTTATTTGCTCTGCAGATAATAATGGCCACTGTCAAAAATAAGACACGGTGAGTAAAAGGGATTTTTGCAGGTAATTCCTGGTATACAGAGCTGTTTTTTGCAGCCTTTTTGTGGTGGGCCCACCCTCACCACTGTTTAGCTGAGAGAGCTGTCCATCGTGTTGTCCCATGCCTCCCCACTGATTGGCTGAGGGAGCTGCCCATTGCATAGCCCTGCCCTTCACCATTAATTGGCAGAGAGGGGTGAGGCCATGAGAAGGATGCTATAGGAAGTTCCCATCCCAGAGGTGGTCACAATGCCCCCTGCTCAGCCCTTGCCAACTTGGCTCCCCTTGGGGCTCTCTCCCCTTTATTTGCACACCACACCTTGATGTTATTAATTTCTGATAAAAGGGAGGCTGACCCAAGGCTTCCCAAGCCTGGTCTTACTTTTAGGACTACAGGTGCTCATGGTTATTGACTTAAGAGCCAATTTTGAGCCCTTCATCCTCCACCAATACCCATTTCCATGCCTCACAGGGGATCTGATAACAACTTTCTGACTTTTGGCAGGCCCCAGGTACTGGAGCTTTCCCTCGATGCACCTTAGTACCCCCTGGGCACCAGACCCTCCTGGTCTCTTCCCCCCCCCCAACTTGTCCCAAGTACTTAGTCTTTCCTGGGCTCAAACTCCCTCTCTGTGTGGGCCACAGGCCTATCTCTTCCAAGGCCTGCTATGTCCCTGCATTCCACTCCTCAGTGGCCTTAGCCCCTCTCTCTCTGGGCCACAAGCCCTCTATTCTTCTGGCTCTTCTTTCTCTCTCTCACTGAGCCAGTTGGGACCTCCATACCTCTCTTTCAGCCCCTTTCTCAACCACCAGTCATTGTTCATCACCAGCTCTCTTGGACTATTGCCTCTGTCTCCAGGCGTATTTGTTCCAAGGCCTATCTTTGCCCCTCTTGGGTGCTGGGCCCCTGCAGGCCTGTCGGTTCCAAGACCTGCTTCACCACTCTCAGGCTCTGTTCTACTCTAGCTGGCCTTTGGGCAGCCTGGCCCTCTACTCTCTGCTGCCCGTCTCTAGACTATGGGTTCACCCACTTCTGTTCCCAGGCCCATAGGTCTCAAGGCCTGTTTTGCTCTTCTCAGGCACTGCCCTATTCACTGGCTGAGCTCAGTGCTGCTGACCT
The DNA here is from genome assembly GCF_001723915.1 of Gavialis gangeticus. Taxonomy (NCBI): domain Eukaryota; kingdom Metazoa; phylum Chordata; order Crocodylia; family Gavialidae; genus Gavialis; species Gavialis gangeticus. The sequence continues at coordinate 71,743,436 of NW_017729025.1, forward strand.
CCAGCTCAAACATTAAGGCAGGAGCCCTGCTGCCAGGAGCTCCTCTCCCTGTGGTTCCCAAGGCTAGACTGCCTGGCCATCTTAGGACCTGAGCTTATGTGCATCAAGCCCGGCCCCACTCCTGGTCAGACGATTCCCCCTCATTGCCCCCTGCCACACATGCAGGCTGCTCGTCAAGCAGCCTCTTGTCTTAATGACAGGTGCTCCAAGTGCTGTGTCACAGACAGGCAGCCCTCCCAGCCAATCAGCAATGAGGGGCGGGAGGCCCCTTGGCCGCCCCCCTTCATGCCAGCTGCACCCTCCCCCCCCCCCCCCCGTGGGCTGTGAGGTCAGGCCACAGCAGCGATGAGGAACACTGGATCCCACTGGGGAGCCAGCATTTTATTTTTAGTAAGCTTTTTTTATTTCACAGACCGTGCTTAATGTCACGATTTCCACGAAATTGCAAATTACGTAGGTCCCTATACAAAAGAAACAGAAGTTGTACAGCAATTTCTTAGGTATACTTATTTGTCTTCACTGCAGATGTGTGTCAAGAGTAATATGCTTTACCATTCTTTGATTTAAGGACATCTTGTAAGTCAACAGATGTGACATTTCAAAACTGCCTGGGTTTATCACAAACTTATAGTTCATATGCTGCAATCAAAATGGATAAGGATAGGATTGTGCTTTCTCCACATGTTTCACATAATTAAGTCTCAGAATTACTTTCTTAAAACAAACATACAACAAGGCAGACAGATAAGTGTTATGTTTGTTCTTCTAAAAAAGCCTGCAGACTAGTATAAAGTCAGAGGGTCATTCATAATTAAAGAATGGAAGGTCAGCTACCTTTATCTCAAGAATTTTGAAACCTCATGACAAATCAATAATTTTATTTATTTCACCAAGTCTTATAATATTTTCACTTGGAAATAGTAAACTAATAGGATGTTACCTTCATAATTTAGAAAATTACTCTGTCTTGGGGAAATAGCACAGAACAAGGATCATATTATGACCAGCAATGTATGGTGAAAGTGGAATTTCTAATCAGAATATCAGAGAGGGATATTAATAAAGTTTAGGTGTTAATAATATTTCTCATAGGTGACCCGACTTACAGAGAGCAGAAAATGTGAAGTGGAAATAGGTTGTGTATATTGGTAGCAGTGAAAATAACAGTAGCAAAAGATAACAGTTGATATTCTGATTCACAGGGCAGCTCTCAATTTGTACTCCTTTGGAGGGAGCTGAGTCATCTGCACATCACAGTATTTAAACACATGATTAGGGTAGCAGCTACATTTTACAGTTTTATCTAACTCTTGCCCAAATTTAGACCCTTTCTTTCTGAACTTGGATATGATCACTGGATTAGAAAACTTTTATTTGCTCAGTGATGTTTGAGATTTGTATACATATGTCTGTCTGCTTTTGCCAGCAAAGCCAATTTACATTTTTTTTCTGGTTAAAAAAAAATGTTTATAAATATTTAGGAGTGCAGAATAATACAATAAATATTGCATGTTAAAATATTTATATTTCCAATATTGGTCAATGTCCTATCCTCTTTCGTGCACAAAAGCTGCTTGTGAATGCAAAAACAAGAGTACAGGAAGTGAAACAAAAGGGAGCAAAATTAAAACATTGTAAAAAGAAATATTTGTTCACAAAGCATGCCATTTGACAATGAACTCAGTGCCACAAAATGTCATTACGGCAACAGGGTTTTGAAAAGGAGTGCGGACTAGATAATATATAAATAAAGTAGCAAGGATGGCAACAAATGGAGCCAAGCGGAAAGCATTTGTCCATCATATCACTAACCCTCTTGATAGCAGTTAATAAATTGCTCTTGATGGCAGTTGATTCTAATGAATTTCCAGAATTGTTATTATAAAATAGCCATTAAAATAAATAAAAATAAGCTTTTGGAACAGCATAAGGAAAACTCTAGCCACTGGGGTTTAGGAGGAAACTTTCAGAATATGTTTTACTATTTCTATGTGCTACAGAGTTGCTGTTTATGAAGCAGTTGATAATGCACACTATTATAAACATGCCATAGGGATAGATGAGCTTCAAATTTGGTCTAGTGTAGTAATTCCTATTAACTAATTTGTCTCTTTTTTGCCCTTTAAATGAAATGCAGTAATAATGTGTTTCTTCAAGCCTTTGTTTGTTCTGTACTGCATATGGGAATTTTAAAACCTTCCAGCCGTACACTGATGCATGTTTTGTTTCACTGTGTGTGTGCTTCCTTGTAAATATTTTTCTAGGAAGAGAACTTGAAACTGAATATGTTGTTGATTATGTCTTACTAAGTAATAAGTATGTGGGTTTTGGTGTATAACTAAGTCTTTGCTTGCAGAGACAATATTGTCATCTACTGTGTGAGTAAGCGATGTACAGCCTAGAAAAATAAACCTGAACTAGAGGTCAGTTTTTGAAGACATCAGTCACTTCAGAGCCCTGTTTCCCAGGCAAAGGCAGGAAATTTAGTCATTTTCAGTATGTTATGTTAAAATAGGAGCAGTTACCTTACACTATTAGAAATTTGTTGCTTTAAAAATATTTCTGCATGATTATAAAAAATATTGAGACTCTTCTAGATGGAATGTGACTAAGTATAATGTTTCTGTGTGAGTTTTCAGGTTTGGAGAATCGCTATGAAACTTTCCATAAATATAATTGATGTTCTGTTTGCCTTCATTAGATGGAAATTGCTGCCAGCTCAACTGAGAAAAGTTAAATTCTCCACCTTTTAAAACTGCTGCCTATTAAAGTTAGCCTTAAAAGAGCACATAAGTTGATAGTTTTATTCAGATTTTTATATTTGTGAGGTTTAGTTGTTAAGTGCCATGATATATTCTACCCAGAGGATAAGATATTTATTCATCCGGAACATATTTCCTCTAGCAGTTCCAGAGTAGCATGGGTATTGAATTTTCCCTTGCAAAGGATAGTATCTTTCTTGTGACAGGATATGTAAGCCTTAAATCTCTATTAGTACAACCACTGGTTTATTAGTCATCGTTAATTGCACACTGTGCAGTACTTTTAGCAGTGTTAATGTAATACATTATAAAAGGGGATAGGCAGATGTGGTTACTAAATATTAATTTAAATTGGGTGTATTAAAACATGATAGAAATTACAAGTTATATGCAATGGGGATAAAATCTACTGTCCTTGTTAAAAGGTGAGAATAAAGTGTTGGAAAGGTTTGTTTTAGTTGTCATTCATTTTCTTCAAAGTTCACAGAAAGCAGCTTTGAAGGAATTGGTACAAACTTTTAATTCAATTTTGTTAACTGTACTTAAGTTTTAACTCTTGAATTCAATTGAATCCTTACAGCCTGCGCTACAGTAAGCTACCCAAGCTACAGTAGAAGCTCAGTAGAAAATTTGCCTGTCGGGCAAAATTCCCCTTTGATGTTGTAGTCCTAGAACTGTTGGGACTCTACAAGACATGGGATTTACCACTTAATCTTTAGTTTGGGGTTTCTTTCATCTGTCTTTAGACTTGTTTTAATATGTTAGAAAATGTTTGGAATATTTGAGAAGGTTATTAGCAGGGCTGTTACCCCTACATTTCATTAGGCCTGTCGGGGGAGAAGACAGATTTACCAAGCCAGGGTACAGAGGGAGTTGGTAAAGCTAAAAGACTTGAAAAAAACAAAACACTGAGAAGCAGAGAGAACTGGAGATTGGGCAAGGAGACTCGCAGGAAAGATTAAAGCTAGGAGACAGTAGAGATAGGAAATTTGGAGTTATGACTAGTAACAAGAAGTTTATAGGGAGAGAAACAGATTACATATGAAGCAAGTGGGGGAACTAGGGCAAAAAGCTTAAGGACTTTTTGCTGCTGCACATACAGAATGACAGCTTGCCATTGCTATCAATTACTTCATTAGCACAAGTGGCAGATTTCTAAAGGTTTCAGTACTGCTGATAATCCCCAGGGGCATCAGTCTGATGCCGCCCAATGGCATTTCTATTTTTTTTTTCGGTTTGTTTTTAAAACATCAGAGAGCTTTACACTTGCTCTCTCTCTCTCTCTCTCCTCTGTCTCAAGGAATGCTATTAATGTTGCAAAGTCAAACATACGGAAGTTGCGAAGTAACGCCATAAGGTTGACCCTTCTCATACATATGCATTCTGATACTTCTATATTATAGATTTCTGTTTTTTTATACAGTTTGGCTTGTTCAGTACACAAGATGGATGGGCTCACTTCATAGGCAGATAGTCAATATTTTCTTCTCTTTTGTTGTTAACTGTAGAACACCCTACCATCCTTAATGCAGACAATTCATACTTTACCGTGAAGACAGGATGATTAATTTCCTCCCTGGTCTTCTCAGTGGCCCTCATCACTTTCATATCTGTGTTCTTTACAAACATTAATAAAATTATTTTCAGACCAAATTAGCAAAAGAGGCTTTCAAGCAGGTACCCAGAAAATGAAGAGCACACAATTAGTGACCACCTGTGGAAAATCTAACTGGAGTGGTTTGGCTGCTATTATATAGTACCTCCATGGCAAGGATGAACTTTAGTTTTCCAGAGCAAGATTTAAGTGCCTTAGTGGACAGCCCTGACTTAAGTGGACATGGCTTCTTCCATTAACATTAACCATTCAGGATTTTATTTTCAATTGGGTTTTTGTTTGTTGGTTTGTTATCATTTTTTAATTCTTATCCTCTAACCTTCATAAGGTTGTTTCAAAAGAAATGAAAATTAAGTAGTGTTCTCTTCTTTCTGATATCCACATTCCCTGTGGCCCCGTGATGTGTAACCATGGAGGGCCAGCCACAGTCTTCATAAAACCCTTTTAATTGTTTTGCACACTGGACTGGAAAACAATTATGGCTTTGGAAGTTCATATTCACTGCTACACTGTCAGTACTAAAATTTGTTGGTTTTTTTCTCTTCTAAAACAATGCAACTATAGACTTGGATAATGGCAAACTAAAATCAAGAAACCAAATGCTCAGCATGACACACAGACCAAATCCTCCCCTCAATCCCTGAGGTTCTGTCGTTCAGTCATGGTTGGGTTTAATGTTTCTTCCTTTACTAATGAAGAAATAAGATGTGCAACTATTTCCTCCTTTTTGATTAAAAAATACATAAATAAAATAGACTCCTATAGTGTTTCTTCTTGAATAGTTTGGATGTTTGTTTTTCAGGATTTGTTATAAATCCAGCCCAATATTAACAGCTTGATAAGTTAAAAAATGTATTGAGAACATATTAATATATTTCTCGGATGCTTAAGACAAGGGCACTCAAATGAAGCATTTAGTTACTATAATGATAGTTGTTAAAAAAGCAGTACTCTAGCCATTTTGTCTTGCGTTGTTAGAAAATTATACAAAGCCAAGCTCATTTGAATTGCATTGATGAGGACTGTCTTGGTACTATATTAGAAGAGGTGTCTTGTGAATGTCCCCTCACGTTTTCACATTCCAGTTCTGTTTAAACAAATGTTCTCAATCTGTCTGCAGATTTGCCTATTCATACTATGATCTAAATCCTTCTAACCTTACTTGATACAAGTAGTCCCTTCTAATATAATGAGGGTTGAATGAGGTAACTTTTTTTTTTTTTAGCAATCTGAGTGAATAGTGTGACAAGTGAGTCTGAATTACCTGTAGTTTCATTCCCACAGTACTGTCTTTCCTAAGGAAGAGTTCCAATTTCAGTGTCCTGCAGGTTTTACTTGATAACTAAACAAGAAATTAAGCAGTGATGACATTTTCTATCCTGTCTAGTTTGTCCCTTTCATATGCATAGGAACATTTCATTGTTTATTACCCTAACAGCTGGTTCTGCAGTGATGGCTCTTTTGGTCTTTCTAACTTAATCTTATGGATCATTTTTCTTACAAAAGGGATCATAAAATGCATTTTACCTTTCAAAACTAATAATGTACTGATGTGAAAACTTTTCTTTATGTCTGTTGGTATTTTGAACTTGTATTTCTTCTCGTTTGCCAAGTTATACTTCACAAAACTAGTGGATTTTGGCATATACAATGTTACATTTTAATGGTTTATCTACAGGATGGCTGTTTGCTTACAAGTGGTTCTGAATTTCCACAGTCTTGACCTTCCTTTATCATAAAACTTTATAAATTGTCAGTTATTTTTTCAATGTCTGTCATAGCCACACTGCCTTTTAGTTTCTGAAAATTCAGTATCCAGAGGTACAAGGGAAAAATCCGTTACATTTCTCCTCTGACTCATGGCTGACTCTATCTCCCATCATCGACACTTCCCAGAAGTGACTCAGATATAACATTGCAAATGTGCACAGATGTAAACATTTGACAAAATGAAAGTGAAAACTGCCAGCTATGCTCAGCATTCTCACCAAAACAAAACACAATAATCCTATATAATATTGAAAAGTAAGTTATTCAGGCCCCCTTTACACATTACACTTAAGGCATGATTAACCAATTAATCATGCCTTAAGTTGTGGCCCAGCTACACATTCAGCCAATTAATGGTGTGATAAAACAAGCAATAAGCTACAATGTTATTCCACAAAAATGTGTAATAACATTGTAGCTTGTTCTAATCATGTCGTTAATTGAACGTGTGGCCAAGTGCTCCCCTGTGGCTGAGAGCCTCATCAACTGAGGGGCTCCCAGCCACAGAGGTGCACCATACACTGCCAGCCCCGCAGCTGACAAGGTTTGCAGTGGTGGCAGCATTGTTGGCACCGCCCTTGCTGTGAGCCTTGTCAGCTGCAGGTCTTGTAGCAGAAAGAACACTGCCTCCCCTGCGGGGCTTGCAGCTTGGGGCAGTGTCGTCAGCTGCAGGGCTCCCAGCGGGAAGAAGTTCTGCTGCACCAGCAGTAAGGCACAATAGGATCTAATGCACAATCTGACAGTCACACCTCCTACCATGAACATGCCATTGCACCTTTACCTGCCCATATAGAGGGACCTTAGTAACATTCCTGTTTTTAAGTTATGTCTTCCTTCAGGGAAGTGCTATCTCTCAGATATGTTTTTTCTAATTGTTTCTGGTCACTAGGATTAGATCTTACAGTAGTCTTTTTTTTGTTCCCTCAGGGTCACTTTCAAGGGATACTTGGTATATATTAAATACCCCTAACATGTGAATGTCTGCACATTCAAGCAGGCTAATGTGCTAAGTGCACTTATATTTTAACAAGCTTACAACTTCTTGAGAAAGAAGACTGTCCAGATCATATTAAGTAATGTGTTGAACAAATGCAAAGGATATGTGAATTGGTGGTACACCCACACTTGGACCACAGCAATTGTGCATAGGTCAGTTGCCCAGTTAAGACCTGATGGCCTAGTTCATATGTTCAGTGTCTGGGCCACTTAAGCTAAGGACAGACATTACACATAAACTGGGTTAAGTGATCAGAAACTGGTTCGAACCTGTAACAGAACAGACAGTCAATGCACATAAGCCAGTTTCAAAATGGCCAAAACCAGTTTGCGATAAACCTGGTCGAGTGTAGTATCTGACGTAACTGATTTGGCTCAAACCAGTTTATGCATCATCTGTCCCAGACCCCTTCCAGGTTTAGGTTAAGCCAGACTCCTCCAGCATCCTGGCATGCTCTCTGGAATGGGCAGGGCTCTGCTGTCTGCTCCAGTGGGCTGAGCTGGCCTCTCCCCTCTGCTGTCTAGCTGGAGATGGGGCAGGGCATGGCCAGAGGCTGGCCTGCCATAGCTCCTGAGGCAAATTCCTCCCTCCATTCCTTCCCTCCCTTCCCCTCCCCCCGCCCCCAGCAAACCCTGTGGACCCCAGGTGGCATTTGCAAGCCCTAGCCACACCTTCGTGGCTTGCCTGCAGCCAGGCAGAGTGTGGGTTAATTCCTCCCTCTGTCCCCTCTCTTCTCTGGAACCCCAAGGGGTTTGGCTGCAGTCTCTGCAGCTTGCCTGCAGCCAGGCAGAGAGAGAGTTAATTCCACAGCAAGTCCTGGAGGGGGGTGGGCGGGAGAAGCAAGATAGTCCCCTGTGTGCAGATCCAAGCCCTGTACCTGTGAACCGAGAGTTAAGCCCTGCAGGACCAGACTGAGAGGTGGGAAGTATTGGCAAAGACCTGACAATGATCACATATGTGCTGGTTAACTATAGTTAAGGGAAGTTGTAGATGGCTTCACCAAAAAATGCAGAAAGCTACATTTATATTATAAAACATAACCTGTAAAAGGTGGGACTACCTAAACAAAGCCTTCCTGAATGCCTGGCTATAAGGGAACACTGCTCTCAGGATCAGCAAGATTTAGCAAGGGTTTATCTTGTCTTCCTGGTTGTGTATGCTGTTTTACTGAGCTATATCTTAGCTTCCATGAAGATTTTCGGTAGTTCCCTGTTGTATGCTTTGCAAATTGCTGTGTTCAATACATGCTTGCTTCCAAGAGAGAACTTTTTTCTCATCCACACTCAGTCTGGCATCAGCTACCTCCCACCCCCAGGTTGGTGGCTGGCATCCTGTGTGTCATGTTAACCCTGTCTGGTGCCACTGCAGGCACTTCCTGATTTAACAGAGAATGTCTGTCCAGTTATTAATCAGTTTAAGCTGTGCAGCTTATGCTGACCTGCAAAGAGTGAATCAATTTAGGCTTGGACTTTTTGAATGTCTGTCCCTAGCCTTAGAGTTCACCCTAGTTCAGATTAATTCAGGTGGGCAAATCTGACTTTGGAAATTCAGTCTGCCCAGTGCATCTCCAGACTTTCTTACCTCACACTCTCAGCTTCCATACCACCAACCACCATTCCACCCCCTCTCCACTACTTAGGCATCCCATGTGCATGTTGTTGGGTTTCAGGGACCGCCACCAACCTGATCAGTGGATATCAGTTGACTTGAGTTCCTTGTGCCACCTTTCCCAGGGAGCCATCATAATTGGCTGTTGTCATCCAGTACTCCAGGGCAGGTGCTGACATGACTGGCAGAAGCAGCAGGATATATCTCATCCTGTCCTGCTTGCCTTTGGCAAGTGAGAGTGTTAAAAGAACAGGGTGCTCAGGCTTTCCTTCAATATCTAAACTATTGTAAATACATAGGCATTGTATACCCAGCTCAACCACGCAACGTTGATGTTTATAATGCATCCTTGGTGGTTCATGACTCCCTGGAGTATAATGGAAAAGAATCCCTTATAGTTTATGTAATTCAAGGCCTGGTGAGGGGGGCACAGAATGGATATGCGAGTCCCACTAATAGTCCCTATGGAGTTTGGGGAGCCCATCTGTTTGAACCTAGCAGTGACCTCCTATGGGTCCGTGAGCCAGATAAACCAAGGCCGTAGCTCCTCTGATATGACATTATAACTTCCTGCACGACCATTGTCTACCCCATACCAAACTGATTGACACTTGAATGGAGGTTATTGGGTTTTGCCAACTTCCAAATCACCAGGGCTATAAGTCTCTCAATTTCATGGCCCTGCAGAAGGGGACCAGCTCAGCACAAGGTCCATGAATGTGCCATGGGACATCCTAAAGTTCTGCTAGCACTGCTCATCTCAGGTTCCAAGCACAGGCTGTGCCCACTAGTCCAAACTTCCCTGTAGCGCACATCAGCAATGAAGTAGCATCCAATACTGGGCTCTCGGCACCCTGGTTTACATGGTGCTGTCTTGTGCTTCTTGCAAGTGGGACCAGCATGATGTCTGTGACAGCATCACAGTCCTCAAAGTATTAGTTCATCAGGGACAGGAGCTCATGCTACTGAAGCAAGGATTTCCTCTGCTTTGTTATATTACTCATCTTCAGGAAGCTGCTGGAAATTTGATCCCAGTTGAAACAGTTGGTCAAGGAGGGACTGGAGATTGGAATTTGCACCCTCACCTCAGTGAGATGGTCAGCCAGTCTGTGTATTCATTTGCGTTTGGCTGTTTTTAGACACTGTTGGAAATATGGGGAAAAGCTGCCCACCAGAGGAGGCCTGCTCACCAGCCATAGCAGTGGGATATGAGCTTTGCGTGTATGGTTAATAGTAAACATTATCCTGCAACTGCTCAGAACATATTCTAGCTTTAATACCACACAACATTCTGCAGATTTAACGTATTCTGAGTGTCCCATGCAACAAGGCCCTAAATCTGACAACACCAAATATGCAGAATCCATAATATAGGACAGAATGGAAGCTTCCACACTTAACATCTGGGCCAGTGACAGGAAGTCAGAATTACTGAGTGCTGAACACTATCCGCAATGCGTATGAACGATTCAAGGCAAGTTGGATGGACCAAAAAATCAAGAATTACTCTTAGTAAAATGAAAAAGTTAATCTAATGGAAGTGTAAATTGGTAGAATGATTGAATACACCAAGGAAAGTAGATTTGACCAAGTGATGTTTCTGGTCTAATGACTTCCAATACTTAGGCTCTTTTTAAAACTATTCCGGTTCCAGTTCAAAATAGCCTAAAATAGCCTCATGGGTAAGATGTCTCCTCGAATCAACCTGATCTCCTATTTTATATTGTGCGTGTTGTTAACTGCCTTTTGTGATTCATTATTTGTCATAGATGAGCAATGGGGCTAAGAAATAAACGTAACTTAACAGCCTTTTTGCTATTATTACTTAACCTGGTATACTTGAAATCAAGTAGAGAATTAATGAGGGGATGCAGTGACTCTAGAAAACTTGTCAATTGATTCCACTTGTCTTAAGGTAAAATGAGTTGGGAGTAGAGCCAGGATGCTCAAAATGGGACTATTTAAGTCTCTCTAATAAACCAGGGAATGGTGAGCAACTGAATAACATTTTAAAGTAAGACTCATTCATTTCTTAGTGAATTTGACCAGAAATCTGCATTTCTTAGTCTTGTCTCCTCGTGTCAGCTTCCATTCAGTGCAAGTGGTTAAACATTACTTTTTGCTCTGTTTCTTCAATTAGTTTCATAGTTTTATAGTTTCTAGGGTTGGAAGGGACCTGAGAAGATCATCTAGTCCGACCCCCTGCCATGGCAGGAAAGAGTACTGGGGTCAAATGACCCCAGTAAGGTGTTCATCTAACCTCTTCTTAAAACCCCCCAGGGTAGGAGCCTGCACCACCTCCCTTGCAAGTTGGTTCCAAACCCTAGCCACCCTGACCGTGAAATAGCACCTTCTGATGTCTAACCTAAACCTACCCTCTGCTAGCTTGTGACAGTTGTTCCTGGTCACTCCTGGCTGTGCT
>NW_017729025.1:71755109-71781281 GCF_001723915.1 Gavialis gangeticus
CTGGTGTGACGACCAAGTTTCCCAACGTGTCCTGCAAGGGCCCCACATTACCTGGGACCTTCTTTTTACCCCCTATGTATTGTTCTGCTCAATACCTATAGTAACTCAAACACAACAATAATACACGAGTGGTGGTGGGGTTTTAAAACAGTTCCACATAACTGAATAGAAACTGAAATTGAAAATATAGAGCTTGTCCACTTCCAGTGTAGTTTGTCTCAATAATTTTCATACTTTAAACTCGCAACCTTTTACAGTTTACCATATCTTAGTATTGTTTGCCTTGGGCTGAATTGTCTTTACAGGGAATTTGCACCTCTAAAGGTGTCTGTTGAAAGATTAGATATAAAAGAGTCTTTTTACTAAATGCAGAGAGTTGACTGCTTTAAAAAAAAAAAAAACCTGACACTATGCAGTTTCTTAACAGAAACAATATTTTCTTAGTACTAGAATATATGGCGTGCTACGTTAGCATTGTCCATCCAGCAAGTTTATTGCATGTAATATATCTACAATGAAAGAATGAACCAAGAGCAACAATTTACAATACCTTATTATTTTATAATGGATCACTCCTCTTTTTTTTCTATGCTAATATTCAATTACATTTCATAATCATTTAAATAGTTAAAAATTAAGGTTCTTAACATACATGCTTATTAAAAATATTTTTTCCTGAGGTTGAACAGGGAATAAATGAATAAAATTGGCTCTTAATTTTTGCTGACAATCAAAGGACAAGTTAAGACACAACAATAACATACTTTCAGGGGACTTCATTACTGACCAGTGTTGCCTCCTTTGTTTTACCCATCTGTGGCTGCCTTTGAGTGTTTGTTTATAGCATACAGAGGTGTAGGTTTTAGCCGTGTTGATCTAAGGACATAGGCAGACAGGGTTCTTTGGGTGAATCTGATATCTTTTATTAGACCAACTTAAATTTGGTCTAATATAGATATCTTTTATTAGACCAACTTAAATTTAAGTTGGTCCAATAAAAGATATCTATGGCATATGCATTTTAAATTCACTTAAACAAATGAAGTGAAACGATTTTATCACATAGCTGTACATCTTTATAATAAAACTAATGCGATAACATTTTCTGTCTAAATCTCCATCCCAATTGCTTTGACATTTCTTATTTGCTGGTTTAATTATAACTGTATCTAATTTAAGTAGGAATGCCTGTCTCTACTTTTACTGTATGGGAAAAAGCTGGTTTCAAGTTGCCCTGCAGCTTTTAGCTGCTATCCAAATAAATGAATGAATATGGACAGCCTACTGGCTAGGACTTCCAAACTGGTTAGATTTTTTTCCTGTTGGAGATAAATTAGAATGTGAAGCTGCTGGCTATCAGTTCTTGATCAGCTGGAAGGCAAGTAAGAGAATGCATATTCTAGGCAGTGTTCCTGAGCTCAAGTCATTTGTCTCTAGCTGAAAATAGACAAAAAAAATATTGGCTGTTGTTCAGCTAATATTTATTTTTAATAGATTAGGGGTTATGTCCTTAACATAGAAAATTAATTAAATAGGTCTTCTTTTTTAAACTTGAGGATTTATCATGCTACCTGGGATTGATGACATCTTAGATCAGTGGGGGGTTTTTTCAAATCATACAATTTCTTTCCTTATAAAAAAAATAAGAGTTGCTTTCGGGTGAATTGCAATGGAATAATATTGTCTTTGTAAAGATATACTATATCCAGTGTCACAGATTTCTCCAAATTTTATGTTCTGTTGTATCTGTAATACTTCATTAGAAACCTCAAGATAAAGGGCAAGATGTTGTATCTCAACATCTTGAGGAAGAGTTGCATTGATGGATTTCTACTAAGGCTGAATGAAGCTTCAGTCACTGATTTCAATCCAGTGGAGATTCAGCCTGATTTGGTGGCTGACTCTCTAAATCAAATAAGGTGACCCTTTAATCTCTCTGAATTGAATCAGAACCCTCCAAATCGATTTGGCACAATTCACTGATTCAGACATAGACACAGCTTTAAATGTTTTTTCTGCATACCTCAAGGTGCCAGGCAGCTTATCAACACTGCAGTGGTGGGGTGGATGGAGCATCCCACAGGAGTGCAGGGGAGTCCCCAGCATGCTCAACAGTGGACCCGGAATTGGACCAGAAGCACTTCTGGGACTCTTCCCCCAACCTCCAACTTGGCAATTGGTGTATCCTGGGTCGGGGGGGGGGGAGGTATCCAGGGTCCCCCCCACGGCTGATCACCAAGCCGAGAGGATGCGGGGGGGGGGTCCTCCGTACGCTTGTTAGGGGACCTGGAAGTTGACAGGAAGTACTTCTGGTCCACTTTTGGGTCCACCGCCAAGCATGCAGGGGGGCTCCCCCGCCCTCCTGTAGGACATTCCATCCACCCCACTATCGCAGCATTCACGAGCCATGCCCGATACCTCGAGGTACGTAGAAAAAAACATTTAAAGCTTTGCATATGGCCAAATAGCCGATTCTCCAAATTGGCATCAAACCTTCAGATTTAGATGCGACCGAATCAGATCAGGACAGTGATCCAAATCAATGGATCAAATCACTGTCCCCGATTTTGAGCCTAATCCAAATAGAATACAGCCTGTTTCGCACACCCCTAATTTCTACCACCCTTGTGATCTGGCCAGGACCAGTTCAACCCTATTTTAAGTTGAATACTGCTTTCAATTATCAGAAGTAATGGGTCCCAAATATTGAAAATTCCATGGACAGCACAATAAATAAATAAAAATCTAATGTCATGGCATTAGAGACGATTGGTATGTAATATGCCTTAACAACACCCTTAAGAAAAATAAGTTGTTATGCTTTGGGAGTGTGTGGATAAAATTAGGCGCAGGGGAGTCGGAAGTGATATAAAACAGGGAATAAGATAGCAAAAAATAGGCAACTCTGGAAAGTTTTCTTTATTGTGCCACTAACTATTGAATCAAGGATGGTTGAATAATCACAGTAGTAGGAGTAGTAGCAGTAATAACGACAATATAATGGGTCTCTTAAGGGTTACAGTCATAGTTTCATAGTTAGTAGGGTCAGAAGGGACCTGACCAGATCATCAATTCTGACCCCCTGCCATCGCAGGGGTCAAACAACCCCAGCAAGGTGATTGTCAGCGGAGCATCAGTTACTCTAGTCATATGCCATATTCCTGTGTTGATATATGACTAGAATTGAAAGTCACATAAAGTTAGTTACATCCACATTACAGAAAAGGGGGCATTCCTTTCTGGCAGCAAAATACAGAGTTGGCCAGCTTTCTATTCCACCCCCTTTCACTGCCAGGTCAGAGCAAATAAAACAAAGTAGGATCAATGATCTGATGTAAAAATAACTTCCTACCATTTGTGTTACTACTTTATATTTGGCAAAAGCTACTCATTGTTTTTCCTACTCTCTCTGTATATAATGTTTATCCCTAATTATATACCAAAGTAATCACCATTTCTATTTTTTTCTTTTAAAACAGGAAGGTCTGATCCAAAATAATGCTATTAAAAATTGGCCCTGTATTTGGGCAAGAAGGTGCAGAAAAATTTGCTCGTGCATTGATTTTTAACCTGCTACCAGTTTAATGATGCTTTGCTGATGTTGACTCGTTGTACTATACTGTCCCTTCCTGTGGATGTAATATCGAGGCAATAGGAACAGCATTTCTTTCATGAGCCAGCACAATAGAGGACTCCCCCCTCATTGCTACAGACTTAGCAAGCTAGACACATAAATGTCTTTGTGGTTCTGAGCCATAGTCCTTGACACTGCTTTCAAGTGTCAAGAATATGTTTCTACATGTCTTGCCAGTCTAACACAAAGTATGTGTGTATTGTATGTAATGAACATAACTGAACTAGCTTGAAATCAGCTAATTTTGTGCTAAATGAAGTACCTGGATCAGCTTAGAACTTTGCACCAGTTGACTGCCCAGGTTTACTTAGTTTTTAAGGTGGGTTTTGCAACCTCTGCTGAGTTCTGTGTTGATATCCTCACAGTTTCTACCTTGCCTATGCGGCTAGCATAGCATGTGGAGCCAGTTTTAAACTAGCTGATTAGTGTACACTGAATGAGCTACAGTGACTGCAGCATAGATATTCCCTGAGTGATGGAATTATAGTTATTGGGGACAATAGGCACAGTAGTATATATTGTAAACCTTGCCAGAAGGAAAATAAAAGAAACAAAACTGGCAGATTGGCTAGGTTAAAATAAGCATTAAAAAAACAAAGAGCTGTCAGTTGAGGAAATGAGAATTTGGCATCTCAGCTCAAATTCCTTTTTAAACCAGGCTGCTATGGCTAATGGCTCATGGCTCTATATTTAGAAAACAAAAAAAGAATGAAACAGACTGCAGCACTGAATTATGTTGGCAGTCTGGGAGCCATATTTCTCAGAGTTGTTTGCTGATCAGTTGTTTAGCTGAGAACTTTGGATGCTCTTGGTGTTGAAGCCCTTATTTATGATTAGCATGGTTTTTTTCATAGAAGTGTTATGATTCAGGATGTCTAGTTTTTTGGGCCTAACAGCTTCAAAAATGTCAGGCTTAATCTATCAAGAATGTGAAAATTGTCATCAGTGTAAGATTATAGATACAAAAGAAAATGTTAAGCAGATCTAAATTTAATTAATTCTACAATAGTGAAATAGCAAATTGGCTGTGTAAAGCCTGCTGTTACACCATTAAAAAAAATTAAGTTATAGGATCAAGTTTTGATGACTGTCAAAATGGCACTATGTAAATGGTGATTAATAATTAAAATATATATTATAAGTGTGTATATATTTATAATATATATTACTAAACATACTGTATATGTGCATTACTTGCACAAAGAGTAAAGGCCAAAATCATATAAAATTACCCCATTTTTATTCTTTTATTCTGCTATTGTTTGTTGTTTCATTTTATCTTTGACAGCCATAGCAGAAGCACTTGTCACAGGGGACCTTGGCAGCTGGCCACGCCCCTGCAACTGCTGCAGTGAGGGGCAGGGGGGAGTGTCAGAGAGACGGAGTGAGGAATTAAACCCCCTCCCTGGCCGTTCACTTGAGGCTACTGCCGGGGCTGGCCACACACGGGCAGGGCAGCCAAGAGATGCTGCAGGGCTCCCCTGGACAGTGTTCCTCCAGCTGAGGGCTGCTCTAGCACCCCCCAGCTTCTAGCCTGAGCCACTGCAGGCATATACCTGCATTTCCTGAGTGAAAAGTAAATGTCTGTTCACTTGCAAATTGGTTCAATCTAGGCAGGTTAGACTAACATACAAAGATTGAATCAATTCAGGCTCCAGATTTTTGAATGTCTATCCCTAGCCCAAGACAACAAATAACAGTAATTCCACTCCGTACAATAAAATGAACTCTACCTTAGATTTTCTGAGATACCAGTCTAGCCCTTCTGCTCATCTTACTGTAAAAGGATAAAAGTGCACCCAAAAGCCTGTTTTACTTTAATGCTTACATTTTAGATGCTTTTATTTTACTTCATTTTTATTAAAATAGATTCCAACATATTTAAATAAGGAAACTACCTCTATTTTTGTTCTTTCCTTAGAAAACCATATTCATATCCTCCTTTCATTCCCAAAAACCAGTACCTTAGATTTAACAGTGGGTGCATGCACATGTTCAAATAATCTGGGAGAATTCTCTCAGGTTTGTTCTGATAGAAAAAAATTACCCAGAGACACCTGAACAGACATTTGAATATACTGAGTCCTCGAAAAGCAGAGAGTTTGCAGTGTGCTGCTGCTGCATAGCTAGGAACCTCCTGTGCACACATTTCAGTGTGTTTTCAGGCTCCTTCAGTTGCCTCAGAAACAGAAGGCAGGAGTGCAGAGGGCAGCCACGATTTGCTGACCCAAATTGATCAGAGTCTGTATCTCCCTGCAGCAAAGTGTGGGATTGGGAAGGGGTATGTTCCGTCCCATCCTTAACTGGAGCAGCAGAGTCCAGCAAGTGATAAACTGTCTTCTTGGGAAAGAGAGGGGGTAGCAGCAAAGCACCCTGAGATGCTGAAGAACAGTGCTGTGGTTTCTCTCAGAAGAATATGTACAGAGATTCACTCTCCCAGGAGGAACTTTCCTGAGAGGGATTTCATCCTGATTGTTCCCAAGTTCGGGGGTTTTTTTCCTACTGGAGCAGACATTTTTGCTGTGGGAGAAAACCCCTAAATTATCTGTATACCTGTGGTTTCTCCTGGGAAAACAGTGATGTTCCCATGAGAAACTAAATATCTGTATGTGGCCACTGTACATCCCTTTTAGATCACTCAGAAATAGATTACATTGTATTAATAGTTAATGCCTTAAGCAAAAAGCAGTTAGAAGTAAAGAATATGCAGGTCTCTGGTAGTGACCCTTCAAAGAAGAAATGAAAATGCCTTGCTGATCTTTAATAAAGAGTATTTAATAAAAAGGAAAGAAATAAAGATACCAGGGATTGTACGAAATGTTCACTTGTGATCATACTAGGCTACTAACAAAATGTGTTTAGAAATCGTTTTCCTGGGAACTCCATTAGACTCCAGAGCAACGTCCACATGAGCAGGGACATGCGGTTTGTGGTGCTATAGACTGCACGCAGTGAACATTAAAACGTACCCCACACTGCAAATTTGTAGCGCAGGGGCAAAATTTGGTACCAGGATTTCTCAGCAGCAAAAAAAGATGCCAGGAAAAATTGCAGAGCAAGCTTAATAGCATGTACCAAAATAAATGGAGCCTTGGTCCTCCAGGGAGATGCTGGCTGCCTGCCACAGCATCTCTACTATTTCATTTGTGCCCAGGCTACTCCCAGTATGCCAGGAGCTAGGAGGAGCTGAGAAGAGGCAGTTTGCCTGAAGCAGGACAATTTGTCCCTCAGCAAATCATGTGTGCTGGGATGTGCGCTGGGGCACAAAGTAACAGAACAAATTTGTGCCATTACTATTTGTACCACTGCAAGCGCACACTCCTGCTTGTCTGGATACGGCATCGGAGTCCATTTTAGCACTTCAGCATTCTTCTTTTTTTTTAATAGTACATTTGAGGTATTTCTGATAAGTCATTAAAAGCTGGACCTTACCTGCTCCTAATGGATGGCTGCAGTTTCTTGACACTGCATTCTACTACCCCCACAGAGATAAAAAAGGATTTGCCTGAGTGCCTTCTGATAAGTTTTTTCTTTCTATACTGCATTGCAGTATTAGAGTGATACTGCTTTAGCATTTAGTGGCACACACTTTTTGCTCTGAACAAAACTGAGCATTGCTTGCTGAGCCCTCTAATTAATGGCTCACACTTGAGAAATAAATATGTACAAAAATATTTTCTTAGGAGCTATGGACAAACTAGGTGAACAAACTAGGTACAAAATGAGGCTGCCAGGAAATTATCAATGCTGTCCTCAGTCTGGCCTCTGGTCAAGAGTGTGTCAGGAGATTTCATTTTTTTTTATTGCTGTCACAACAGCTGCTACACAGGTTTGATTTTTGTGAAACGATGGATTGGTAGCAAATGCTGACTCTTCTCTAGCAGCTGCTTCTATTTCAGTAGAATGATGATGAATTGCTAAGCAGCACTTGATGCAGTGATTTTCTTCTTTCCAAAGTCTCTCTCTTGTGTTTTATATGTACATCTTATCTTCATAGTTAAAGTTTGACTTACACCTGTCTGTTTCTAGAAATAAATAAATATTACTTAGAAACACAGGTGCATGTGCATGTTCTCTCTCTCTCTCTCTCTCTCTCTCTCTCTCTCTCTCTCTCTCTCTCTCTCTCGCATGTGTGTGTAATATGTAAATATTTATGCTATATAAATAACTGAAAGCTTTAATGAAGGATTGAAGATCATCTAACTCTTTTAGAACTGTATCCTGTCCTTTCACAATACAGCTTTACCATAAAGTGTTACCATCACAATACAAATAATAAATAATTAGGATTTCAGTTATAGTGGGGATTTTTTGAAGTAGAGATATTTCTTTGAATATGTGGAAAGTATTTTAAAAATAGAAGCCACCTAAGTAGATATGCATGGACAATAATGTCCAGTATGCAAAAAACCAAATGCCAAATAGGTATTGAATCTATTTATCTTTTTCTACATTTGAAAGAACTATAAACTGGTCAAATGAATCAGTCTCTTCACACACATTTGTCACCTTAGCTTTAGTTCCCAGAAGAAAATGGGAGCAAACAATTCATTTTCAAGAGCCTAGAAGATAACAAGGTGATAAGTAACATTTGTCTGGGATTTGGCAAGAACAAGTCATGTCAAACAAACCTAATTTCTGTCTCTGACAGGATAGCAGGCCTTGTGGATAGGAGAAAAACAGTAGATGTGATGTATCTAGACTTCAGTAAAGTGTTTTGAGCTCTCACAAGACATTCCTTTTAGCAAACTCAAATGGAGAAATATGCATTAGCTGAAGCTACTGTAATGGTACATAATTGGTTGAAAAAATATGCTCAGAGTAGTTGCTTATAACTCATTTTCATGTTGGAAAGTTGTATGGAGTGAGATTCTACAGGTATCTGTCCTGTGCCTGATACTATTCAGTATTTTCAAAATGACTTAAATAATGGGATAGAATGGATATTTATTAATATGCCAGATGATGACATTTTGAGAGGGGAACCTTTGAAAGACAACAGTAAATTTAAATGATACTGACAAACTGAATAAATTGCCCAATATAAATAGGATGAAATGCAATGAGGACAAGTATAAATTACTATGCAAAGGCAGGAATAATCATCTGCCTAGAAACGAACTGAAGAACAACTAAATAAGCATCAGTTCTACAAAAAAAATCTCAGCAATACTGATTGAGCCAGCAATATAATTTTGCTGCAGAAAGCAGTCATCATGCTAGTATGTGACAAAAGTGTTGCGTGTAAGATGCAAATGAATTTGCTCTACATAGCACTAATAAGGACTCTGCTGGGGTATTGTGTCCAGTTTGTGCCACCCCACTTCAAGAAAAATGTGGAGTAGAAGGGAACAACAAAAGTTATTTGGTGGTCTAGAAATCAATGATTTATGATGAAAGATTGAAAGAATT
The DNA here is from genome assembly GCF_001723915.1 of Gavialis gangeticus. Classification (NCBI taxonomy): domain Eukaryota; kingdom Metazoa; phylum Chordata; order Crocodylia; family Gavialidae; genus Gavialis; species Gavialis gangeticus. The sequence continues at coordinate 71,764,156 of NW_017729025.1, forward strand.
AGGTTTATGTGATCTTAAAGGAGATGAGCCTTAGAGAAAACATTAAAGGTAAAGTAACGTGTACAAGGTTACTGCATAGATGAAGGTTATAAACTGATCTCCACTGGGATAGGACAAGAAGTAAACTAGTTTACATTACTACAAAAGAGATATAGATTAGACATTAGGGAATACTTATAACTTCACTCCTGTACTTAACTATCATTAATTTACTTAGGGCACATGTACACAGAATGCTACACACCATAGCAACACGCTATGGTGATGTAGCATCTGCAGGCGTCTACCCGTGACCAGCAGTTACTTTGCCATAGCATTCTGTTCCCCCTCCCCCCACTTATAGCATACTGCTACAGTGAAGTAGCTGCTGAAAATAACCGTGCACTGTGCATACAGTGCAGTGGAGGTTTTTACTGCGCCATGATTTAATATTTCCAAAAGGAAGTACTAAATCAAGGCATAGTAACAATGTTGCCAAAGCAATGTGTATAGATGCACCTTTAGGCTAGTTGTGAAATCTTCATCACTGGAGATTTTTTTAAGAGCATCTTAGACAAACATCTGTCAGGATTAGTTTAAAACTTTAAATACAGTCGATCCTGTCTTGGGGAAGGAGGATGGATTAGATTACCTCTATCTCTCTAGCCTTATTTCTACAACTGTATGTAGGCAGTATTCAGAACAATAAGCCTTTTGTAGCCAAAAGGAAGCTTAATCATTTATAAAAATGACTTGTTTTAACTGAATACATCTCATAGATTTCTGCCAATTTGGTAGAACATTTTAAGGAAAAATTAAGTAGCATCAATAATAACATAATTGCAAGGGCAAATCTACTACCTGGCATTGATGGGTCATTTTCAAAATAGTTTATTTTATAAACAGTCCAGTAGGACAAAGCAGATCAGGTAGTATAGGCAGTAGAAAAGGCTACATGGAAATGGAAGCATGGCAACTCTAGTTCGCTGCAAACCTGGAAAGTGTAGAGTGGAAGTAAGTAGTTACAGAGTAATTTCAGATATGGATTAATTAATTAATGAAGATATTAATTTTGCTTTTCAAATATATAATTCTGTCATCATAAAATACACAAAAATAAAAATGATACCTGGTTATGAAACAGTACAGAAGGTAAACAAAAATTTATGCCTTATATATATATATTTATCAGGATTTTTAGAGGATTTTAACAATCATTTTGTTTGAATTAATCTTTTTCCTTTTTCTTTAATGAAACCCTAATTTGTTTGGGGGGGTTGTTAGAAATTAAGTAAAATATGTTAGGAGGAATTATTTTATTTTTAAAATGAGATCTAATGAGAACTATTTGAAAAATTATTTGCAATGATAAATCAGTGCAAAATCATCTTGATGAGCAGAGATCTGGGTTTTCGGTCACCCCAGAAAAACATGGTAAAACCCAGATTTCTTCCTTTAAAAGGTCAGTGTGTGGGGATTGGAGTCTGGGACCAGAAAGCATGGCTGCAGGGAGCAGGATGGAGCTGTGGGCAGCTAGTCTAGGGGGTGGGGGCAAGGAGTCTGGTTCCCCACATATGCCCCCCAGATTTCTGCATGGGGTGGGAACAGGCTGCCCACTGCAGGCTTGGGGCTCCTTGCCCTGCTGCCCTCCCCAGGGCCTCCACAGCCCAGTGGGCAGGGCAGAGCAGGGCCAGGCAGGTAAGGTCAATGCCACCACCACAAGCCCTGCACCATGGCAAGGTGCCCATGGGGAGTGGGGGTGGAGGAAGGAACCAGTTTCCATGCTCTGCTCTGCCACACCAGCTGCCACTTCCTGCAAGCAGCAGCTGGGGCTCGGGTGCTGCTGGGCAGGGGCAGGGCTGTGGACCTGGGTCCCTAGCCCCATAGTCCTGGCAGCTGGGGGCACCCTCTGGCAGGATTGGTGGGAGGTAAGGGGCTCTAGTTGGGGTGTGAGGGGCATGAGCATGGGGGGCTGTGGGTAGGGAGTGAAGGGGACCAGCATGGGTGGGAGAGCTGTGGGTGAGGGGCACCAGCAGAACCAGGGGGCTTTGGGTCAGGAGTGAAGGGCATCAACAGGGCCAGGGGGCTGTGGGTCCTGAGTGAGGGCTGGATCAGGAATGAGGGGCAATGGCATGAGCAGGGCATTGTCATCTCAGGGCTACTGAGCAACCCAAAGCAGGGGTTGGGGACAGCCACAGCTGGACCTGCATCCTGGTGAGCAAATGGGGGGGAGCTCTTATTTTCCATGATAAAAAACCTCAAATCAAACACCAAAATGTATAGGTATTTAGTATTTATTTTATTATAATGATTGAGGCATTAGTAGGCTTCCAAACTGCTTTAAGGTGTAAATATATCAACAAAATATTGTGTTCAGCTGATACTTGTGTGTGTGGGTATCAGCTGAACGAGAGAGAGAGAGAAGTGTTTCATTTTAATCAAGGAAAAACTTGGACTTTGGGGGGTTTTTAATCAGAGATTTTGTGATTTTTATCAGAGAATTTTCAGTTTTAAACAGAGAAAACCAAGATGCCTGTTGATTAAGCGAAGAGTTGTTCCCCCCCCGAAATGTAAGCAATGAGATTGACAGAAATTATGTTGTTATATAAACATTATGATTCAGATATTTCTCACATTATGCCTGTGTAATTCCATTGACTTTATTGGTATTGGTCCTGATTTTATATAGGTATAAATAAAAGGAGACTCAGACTGTACATAAATACTTTTATCATATTTTTCTGTTGTTTAGCAATCAGTTGTCAGTCACCTATTCATAAAGACCTTTCAAGTCAGAATTTAAGAAATTTTGTTTTATTTTTCCCATAAACCAAGTGAATTTTCACTTCACACTACTGGCATGTCAGACTTCTGAGAAGACGCTTTCACCAGTTGGGCTACATCAGCTGGTGACTGGTGATCAAAAGCAAAGAAAAAGATTTAGTCCTTCAGCAGTATTGTTCTCAGATACAATTTTCTTGTTAAAAATTGTATGCAGCATTTGAAACGCATCAACTTCCCCTGTCTTCGGAAAGGAAACCTTCAAACCATGATAAGTGAGAACATTTATACAATGAAAATTCAATGTGCTTAATTCCACCTGTAAGTTACTGATGTTCCAGCAATACAGATTTCTGACCTAGGCAAAATGACTTTTGGTAAGCCTTCCAAAAGGTTGGAAAACATTCACCAGTATGTTCTAAGTGAATAATTACATTCATGCTTCCATGACATATTCAAAGCCACTGTTAGACCCATTTCTTCCCCATTTACTTTTTGGCTGCAGTCTGTTATTTATTTGTATTTATTTACTTGTACTGGATTAGTGACCAGAAGTCCTTTGTTTGGGCCTTGTTTGTACCAGGCATTATGCAAAAACATGAAAATAAGCAGTCCCTCCCCTGAAGAGGTTGCAATCCATACAGGAAGTCTGAGTTAAAAACTGTGCTGGCCTAAGGGACTTGATGAAAAGTCTTAACTTGCTCTGCATAATAGATACATTAAATACAGGCACTAGACTCTCCATTTGGTTTATGTACTTTATTGCTGCATATCACAACTTCTCTCGATTGTAACAGCTTAAATGTAGAACCAGAAGAGTGAGTGAGTGATTGAGTAAGTGTGTCCTCTCATTTTATATAAAACCAGGTATCTGAATAGGTTGTACAAGCATGACTGTAATTTTATAGCTAAAATGAGAGCGCGTGCACGCGCGCGCACACACACAATATGAAAGAATTTACTTGAAATGTTTCTAATAACCTTTGTGAGCCATTATTTCATAAATCTCAGGTATGTGAGAAGAGTAACCAAAAGCATCAGTAAATTAAACTAATCTGATCCACTGGGAAGTTTCCTGTCTGATTATACCTGATTATTACCTACTCCAGAGTCAAAAGACCATAAGGGAATTGTTAATGTGACATAAGTTGCCTAAAATGCAGGTAGTTGCTGTTTTGCTATACTCCTCCTTTTTGTGCTAGTGTGCCATGAAAGGCCATCCAGAGTGAATGAAAACAAATATTATCAAGAGACAGTTGAGCTTGTCTTGCAGTTTTGCAACACTAAATTTATTCCATAAGATGAATCAGCAAATGAGATGATAGCAAAGGATATGCTTGACAATTTGACCCCATTATAAACATGAAACCTTATTTATCAGCATATTCAATATTACTACAGACCTCTTAACTGAAATAAGAATACTGTGGCAGCCTTATAGTTCTTTAAAATATTTTGTTGATAAAATACTAACGCAAGAATTTATTATATGAAACTAGGTATTGAAACTGTCTTTTAATCTGTTGTTATTATCCCTTCACTCTTTCGTCTAAGTCATTGGTCTCAATCAAAGCTTGGGGGAATGGGACAGGGGAGGGTGCATACATGTACATTCTTCCAACATGCATACGGGCTGTTTCAGAGGTATTGTGTAGACCATGGAAAATCACGTTGAGGCATGGGTGGCTAGGTCTGGGGCCACTTCAGGTGCCCCCAGGTCCGGAAGGTCAAGCAGAATCCAGGAACAAGCTGAGTCAAGAAGCCAGGAAGTCAGACTGAGAGCAGAGTCTAAGAATGAGGCACATTGGGAATCTAGGAGGTCAGACGTGGAGTAGAATTGGAGAGTGAGCTGGATCTAGAAACTGGGAGATCTAGCAGAAAGTGGAGTCACAGAGCAAGGGTCAAGTGAAGCAGTCTTGAGTAAGGTTGAGCACTGTTGCCTGGATACTTCCTGTTGCTGCACAGGGGTTTACATGGGGGAAAATGGAGTCAACTGACCCTAACCAGCTGTTTCAGTGAGAGGGAGTGGGCAGAGGATTAGGCCTTAATGAATGGCCCTGTTAGCCAGGCCAAGGCCCCAGGTTCAAAGCTGTGGCCTAATATAAAGCTAGAGAAGTAAAATCTAATGAAAATGATGTCAAAGAAATGTCTCTCTGCACCCCGTTCTCTCTGTATATTTACTATTAGATTGGGGTTTAGATTTAAAATCTCAGTTCTAAAAATAAAGCAAACAGTAAAATCTCTCAGTTGAGTTCAAAAACACAAACTTCATAGGAAGAATAAGATTTTAATTGAAATGCCAAAACTCCTGTGTTGAAATTTTGAAATTTGTTTTAAGAAACTATTGTTTCTTTAACTAAAACCAGGCTAAAGTATTTGCTGAAATACATTGTGTTGCAAATTTTCCATGTTCGATTAGCTTGCAGTTCATTCCCTATCAAGTATAAACAATTAGGTTTGAAGTGCTGCTGAGCTACAAGACTGATATACTGTCACCCTGGGTTTTGCTAATGTAACTGATGCATGTTTTGCCACATACTGTGCATTTGATATTGTATAGTATGAGGATCCTGGGGCAAAGGGAGTCTAATGTTGGCCACTAAGATCAAAAGGATTAAATTAGTCTAGTCTAACTAAGAATTGAATTAAACAAATATAGAGCATATTAAGTCAATTGTATTTCTATTATTAGTATCAGTAGAAGCAGTTTTCAAAACACATGCCAACTCCATTATAATATCTTTGTTGCATCTGCTTTGAGGCAGTAGTGAGATTATTTGGTAAAATAATTGTTTTAAGTTCTCTTCTGTCTAAGGAACAAAGTGTTCTCTACACACAATGTCAGAGTGATTTATTTGTATATCATTATAATTTTAGGCTTTGGAATTTATAAAAGATAAGTAGGGAAAAAAATGTAACATGCTTTGTTTTGAAAGAATTAGTTATGACACACATGATAATAGTTACCTAAAGGCAATAAAAGTGTGTGTCTGGTAGTTCCCTGATCTACATGAAAGCCACCTAAGGTTTTTCACCTGCTCTATTCAGCAGTTTTCAAGTTCAGTTTTTCAGTAATGGCTTTTTTCCATAGCATTTCATCACTCTTAACTTCCAGTTTTAAGGTAAGGTAAATGTAATTTAATTGTATGGCTTCACGCTAATCTAATCTAATCATCCCTTGAAGGAATTAAACCTGAAATAATTTTAATTACTATAATTACTTAAATATAAGTTGACCCTGAATATAAGATGACACACCCTAATTTGGTTCTGAATATGGAAAAATTATAAATTTGTTACACTTTTCCAGGTAAAGAATCTAAATATTGGAGGGTTATCCCCTCACCTTACTGCTACAGCAGGAAAAGCAGGGGGTGGGGAGCCAGGTGGCCTCTTTGACCTTTGTCCTGCTCACTTCTCTTTGTGGGCTTCCTGCCCCCAACCACCTGCAACCCCCACAGCCTGTTCCCCTCCCCTCGGTCTCTGCCTCTTCCCTCTAAACTCTCCCCAGTCTTTGCCTCTTCCCCTCCTCTCCCGTTAGTATCAGACGCTGCTTGAGATGCTCCACCTTAGAGAACAGCACGTGGAAGCTCAGCTCTTGCCTGGCCATGTGCTGGTGCTGCTTCTTTGGCCTAGAAGGGGAAGGAGTTTCCATGTGTTTTGTGCCTGAAAGAAACTCCAGCCAGAGCTGAGCTATTCCTGGAAGTAAGGGGAAGGGAAGGCTGTCAGTGGGGGGCAGAAACTGCAGACAGGAAGCAGCGGGGGGAGAAGAGACTGCCATGAATCTGACTCTGGCCCTGACCTGGGCTCAGGGCCAAAACCAGATCTGTCACAGCCACCTACTCCCCTCTGCTTCATATGTGAAGATAAGATGAGGGGCTTTTGTCTTTTATTAAAATAAAAATGATATTAGTTGTAAGTTTTTTCAACACCTTCAGTTGAATGACTGTTAAGCCATAATTATTTACTGGTTTTTTTCTGTTGGCAGTGAATTTACCAGCATACTAATATATTCTTCTTCTGTAGTTCATTTCACAAGGCTTTCTCTGCATAGGTTATTATGGGGACTGAGGCTTTATGTCATGGCAATATTCTGGCACAATGCCCACAGAAAAGAGAGTAAAATACAATTATTTTGGTAATTTTTAACCACAGTTTTAGTTTATTTATTCCAGTCTACACTAGAAGAGATTTTTGAGTATAGCTGTGATAGCAAATACACCTTGTGTAGACCACAACTTCTCTAAATAAAATATGCTGTATGGGCAATAACCTAGGCCTCTCTCAGGCCTCTGGCCATAAATCATGTCTTAAGTAGTAATATGGCCAAATGTTTGTTCACTTAATGGTGCAATAAAATAGGGAGTAAACCACAAAATTGTTATACTTGTGGCTGCTTCCCATCATGCCAAAAATTGAACCTGTAGCACCAAGGGCTCTGTGCGTTCCTGCAGTGGGAGCCCCGATCAACTGGCCCCAGGACACTGATAACATGCTGCTGTTGGGATGTGATCCTTGATCTCACAGTTGCACCACCTCCTGCTATGCATGTGTAGCATGACAGGAGGCAATACTGTTGGTATCATAGTTCAGATTCCATTACACCTTTAACTGACTGCCTGGCAGGGGCCCGAGACTCAATTATAGTTATAAAAAAAGGCTTTCACAAGTATATATAAGGTGAAATTGTAGACCCTCAGATGTCAGAGAGGAGACAGGCAAATGAAACTGCTCAAATTTTGCAGTATTAGGGTACAGTACATCAACACTTAAAATATAATGTACAGTAAATCATATTCCTACCAGTTTCACATTTGTTGACACTTTGTCACTACAAAATTGCATGGGTGCATATTGCATGTACATTGTGAAAAGAAACCCATAAGTGTAAAATATGTTTGACATGAAATTGTAGTATTGCTTCTTACTCTTGCTTAAATATTTAATCTTTGTATATAGTAAGTGCAGTTTCTCCACTAAATGTTTTTGAAACTGGATAGTCATGAAATTGGCTTCCTTTCCAACTCAGATAACTTCCTATTTATGAAAAGCATCTTAGAAAATCTTCTTCACCCTAAAATTTGCAGATGAGACCAAGCTGCGGGGAGTAGTAGATATGTTGGAGGGTAGGGCTAAGATTCAGAGTGACTTAGAAAAATTGGAGGATTGGGCCAAAAGGAATCTCATGAGGTTCAACAGGAACAAGTTCAAAGCCCTTGGATTAGGCGAGAACAATCCTCTGCACCAGTACAGGCTGGAGGCTGACTGGCTGGGCAGCAGCTCTGCAGAAAAGGACCTGAGGGTTACGGTGCACAGTAAGCTGAATATGAACCATCAGAATGCCCGTGTTGCCAAGAAGGAGATGTATAGTTCCCATAAGGAAGATGCCTATGTGTGACTTCCTTTAGCATGAGGATGTTGTCACATGCCAACAAACACACAGTCCTTGACAGATAGGGATCTAAGTCCAATGGCATGGAATCCAAGACAATTGGAGACCTTGATCTGCTGAGGCATTCATCCGCTTTCACAGCTGTTGAAAAAGGAATTACACTGTTCTTCCGCCTGGTCGTCTTGGATCGCTCTTAGTCAGGAAACCTCCCCCTTGACCTTGCCACCATGGGTGTCCCTATGCCACCTGGGTGTCCCAGGAACATAAAGTGCCCAACAGCATTGCTCTCAGGATCATTGGAACACACAAGTCTTTCTACCACTACAAGGTGGCGATCCTCAGAGAGGGCTAAGAAGGCTAACGGCGTACTGGACTGCATTGGTAGGCATGTTGCTGGCAGGTCAAGGGAAGTGATTATTCACCTTTATTCAGCACTGGTGAGACCACATCTGGAGTATTGTGTTCAGTTTTGCGCGCACAACGCCACCCCCCCCCGACACGCACACAAAAAGGATGCAGACAAATTGGAGAGAGTCCAGCAAAGGGCAACAAAAATGGTTGGAAGCTGGGGGACATGACTTATGAGGAGAGACAGGGGGAAGTGAACTTATTTAGTCTAGAGAAGAGGAGACTAGGAGAAGACTGAATAGCAGCCTTCAACTACCTGAAGGGGGATTTGAAAGAGGATGGAGCTAGACTTTCTCAGTGGTGGCAGATGACAGAACAAGGAGCAATGGTCTCAAGTTGCAGCAAGGGAAGTTTAGGTTAGATATTAGGAAGAATTTTCTCAATAGCGAGGTAGTAAAACACTGGAATCTCCATCCTTGAAGGTTTTCTAGACCTGACTAGACAAAGCTTTGGCTGGGGTGATCTAGTTGGGGATGGTCCTGCTTTAAGCAGGAACTTGGACTACATGACCTCGTGAGGTCCCTTCCAACTCTAAATTTCTGTGATTTAATGACAAATATATTTTTAGTTTTAATTTAAGGAGTAAGAGAAGGAGAAATTGTATTTTATCTATAATATAGTCTATGTTCCAAAAAAAAAAGACACCACCTCTATCAGTGAATCCTGCTTTCCTCCCCCAAACTCCCATTGATTTCACAAATATTTCATTCTAAATGTATGTAGAGATGCATATATGTGAAATAAATTTTGACATGGTATAAAAGTTATTTCCATTTGTGTTTTGAATGGCTTGTTTATACAGAATTTATCAAGGCAAAAGTGAACTATACTTCTAACACTTTCATCTTAATAAACATTAGTCTAAATTTCAGGATTCAAAAGGAGTTATTAAATCCTCTTTCTAAAATAGCTGAAAGCATTTTTTGTAAAACTTATTTTTTACAAATATGACCAACCCAATTCTTCTACTTACATGGCTAAATGCATGCATTTCCTTTTCAGAACAGAAGGGATTTTTTTTAATGGATGCTCAATTAACATTTAACTATATTTGTTTACAAAGCAGTCACTGCAAAGTAATACCAGTGACACAAACCTGAAGCCCACAGTTACTCAAACTGAAAAATATCCTGATGTGGCTAATGCAAAGTCAGATGAACCTTTTATGAATGTGTGAAAAGAAGCAATAATTAGTCTCTTGATCTGACAGATGGACTCCCATGCTGATCATTTGGATGACAATATCCGTATACTCATTTTTATATGTATGATTTTTTTCAGGGCTTGCTCTGCTCTTATGTTAGATAAACACCCTGAAGCATTCACAAAGGGGTTTCTCTGCATGTACTGCTATTGTTAATTTAGACTATGATGTATTTTGCATATCATGTAGAAAAACTGGTAAAATTTACTGAAGGGAGAGAAAGGAGCTTAATCTCTGTGGCTTATACTGCACAGTCAAGAATTAAGTAATGAAATGTTTAGATCTGTGCTGAGGAAACTGGATTACCAATTTATGTTTGTGGCAATTTGATTTATTTTTAAATGAGCATTTTTGCTTCTGCTGAGTAGAGAACTGAGATAATGAGAGAAACATTGTAGAAAAACTGGCATTAAAAGCTAATACATGTTTCATCTGTGCACAGTGTCACCCTCTCTCAGTGAGAAAAGATAAAGTTGTGGACCTAAGCAAGACCTAACAAAACTATTTCTCAAAATCATAAAATAAGAGAGCTCAAATTCTCTTTATTTTCCTTTTTTTATTCAGACTTTTTCTGAGTCAGAATGCTGGCCATACAAATATGTGATCTAGAATCCAGGTGCCTAACTAGGTTTAGGTCATGCAAGTCATCAGTACATGGGGCATTAGTTATGATCGTTGCTTTGAGTCCCTATAGTGTCTTTGTGTATTACCTGATGATTGTGATTAGCTGAAGTAACTGTGCTGACATACACACTTGATGGAAATGCATTCCTAGGCCAGTGAACTCAGCAATGAATGTCAACATGATTAACACACTCAGTACATAGTCATGTAATCTTTCAAGCTTTATATTGGCTTTTTTCTGAGAGAATATAAAGAAATTGTGAGGATAGTCTTGTGTTTTGGTGCTGTGATTTTTCAGATGACCAAAGATACAAAAATCCCTTTGACCCAAAATGATAAAAAACGACTACTAAGTATTATCAAGGTGAAGAATCTGGTTCATGCCTCAGTCACTTTTATCTGTCAGTGAAACCTAGAAGAAACAAAGTTGAGCTGTACAGTCTTCCCAAAAAACAAAAGAGAAACATTGACTTTCATCTTGTTCATTTTCTGTGCCCAGAAATTGTGGCTGACACAGTTCATTTAAATCCCATGAAGTAAAGTTCTCTGGTATGCTCTGAATCGTGTTGGCTGTCTTCCTAAGGAAAGCTTAAGATTTGTTGGGGAAATTGGTCCATGTTAATGTTCTTATGTGTACCCATACTACATCTGCAAGTACATTTAATGTTTGTCTGTTTGCAGGAAGTTACTGCCACAATTTTTGGCAGCATAGCATAAAGTGACACTTCCATTCCTGTCCTGTCCTGAGCAGCGACTATTCCTGTACAAAATCTAATGTAGGCAGATGTCCACTAAAGAATACTTCAAACCACTAGCGTCGTTGGTGACATGACATAGTAATTGTACCGTGGCATAGTCTCACATTTTACGTTTTAATTAGAGGCTTTCAGTTGACAATGACAGAACAGTATTTCTGCCACGGCAAGTAATTAAATAAAAGTGCTGTGGAACCCTTTGCTGTGAAGGCAACAAGAGCCAGTTGTATCATGAACAGTTTCAGCTTTCTGGTCACCAGCTCTGAAATGAATTTCACTTTCAGATACCTTTTAAACTTCTAAGCAAGCCAAGTTAACTCTCCAGTTCCAGTGGAAAAAAAGTAGCTGGAAACTAGACGCCAAAGTAGTTGCATAATAGTTGTCTCTGCAGGTCACTGCACACACAAAATGTGACAAAATAGCACCTGGAGAGAATGCAATAATGTAAGAGCTAAGAAGAAAAATAACCTAATTAGTGTTGCCTGCTGATAAAATCAAGAACAATATCCCTCCCTCTGGAAATATAAAAAATTAAGCATAGTTCTTAAGCACCACTGTGTGCTGATTTTGTCAACTTCCAGCTGTAAATTTCTTTATGCTTCTGTCTTCCCAGCAGTAATCTCAAATTTTTCATTCCTAGTCTCAGTTTTTTTTAAAGTTTTTCTGATGCCAAGTAAAAGGATACTTCAGTCCTACATATTATATCTCCCTAGTCCCTAAGGCTAAGTACAGACAGTCAAAAAGCCCAAGGCTGAATTAATTCAATCTTTGCAAATTAATCTAAGATGCTTAGATTGAACTGAAAAACAAGTGAACAGACATTCTTTTTTATTCTGGAAATGCAGCCACATGCCTGCAGTGGCCCAGGCCAAAAGCCAGGGGGCAGTGGAGCATGCCTCCTGGCTCAGCTGAAGCAGGCAGCTTGGGATAAGACTAGCCTACCCACCTTGCGGGGGGGAAAGTAGAGGAGATGCAAAACATTTTGGGATGCTAGGGAACTATGAATTAACTTGAATCTGGAGGGGATCTAGGACAGAAGTTCAATAAATTGATTCAACCAGTTAAGTTTGATACTACATCCATCCAGGTTTATCTGAAACCAGTCTTGACCATTTTGAAAGTGGCTTATATGCACTGAACTTCTGTTGTTTTACAGATTTGAACTGGTTTCCAATCACTTATACCTGTTTATGCATATTTTCTGTCCCTAGCCTAACTACTAACACATGCATATTTTCATCAAATTTCTCTACCCCAATTAAAATTATAAATGACTTTTCTTTAGTCACTTGATCTTAGATTTGTGTCATCACGTTCTAATTAAACCTTGTGCCTGCATTTTTGAAGTCAAGATATTTATTTTATGGTAAATGCTTTTTTTATTCTTTAGTCTTTCCTGTTTAGTTTTTGCTTGTTTTTGTTCTGTTAGCACTTGGTACTTGGCTGCTTTTTATTCATTAAATAAGAGTAATGGATTTTTGCTATCAGCAAATCCTGTTCCTTTTCCTATCATGAAAGTGAGTACAGAGAGGTCTGAATAAATCTAATGATCTTCTGTTGATATTTCATAAACTATATAAAGATTATTTTAATTTCTCCCTTTATTGAAACTTAAAAGTAAATCAAGCAGTGAAATGGGTCTTCATTTAATGTTTGTCTCTTATTTTTATTATGGAGCAAAATTAAAATTCAAAAAGTGATTTTTTTTTAACTGAAAGTATTTCAATAGAGAAATTGACTTAGACTTCATCTAATTGGCTTAGACTTCATCTTAGCATTCTGTCCAAATTTGCCCCTACGTCTATCTGTGTTTAAGTCTTGCCCTTGTAGCCTAATAAAGAAAGCATGACCTTTGAGTATAGAAGTTATCATCTTACATGCCAAAAATATTTCTTGTGTGACAAATTAATTTTATTACAGAATCACTTCACCAGCAGAACTCATCTAAATTCATTGCCTGAATTGGTTTATTCATAATGTTTGAGAGAAAACTTTACCATCTTAACATGGGGTAGTTTTTAAAATTAGCAGAGCAGTTTTTTAAAGAGATGATTGCTAGCTGTGACAACTTGATTAATGGTTAAATCAGAGAACTAGATGTGGCATCCTGTCATTTTTATTCTACAGCTGGCTTGCTGTGCGTCTTAGACACATCACTTATTTTTCTCAAATATATTCAGTGACCACACTTTAAAGCATTTTGAATTCACAGATAAAAGGCAGTGAGGGATTATATCAATATTACTATAGAAATGGGAAATGCCAAATTCATATTGATCCTTTTAAAATAAAGCTTTTAATTTAGACTAGCTTTAAATCATGAATGCATTACATATACTAATATGCACTGTCTACAGGTGTTGTGTGTGTACATGTGGCTTGAAAAGTCTCAAAAGTTTTCAAATCTCTATTTTTGGAATACGATACAAACTGAACATAAAGCAACAATTCATGCATAGAAGGGCATAGAGCCCAATACTGAAGAAACATCATGGAAGGGCATCTTGAAAGAAGCAAGTTTTAAGGAGGGATTTGAAAGCGCATAAAGATGCCAGTAAGATAAGAAATAGAAGGTATTGAAAATGTAGGGGAGCTACATAATAGTGTGTGTGATGTGAGAGGAGATGAAACAAAGGCAGAGGATAAGTTCTGTCTTGTTCTGTATCAACCTTTACTTTGTTTGCTTATCACATTCTTGATCTTCCTCTTTTTTTCTTGTTTCCTGCATTCTGGTATGTATTTTCATATGTTGAATCTTTTCTAGACTCATTCTTGATCCATGTCTAAGCCATTGCAACCCACTTTGTTATAACAGAATTATATCTAGCCATAGGTGTTTTGTTATAATCTTTTTAAAATTTTTAGCGTGTTGAGAGCGTCATGTCCCTGGTCAACATTACATTTATGGTGTAATTAACATATTGACTATGTTAGTTTACATAACACATTCAGCCAATTTATGGCACAATAAAATGCCAAACCAGCCACAAAGAATTCCACATATAATATGGAACATATTTGTGGCTGATTTTTGTATTGCACCTGTCCCAGAACCAGGGTTTCAAACTGGCACCTGGAGCTGCGTGTGCCTCATCCCAATATTCAGCTGGGCATTGGGATAGGGCACAAAAACATGCCCACCCACACACGCATGCATGCATACACACACTCACAGAGTCCTTCCACAGTGGCCACACTATTAGGATCTAAGGAATTTTATGTCCTATCCCAAGCATTATGCAAACATTATGCACCTGGCATGCTAAGATGCACAATTTTGGGGATGGGATATAAAATTCCTCATGTCCCAATAGCACCATTATTTTAACATCTGTGAGGTGTCCCAGTATTCCTCTCAGTCAGTTTACACGCTAACCTCAATTGTTTTGTGCACTCTGGCCTCATACAAGTGTTACATTTCTATTGGGAGAATTGTTATTCTCCTGGTGGAAACCACAAGCATACAATTGTTCACACTGTTTCTGCCCGTCAAAAATGGCGATTCCATGAGAATCAACATTTGTACACTTTCCTGTGGTTTAACTCTTGGGGAAGGGCTACCATGCCTTCCAGGGGCCTAGGGTCACCCAGGCCTGGAGAAGGCATGGGGTGCACCGCTACTCAGACTGGAGTACCCAAAAGGAGAAGTAAAGTGGACAGAGGCTTTGTACACTACTCCATATGCTTAGTTCCTGACGCTTGGGATTGGGAGGACTAGAGCAGCCCATGCTTTCCTCAGACTAGGATGGCTCCAGTCTCAGGAAGGTGGAAGTAGCAGGGGGAAGTGTGCGGTTGCAGGTTGAACATTTATATTACTATTCATCTTGGAATCATTACTACTGCATTTGGAAAATTTTGTATGATTTGGAAGGCTAAAAATATTTTATTAAATATTAAATAAAGGTTTAATTAAAGTGAACATTTCTAGCAGTGAAAAATTTCCACTGCTAGAAATGTTCACTTTAATGAAACCTTTATTTAATATTTAATAAAATAATTTTAGCCTTCTAAATCATACAAAATTTTCCAAATCAGTAGTAAGTAGTCCAGTTTGTCTTTTTATTTATTTATATATATATATATATATATATATATATATAATCATCTTCTCAATGCATTGATCACTAATCCCCCAGGTTACATGGGGATTTTTTTCCATTTGTTTTAGTTCTTTGTCTCTGACTTTGATCTTTTCATCTTTTTCTTGTGTTACCATAATTTTTCTTTTCCGTAGGTGCATCTACACCCGCTATTAAGGTGAAGCAGTAAACTCTGGTGCTTATTTGCTCCAAAGTTTGGTGCTCCCAGGCGCCATGTTTACACAGGCACCAAGGACCACAGCACATTGAGCTGGTAGGAGGCCCAGGGAGTCAGCCTGCCAGCTCGGGGCTGCTCCAACATAGCTCAGTGTGCTGCAGATGTGTTGACTGGGGAGCGGGGCTGCTCTATTGTGGGGTAGCCAGCAGGCAGTGTCCACACTGAAGCACCCTCATGCCCCAGTCAGCCACATTAGCATCTACACGTGTAGTGCTGCAGAGTTCATTAGTTTCCCGCAGCCTAATAGGGTGACACATGTTAGATGCAAGACATTTAGTATAAAGCTGATTTGTCTACTCTGCGGTAAACATCTCATGTAGATGTGCCCCATGTTTCTTTGAAGTCCAAATTTTCTGTTTCCCAGCCAGTGTCTGTTCTTTGTAGATCTTTCTCAACTACTGCTTTGATATCAACATAATTTGCAAATCTGTTATTCAGAGAGTTTCCGCATAACATGTTTCCTACCATTAAATCAAAGTGAAAGTTGTAACTTTTATTTGCAGTACCAGTTGAACAAATCCAGTGATGGCTTTCCTCCCTATCTCACTCTAAATCCTCAGGAACACTCCATTATCTTTTTTTTTCTACTTTCACCACTCTCAACTTATTGTAGATTTTTTTCTATAAATATAATCATCCAGTGTATTCTCAAAACTTGTCACAAACTTGTCTGCCACAAACTTTTTCTGCTGTTTGAAGTCGATAAAGTAAGAAAATTAATTGTAGCAGGTTCACTTGTGTTTTATATGCTGGCCTAAAATGTCACAAATAACTGGTCTGTTTTATCCCATTCAGGCCCGTTCCCATGTGAGAATCACTTGTATATGGTTTTCATCCTCCTCTGTAGTGTTCCAGTGAATATTTTCCTTGGATACTCAATAGATGGATTTGTCTTTATGACTTGCAGTAGTCTCTCCTTTTTAATAAACTGGTACTATAATTAATTTCCCCAATCATTCAGTTTTTCTTCTTATTGGCTATTTTGCTCCAATAACTTCCCAGGTGTTGAAGTTAGGCTACCTAACATTTAAATACCCTAGTCTCTTCCTTTTTCCTTCTTTTTAAAAACTGGCACATGTTGCCCCTTCTTTAGTTCTCTAGGACTTCACCTTTCATTCCTGAGTGCTAATATTGGTGCTAATAACTATAAGAGTCTTCAGCCAGTTCCTTTAGCATCTTGGGAATACCATCAACAATTCTTGCCTTATCATGCCATCATTTTTAGGGCTCTTTCCAGAATAATTCCATTGATGATCCCTGTACACCTGTTTTCTTCCTATAAGCTATTTACCATGTGTTCCTCACCTTCTTGTAGCAATTCAGCAGTTGTATTATAATTCCTTAGCAACTTCTTCTTTTTTAAATTTTTTCAAGATCCTCGAGGTATTCTAGCACACTTGTTCTTCATTTTCACTAGGGAGCTTCTCCTTGTGAGTTATGTCTACAATGTTGTACAACACTAAACAATACTTTTTGCTAGGGGTGCACCAATAGAGGTTTTGGGGGCCGATACCAATAGCCAATTTTTAAGAAGGTATATCAGCCAATACTGATCCAATTTCCAATACAGCTTAGTCCAGCTGGTAAGTCTGTTGTGGTGAAAGGGGAAGGGGAGGGAAGGGGCATGGGGGGCAGATCAACGCCCCCTGGCACTGCAGCGTATAAA
>NW_017729025.1:71781752-71785976 GCF_001723915.1 Gavialis gangeticus
TAGTCCCAATCCCACCCCGCCCCTGCTGGGCAGCACCTACCCCAGCCCTACTCCATCCCTCACCTCAGGGGGTGTTGATCTGCCCTCCCACGCTCCTTTCCTCTGCCCTCCCCTTCCACCACACCAGACTTACCAGCTACGCACAGCTCTCCACACTGCCAGGCTGTGCTCCTCACTGCATCTGTGCTGCACTGCGGCTGCGCGCACACACAGGCGTTTATCAACCAAGTGATCGGGTACTTCAGGCGGATTTACGATATAGTCACTGTATTGAATTATTTTTCTTTCTTGGCTACTTATCCTTGATTATATACCTGGGCTTGTCTTTCACAACTGACATTTATACTAGAGAGTAAATACTAAATTCCTAGTTAATTTCTCTTCACCATTTAGTATTTTGTTAACACTAATCATGTTTGCCCTCAGGCATCTCTTCCTAAACTGAGTAGGGCATTTCTCTTTAATATCTAGTCATATAGATAAGTCCTTCCATATTACTAAGCATCCGTGTCAATGCCAACATTAACATGCAGTTCAATTCAGTATTGGCCCCAAGTGATGTAGAAGGGAACAGTAATTAGACCTAAATTTCCAGATGAGTGGGAGTCGAAAGAAAGGTGTACAGGGATCATCAATGGAATGATTCTGGAAAGAGCCCTAAAAATGATGGCATAAGGCAAGAGTTGTTGACAGTATTCCCAAGATGCTTAAAGGAACTGGCTGAAGACTCTTATAGCTATTAGCACCAATATTTGCACTCAGGAATGAAAGGTGAAGTCCTAGAGAACTAAAGAAGGGGCAACATGTGCCAGTTTTTAAAAAGAAGGAAAAAGGAAGAGACCAGGGTATTTAAATGTCAGGTAGCCTAACTTCAACACCTGGGAAGTTACTGGAGCAAATTATAGGGTGGTTGATTTGTAAACATGTCATGGATGCAATGATGATCATTAACAGCCACTATGGATATTTTGGGAACAAATCATGCCAAACAAACTACATTTTCTCCTTTACAGGGTAACTAGTTTCTTGGATGAAGGGAATGCAATTGATACAATGTGCGTTTAATAACGATTTTGATACAGTCCTTCATGCCATTCTCATATGTAAATTAAAGAAAAGTGGGCTAAATTAAAGAAAAGATAGCAAAACTGAGACGGGTACCTAACTGTATAAATAACCATAAGCAGAGAATAGTTATAAATGGATTGATATTAGGATAGCAGTAGGTTTTTTGGAGGGTAGCACAGGGGTCTGGTCAGGGTCCAGTGCTTAACATTTGTATTAATGACATGGACACAAAAATGGAGAGCTTTCTGCTGAAGTTCTCAAATAACATAAAATTGGGAGGAGTTGCAAACTCTTGGGAGGATAGGATTAGAAATTAAGATGATCTCCATATATCAGAGATGTCAGCACTAGACCACAACATCAAATTTGCCCTAGACAAATGTAACATGCTGTACCTAGGAAAATAAAAATGAAATGTCCAAAAACAGGATGGGTGGTGATTGAATAAGTAGTGGTATTACTGAGAATCATCTGGGCATTTGGTAGATCACACACTTAACATAATCATAGCATTATCATAAACTTAACATAAACTTATAAACAGTATGATGCCATTGGGTGGGGGAAAGGGGAGCAGCATGAGAGGTAGTAGTACCGCTCTCAGCTCTGGTGAGGCCTCATCTAGTTTTGTGTGCACTTCCAGACTCTGTGATTTAAAAAAGATGTGGAAAAACTGAAGAGAATTAAGAGGTAATTTGATGAAGATGATAAAGATGCTGGAATGGAAGTCATTGAAGGAACAGTTGAGAAAACTAAGCTTTTTCAGTTTAATGAAAAGGAGATTGAGGTAGGACATGATAGCAGTTGTCAAATATTTTAAATGCTGCTATAAAAAAAAAACCAAGTGTTCCCTTGCTGCAGAAGACATGGCATGAAGCAGCAAAGCAGACTTAGATTGATTTTTTTTTAAAACCTATCCTTACAGTTTAAAACAGTAGGGTATTGAGAACAGTTTCCCAAGAAAGTTGTGAAATTGAGTTCACTGAAGGTTTAAAAGAAGAGGCTGGGTTAAGCATTGATTTGGAATGATTGGGATGATATAAGCCGGATCCAGTTGGGTGTCTCAGCGGACTTAGGTGCCCAAGTGATATTCTGTTCTACTTTCGTAACTCACTGTCATCTTACCCTTCATACCAAGTTACAACAAAACCAACAGCAAGGAGGAAATAGGCCCACCTTGGTATTAACTTATTTTTCCAGGACTGGAGCTATGTGGAATAGTATCTCACATGCCCAAGGCCACCTAATACGTGGAATAGAAGCTAGCCCTACAGGAGTAGGATATGCTCTGTTTGTGCAGGGAGTTGGACTATATGACCCTTGAGGTTCCTTCAACCCTAGGACTCTACTAAAATGGTGAACAGTTTAGTTTAATGTGGCTGATGACTTCAGCAACAGCATTTTGAATAAAATGTCAAAAAGAAGTGATATTACAAATGACCCAGGGTTTGGATGACAATGATGGTGGTAAGGGTCATTAGCAATAACAATAAAGAAAATGATGCTCTTGATGAGAGAGGAAAGTAAAGGATATAACTACAGCCTGGATATGGAGAATTGGATATTTTGAAATCGTAAGCCTTGGACGTGAGGGAGATATGAAACAGTATAAAGAAGGAAGAAAACAGATGCTGATTTAGAAAAAAGTAATGATTTGATTGTTAACCAAGGCTCAATCTTAACCAAGGCTGAGAAGCAACCTTTAAATGATTGGCTAGAAAGTCCCAGATGAAGAGTCCCTCATAGCATTGCAACTGTCTGAGAATACTGGAGAGTACCTGTCTTCCTTGGTACAGATATTGTGTAGAATCTTGGCATGGCCTGCTAAATGAACAGGACAAACTTCTGTGAATTGTTCCATTAACTTACTTGGGTAGTATCCAGAGATGAGCTACCGACATAAAATACTGTAACTTGAAAGATAGCATTTCACTAAAATGCTCCAGTTATGAACATTTGTTTCTTACTGTTACTTAATTATATATTTTTATTGCAGTTTATGTTGCTAATTTCTTAATGACATGGCTGAAGACAAAATATCTACCCAGGTTGTATACAAATATGCAGACTTGGATTAACTGGAAATTCACATAATTAGATGTAATGACATTGAGAAGAATTGATAGGCATGCTGTTCCAAACTTATTAAAGGGATGAAAAATAATTTCTTTTAATACTAAGAAGAAATATTTAGTAATATCTGTAGTAGCTTATCATATACTGATGTTTTACATTGTGTTTCTAATAATAAGTTTCATGTTGCAGGAAACAGCATGCTCCATTCAGCAGCAGATAGTGTGACCAGTGCAGTACAGAAGGCAAGTCAGGCTTTGAATGAGCGTGGTGAAAGGTTAGGTCGAGCAGAGGAAAAGACAGAGGAGCTGAGAAACACTGCTCAGCAGTTTGCAGAAACTGCACACAAGGTAAGATGCTTATTTGTTAATGGAGTGGGTCTTGTGGCAAGTCAAAACAGACCTTCATTTCACTGCAGAAGAAATAAGCTCCAGGGAAGTCTCTCTTGATTGCTCCTACTTGTAAGCATCATGCTTTCCTTAAAAGTCTTCCTCAATACTTGAATAATTCTTAATTATTATGTCCCTCTCTTGTGCATCCAGCCTGATATTATAACCGTTTCCCTGACTAGCTATAACTTTAACATTATTCAACATTATTCAATTGGTGCTGTGTAGAGTCTACAGTTGTTCTTACTGCATCCCTACATTAATAGCCATCTTGCTCACCTTTCTTGGATACGTACTTAAAGTTGATGTCATCATTTTATTTTAGCAAGATAAGAGTAATAACCAGGGATCCTGGTTTTCTCTATTAAAAAAATCCCAAATTATCTGATTAAAATCTGATTTTTTTTTTTTCCTGCAATTAAAACGAAATACCACTATAAATATAGGTATTAGTTGTAAATATATCAATGTTGTATTGATATATTTACAGTTTTAAAGCAATTTGGAAGCCTCAGTCATTATAATAAAATAATTTCTAAATACCTATATGTTTTGGCATTTGATTTGGGGGTTTTTTTGATAGAAAATCAGAGCTCCCCCTGCAACCTTCACTCACCAGGACATGGATCCAGCTGCAGTTGTCCCCCACTGGTGCTTTGTGGCACTGAGCAGCCCTGGTATATGGGTGCCCTGC
>NW_017729025.1:71790976-71807958 GCF_001723915.1 Gavialis gangeticus
TTCATTTTAATGATGGAAAAAAGTGGATTTGGGGTTACTTTTTTTTAACCAAAAACAGGATTTTTTTAAATCGGAGAAAACCAGGATCCCTGCTGATTACCCTCCTCCAACTCCTCCCTGTCCTAAGCAATGCCTTGCAGGCTGGAACTCTCCCAGCCTACAAGGAAAGACCCACTGTTTCCCGTATTTTTTCTCCTTTAAATGAGAAAAGCCACATTTTTCTGTGGTGAATGGAAAACCTGGATCCCTCGTTACAACCATTAAAAGTTGCTGTAGCCATGGGCTCTTTTGTTTGTAAAATTAAAATGATATATAGGAAAGGGACTTGATTTTGTGATCCTATTATGCATTTTATGATAAGGAAGATGTTAGGTGGTTTGCAAGTAATATCTCAGACATACTTGTTTTTATGCCTCTTAGCATGTTTCTGTCTGAACATTAGGCATGTACTTCAGCCTAACACTGAAATGGGAAAAAAAATAGTTTTGTTCTGATTTCAGGAAATTGCCCCTTACTATTGGTTATGATTGTCCTGCATGATATATAGGTTTCTCTCTCATGATTCTGTCTACAAAGACCTTATTCTGCTCCCATAAGAAAGACAGGGAGTTGCTGTACTTTAGACCATACATTTCTTAACCTAACAGTTTCCAGTCTAATTGCCTGATTTGTGGAATTAGAAATCCAATAAGTGGATCACTTGAACAAATGTCTGCTGCAAACGCAGGGAACTGGACTTAGTGGTTTGGGAAGCCCCTTCCATTCCCATATTCCTACATCTCTGAGTCCTGGTTTGACTTTTGCACTCAAATCTAGCTGCAAAATGAATTTTGAGGTCCTTCTCAAATGTTCTAAAGTAGCAAGATATGAAGGCTGGCCTTTGAGGCTAGGAACAGACATTCAAAAAGACTGAGCCTGAATTGATTCACTCTTTGCAGATTAGTGTAAACTGTGAAGATTACTCTGATTAATAACTGGATAGACACTATCTGTTAAATCAGGGAATGCAGCCACATGCCTGCAGTGACTCAAGCCAAAAGCTGGGGGGGGGTGCTAGAGTGTGCCTGTCTGCCACTGCCAAAGGGGAGGGAGGAGAGACATCCTCCAAGGCTCTCTCAACACTCAGGAGAAAATTGAACTACTGAATGACTACTTTGCTTTGCTATTTCACCAGACTAAGGGGAAAATCATGCTAGATAGGGTACAGAATGAGCATGGTGGGAATTACAGTCATCCTACTGTTGATGTTGAACGGTGCATAATCAGTTAGAAAAGTTAGACATAAGTCAGCAGGACTGGATGATCTTCATACGAGAGTACTGAAGGAGCTGGCCAAAGTCATTGTGGGACCTCTGGTGAAACTCTTCCAAAACTTATGGCACTTGGGGGAGGTCCCTGAAGACTGGAAGAGGGCCAGTTTTATACCCATCTTCAAGAAGGGGAGGAAAAAGGACCTGAGCAACTACAAGCCAATTAGCCTAACTTATATCCCGGAGAAAATCCTGGAAAAATTCATCAAGGAGTCTATGTGCAGTAGGCTTGCAAAAGGTAGGATTCTGAATGGCAGCCATCATGGCTTCATAGCATGCAGGTCTTGTCTTACCAACCTCATCTCCTTTTATGATCAGGCAACTTTCCACCCAGATGAGAGAGAGAAGGTTGACATTTTATACCTCGATTTCAAAAAGGCCTTTGATCTGGTATCCCATGATTTTCTTCCAGGAAAATTGGAGGATTGCCAGCTTAACTGCTTGACAGATGGGTAAGAAGCTGGCTGCAGGGTAGGACCCAGAGAGTTCTAATGAACAGATCTGTGTCATCCTGGTGAGAAGTGGCCAGTGGTGTTCCTCAAGGTTCCATGCTTAGTCCAGTGCTTTTTAACATCTTTATAAATAATTTGGATGTGGGGGTAAAGAGCTCACTGGCCAAGTTTGCAGACAGCACCAAGTTATGGGGGAGTGTGGCCATGCTTGAATTTAGGCTGCAGATACAGGCAGATCTAGACAGGCTGGCAAGTTAAGCAGATCAGAACCAGATGAAATTTAATTGAGAAATGTAAAGTGCTGCATCTGGGGATGTACAATCCCCAACATACTTACAGGCTTAGTGCTGCCAAACTGACTAGCACCGTGACTAAAAGGGACCTGGGGGAATAATCGACCACTGTATGAATAAGAGCTGTCAGTGCGATGCTGTAGCCAGGAGAGCAAACAGTACTCTGGCATGTATCAGCCAGTGCATCTCAATAAAAGCCAAGGAAGTGATTCTTCCACTTTATTCAGCATTGGTGAGATCACAGCTGGAGTACTGCATCCAGTTCTGGGTGCCGCACTTCAACAAGAATGTGGGAAAGCTTGAGAGAGTCCAGAGAAGAACCACTCATATGATCAGAGACTTGCAAGCAAGCCATATGAGGAAAGGCTGAGGGACTTGGGTCTCTTCAGTCTAAAAAACAGAAGACTGAGAGGAGACTTGGTAGCAACTTAGCACTGCATCAGGAGTACATTAAGGACTTGGCAAACAACTGTTCACCAAGGCACCCTTGGGGAAAACCAGGAGTAATAGCCATAAACTCCTGGAAGACCATTTCAGGCTTAACACTAGGAAAAGCTTCTTCACAGTCAGGGTGTCCAGACTGTGGAATAAACTCCCTCCAGATGTGATGTAATCACCTACCCTGGAAGTCTTCAAGAGGAGGCTGGACGGTCACCTCGCTGGGATCACCTGACCCCTTTGTCTTTCCTGCCTGGGGGGGGGAGGGGGTGGAAATGATCTTCAGAGGTCCTTCAAGCCCCTTACAATCTATGAAACCCCTCCCTGCTGGAGTGGAGGGGTGTGGCCAGTCACCAACCTGAGGCATTGGGGAAGGGGTGGAGACATGACAGCTGCTGCCAGACTGAGGATCGGGGAAAAAGTCCTTTCTCTGAAACAAGCATGTATTGAACATAGCAATTTGCAAAGCATACAACAGGAAACTACCAAAAATATTCGCCTAAGCTAAGATACAGCCGAGTAAAACACATCATACACAACTTAGTCTAATTTACAGTGTTAACCAGGAAGATGAGAATTAGTTTTACTAATCCTGAGGGCAGAGTGTCTCCTTACAGCCAAGCATTCAAGAAGGCTTTGTTTAGGTATTCTCATAGAATTCTCTTTCATAGATTTCATAGACATTAGGAGTGGAAGGGACCTCGGAAGATCATCGAGTCCAGCCCCCCCGCCCAAAGGGCAGGCTGTTCCAGACCTTGGGGGCTCGGAGAGTAAAGAAATTCTTTCTTATGTCCAGCCTGAAACGGTCTTGTAGTAGTTTATGACTGTTCGACCTTCTTATCCCTTGGGGCGTTCTGGTGAATAAACATTCCCCCAGATACTGGTGGTCACCCCGATAAACTTATAGGTGGCCATCAGATCACCCGAGCCTGAGCTTTTCCAGGCTAAAGAGCTCCATGGCTCTCAGCCTGTCATCATAAGGTCTGCTTTCCTGACCTCTGATCATGCACGTGGCTCTTTGGACTCTCTCAAGCTTCTCCACATCCTTTTTGAATTGTGAAGCCCAAAACTGGACGCAGTACTCCAGCTGCGGCCTCACCAAGGCCAAGTAGAAGGGGAGAATGATGTCCCGGGATTTGCTTGAGAAGCATCTATAGACTCAAGCCAGCGTTTTGGTTGCTTTACTGCCACAGCATCACATTGCAGGCTTATGTTCATCTTGTGGTCAGCAATTACCCCAAAGTCTCTACCTTTTACAGGTTCTGTTTTATAATGTAAATGTAGCTCTCTGCATTCTTTAGTGAAGCTGTCTGCAACTTCCCTTAACTACATCACCAGCACATGTGATGATTGTTAGGTCTTTGCCAACACTTCCCACCTCTCAGTCTGGTCCTGCAGGGCTTAGCTCTGGGCCCACAGATGCAGGGTTTGGTTCTGCACCCTGCAGACTAGCTTGCCTTTCCCTGCTTGAGGACACACTGTGGAATTAATCCCCTCCCTGCCTGGCTGCAAGCAAGCTGCAGAGATTGCAGCCAAGCCCCCAGGGGAACAAGGGGACAGAGGAAGGAATTAACTTCATCCCTGCCTAGCTGCAGGCAAGCCGTGAAAGTGCAGCTGGAGCTGGCAAACCCCAGATGCGGTCCCCAGGGTTTGCCAGTGAAGGGTGTGGGGGGGGCGGAATTTGCTCTGGGGGCCATAGTAGAGCAGCCTCTGCCCACACCCTGCCCCTGCTCCATCTGGAGAAAAGAGGGGAGTGGCCAACCCAGTTAACTGGAGCAGAGAGCATGCTGAGATGCTAAGGGAGTCTGGTTTAACTTAAACCAGCAAGGGGTCTGGGACAGACATTGCATAAACCAGTTTGAGCCTAATCAGTTGTCTGATAACTACATTCAACCAGGTTTATGTCAAACTGGTTTCAGCCATTTTCAAACTGATTTATGTGCACTGAATGTCTGTTCTGTTACAGGTTTAAACCAGTTTCTGATTACTTAAACTGGTTTACGTGTAATGTCTGTCCCAAGCCTGAGAGAGCACAGGTTTCAAAGACAACAGTAGAGTCAAATACCGTATGCCTGTTGTAGTTCTTGGAAAAAGAAGAGAGGATAATTATCGAGAATAAATAAAACTTGTAGAGAACTCAGTTTGGAGTAGAGGCTGAGATCCAGGTTTTTATTCATTTTAAGCTCAAATACACTTTTGTCTTCGATTTAACATTATTTTATTTTAAAACTTTGACTTTTATCTCTGTATATAAGCTTCTTCGAGGAACCAGTCAATTTTCTTTTCACATTAGTTTTATCTGATTTAATTTTGCACTTTTTGTTTCATGTGCCAAACATGAGGAAACACATTCCAACTTGGCTCAGTTTCATTTAGTTTCTTGCTTGGGCAGAAGTATTGTATTGGCACAATTCTGAAAATGGGATGTAATCTGTATTCCTCTTAATATCTTAAAATATATCTGAAATTGCAGAAGATATATTTCAACAAATCACATCTTTCTGATCTCTACTCCTTAAAATATGTATTAATTGTAGCAGAGTGTTCTGTACTCTTTTACAACTGTACAATTGTACAGAATACCTCTTAATGTGTGACTGCCATTCTCTCAGGCGGAGTATCTCCCACACTGCTGCTAAACATTTGATTCTGGAGACGATATACTTTGCATGTTAGTGCAATATGTTCTGTATATTTTCATTTCTGGCAGCTACATAACTGACAATAACATTCCGGTGCTTTGCATAGTAACTACTGTACATTTATTCCCAGAATCAAACATGAATTTAGAAATATTGTTATAAAAGCATAGGGTAGAAACCAATACTAAGCTACAGTGTGAAGCAGATTTGTGGAATAAGAAATGCCTATTAAAAGCAGTAGGATAAGGTGGGTTTGGGAATGATGCATGACACCAGCATGAACTAAAACATTGTCTTTAGGGTAATCCATTGAGTTACTTAACAGATTAAAATCTAGTTTTGTGCTTCAGAAATATGGAATTAATGACTTTGGTTTGTGGGAGAGTCTGAACTGTCAAAGAGGGTCAACTCCATTTTTGGTGTGTGCCGGTTTTATTGGAATGGGGTGCTCCATAGTGCCTGAATTGATTCAGAAGCGGCCTTTAGAAATTCTAAAATAAATCACTGTGAATCACTTGGGAATTGGCAGAATTTACTAACATTGAATCCATTTACATAGAAATAGACTCGTCATCATGCCAGCTAAAAAAGAATTACTGAAGGCAGAGTCTTGCCACCAGTCAAGATTCAGCCACCACACTGTACTTCCCATCTGTCACGCATTGACTGCTACTCATTTTTATTGTACTAGAACAGTGTAAAGGTAAATGACCCCTCTTATCTTTGTCCCCCTTCCCTGTTCAGACTGGTCTGTGAAGGATTATGTGAGGTGAAAATAGTAAGTGTGGGAAGTTTCTACCCCCACATTCACAGAAAAACAAATAGATCCACATTAAAAATAGTCAACCTGGTTTCTCTCTTTTTGGTAATGAGCCTTTAACTGTCTCGCATTTAGTGAGATGTTCCACATTCCAGCTCGGCTGACAGATTGCCACAAAGTAGTGGTATGGGAAATGACGGAAAAGAAACCTGCCTAAATCCAATGCAGTAGCTCAACATCCGCATACTTGTATTAAAGCCTTTATCTGGAGACTCTTAATTTAAACAAAAAGGGGGGAAAAGCCTATCTGATATACAGTGTTGAAATGCACAGAAACATTTCGGCTTCAGTAACAGCAATAGGGACAGTAGAGTCTGGATAAGAACAATTGTAGAGCTACTGCTAAGATAAAACAGAATATGAAACTGCTGAATTCTGTGCCATTGCTCATGCTTTCTCCAACCCATCAATTATATTGAGAGAGAATAGGGAAAAGAGTAGATATTCAGAATTATTAAGGAGACACGCATTCAGGAAGCAATTAGATCAATTATGTGAAGTTTCATCTTTTTTTATTTCTGTAGCATTAGATGAGGTATGCTTTGTGTACCTATTGGTACCTTAATTTCACAGATACTTGTCACTACTTTGGGAGGTATATATTAAACTGAAAAGCTTGCAAAGTTTTGAAGAATAAATAGGTTAATGAATCACAGGGCTGAAACCTGGGTTGTAGCTGTCGCTATCTTAGGCAAGGGAGTGAAGGACAAGGTGAACCATAGGAAAGATGCAGTGCAGGATTCAGTTAATCAGACATCAGTATCCACTTCCTGCAAATGTCCTACAAGTCCTCTGGCAAAATGAAGCCATTCAGACTTTGATATTGTTTGTGATGCAAAGGAACAATTACAACCAAAACAACAATTGAAACAAAATTGAGCATCTCCCTTCCTGCACCATGTTGCCTCATGTAACTATCTTGGCGGTAATGTGATAAAAGTCAGTAGATAATTCTATTGATACCATATCCTGATGGGGGGGAAATGTGGAATCTGTAGCAATGAATCCATTTGCTACTCAGTGGATGTTGGCCTGCCATTGAATCAACAGCTTCACCCACTCATATGTATATGAGCTATACAATCACGTGCATATATGATTTCTGGAATTCCCCAAATACTTCTTTCAAGTTACAGAGTCAATCATTAGGTTGTTCCTATATGAAAACACCACATTTACGATACTGTTTTCCAAAGTGAAGATTCTGTGAAGCATGGACTTCAGCTGTTTTTTAAGAGAGCTGGTTTTTGGTTGGGTTTTTTTTCCAGTTGGGAGATTCTGAAATCACTTCTCTTTGGATATTTAAAGCTGGGCATCAAAAACCACCAGACACTTGATAAAATCTTGACCTTTACTTAATTTAGATTTATATAAAATTTCCTATCTAGGTTGTTTTTCCATCTCTTTAAAACACAATAAATATAAATTCAGCCATTCTCTTATAAGAGGAAAACAGGCATGTGTTAAAGCAGGAGCTGTGTCCTGGTCCTTCCAAGTAGGTACTAGATTAGAGCTTTTTTGGCCCAGCAATTGATAGATCTCTACTTTTTCCACAGTTTGCTAGTTGATGATTAATCAAATCCGCAGACAGTGTGTTGCAGGTAACAACAGATGTAAACAGACATTGCATTTCACCCAGGAGAAAGCCTTTTGTCCCTAGATCTTGCAGACATTAACACCCATTCTCCCACTGTGAAGTATGCTTAGTAAAATGAGCTAAACACTTTCTCTTTGGGACATTGCTGTGTGCATCTAAAGGGTGTTGTTAAAGGTTACCTTTCTCACATGTTAGCAGCTCTTAAAATAGGGGTGTCTGCACCTTAAGGCAAGAAAAGAACAGCTAAATGGGCTCTAAGTGTCTCAGTGATAATCCTCTTTGGGTGAGAATTATATCTAGTTTTAGATGGCTAACGTTGCAGTAATGTTAGACCGTTCCAAGGGGCCAATACAATTTGGGAACAGTCCACCAGAATCCCAGGACGCACTACTCCCAAGTCTACCCTCTCCCATATGGATAATCTATTCTCTGGAGCAGGGGTTTTCAACCCTTTTTAACAAGTGTACCCCTTCTGTCTCAAAATTTTCAGCTCATGTACCCCTTTATGTTTGTTCTTGTTTTTAATGCCAATTATGTCATATAAGGCAGGCTACACTAATTAACATGAAATGCATTATTAATATATGTATTAAATATGTATATCATAGTCCGGCTGGTAAGTCTGTTGTGAGGGAAGGGGCATGG
This sequence comes from Gavialis gangeticus, assembly GCF_001723915.1. Taxonomy (NCBI): domain Eukaryota; kingdom Metazoa; phylum Chordata; order Crocodylia; family Gavialidae; genus Gavialis; species Gavialis gangeticus. The sequence continues at coordinate 71,799,174 of NW_017729025.1, forward strand.
GGGGGTGCAGATTGAGGCCATGGGGGTGAATGGGGCCCGGGGGCAGGTTGTGGGACGCTTGGAGCCTGGGCGGCTCGTCCAGGGGTGCAGGGGGCTCCCACCCCTGTGCACATACTTAGGGCAGGCATAGGGGCACATGCCCTCCTGATCTGTGTGCAGGGTGGAGGCAGCTGTCATGTGATGCCACATACCTCCCACTGCTGAGCAGGTAGCGCAGCCAGTGGGCAAGAGGTATGTGATGTCACAGTGCTCCCAGGTCACCAGCAGTGGGGTGCAACACACAGCCCACAGCAGCAGCAGCCTCTGCCCTGCACACAGATCAGGGGGCACATGCCCCCTCTGCCTGCTGTGGCAGTGTGCATAGCAGCAGCAGCAGCCCCCTGTGCCCCTGGACTCTAAGCTTCCCATGACTCACCCAGCCCCAGGGCCCCATTCATTCCAGTCCCTGCCTGTCTCTGCCCTGCTCCTTCTCTCACCATGGGAGCCCCAATCTGCCCCTTCCCCACAGCAGACCTACCTGCTGGGGTAGTATGCGCACACAAGTGTGCATGTGCTTGGCCCCCCTCAGTCATTTTCTTCCTCTGCCTATGGGGAGGGAGTGGAGCTGGGGCAGGTGTTACACAGCCAGAGTGGGGCACAGGATGGATCCATGAGCAGCTTGTCCAAGGGGCACAGGGAGTGTGGGGTGGCTCCCTGTGCTGCACACACCTGGGGGGGCATGTGGCCCCATATCTGCATGTGGGGCAAGGGTGGGCTGCTGCTGCAGGCTGAGGTGCACCGGGCCCTTCCTGGTGGAGGGGGGCTGGGCCAGGGCTGCACTCAGGGTGGGCAGCGGTGCTGTCACGGGGAGGGAAGCTACAGCAAATTTTGAGGCAGCTGCAGCCCCTGCCATATTTCCCTCCCAGTGCCGCTGCCACCCACCCCGAGCACAGCCCAGCTCAGCCCCCCCACCAGGAAGAACCTGGCACAACCCCGTCCCTAGCCCACCCTGGCCCTGCACTCAAATCCAGGGGCACATGCACCCCAATGCCCTTCCGGGGTGCCTGCAGTGGCACACGCACCCTCCTCTCCACGCCGCCTGAATGAGCTGTGACTGTCTCATGCTGCACCCTGGCTGTGCAGCGCCTGCCCCGGTCCCAGCCCTACTCCCTCCCTCACTGCCATGCCCCACCCACACCCATTCCTTTCCCCTGCCTCTTCCCCCACAGTGCACTTACCAGCCAACCCAGATGCTCCATGCTGCTGGGCTGCACTCCTGGCTGCTCGTTCGTTCTGCGTACCCCCTACAACCTTTTTAAGTACCCCTGGGCATATGCGTACCTCTGGTTGACAACCACTGCCCTGGAGCATTACTGCCTCAGTGACAGCCAGGAAGAACCCAGATGGTAAGAACTTCCCCCTGCCTCACACACCCCTTCCCTTCCACAGTCAGTGGCACATCTCCCTTTCCTCTCTGCTCCCATTCCAGTCTCACCCCTTGACTCCCTGGGTCTCTTCCTGAGATCCCTGCTCACCTGCAGCTTTTGGTGCTGTCCTGGAAGTGAGAGAAGTTCTTGTCCATTGTAGGGACTGCATGGAATTCAGCTCAAAGAGCAGCTGCAGTGGGTGGGCGGGTTTTCCTTCCCTGCCTGATCTTAGGCTGGTAGAAAACAGCCAGGGGCTGAGCTCAGCAGCAGATGAGTTCTCCCTCCCTGCCTGCTCACTCTGTGTGTTTTCTGTCACCCGGACAGCAGGTAGGGAGAGGGAACTCAACAGCTACTACGGCTGCCACTCTATGGGCTGATCCCATCCCCTGTATAGTGCATGGAGTAGGACAGGAGCTTCCCTTGCCCCTGGGACAGTGCCAGAAGCCAGAAATGAGTGGAGACCCAGGAGCATGTGAAAGGGAGCCAAGCTGAGAAGGGGAGGGAGCAAACCCCTTGGAGGATGCGGGTTGAGCCTCAGGGATGGAGTGAGGCTCAGCCCATGAGGGCCAGTGGGCAGCCCCTGAATAGCTGGCTAGCAAGGAGTGCTTGGTAGCTCCTAGCTGTTGCTCCCCAGACCTCTAGCAGCAAATTGAACAGCTCAGGTCAAAGAGGGTTTTAACCCTTAATGTGTGACTGCTCACAGCTGTTCTAACTTTAGCACCCTGTACCTTTAATTTGTCCTAATCCTCATGTGTTACAACACCCTAAATTAATTGTATTTTATTCCAGGGACAAGCCTGTTAAGCCATCTTCTGTAAAGCATCGCAGCTTGGAAGGGCTGTGTGTGTAACGGGCTGTGCTACATCTCTTTTGATCCAGGTCAAAACCCAGAGCAATCAGGGCAGTCTCAAATGAGGCACTGCTTACAGCCAATGAATAACATGATTACTATGTCAGAGAAGCTGATTACACCCTGTAGTTTTTCCAGGCTTACAGATGCTAGGAATGAGCAAAGAATGGTTACTGAAGAACCAGAGTGGAAATTCACCCCTAATACCAGCAGCATTTAAATGTTTGCAGGACCACTGCATTCTCCCCTGGCTGGGCCTTGGGACTGAATGAAAATGACAGCAAGGTATTTGATCAGTTCTGCACAGCGTCTGCAAATTGAAAGAAGTCGCTCTTCAGTTTTGTTATGTTGTCACCCAGGGACAAAATTGCTGAAAGAAAATGGACATTAGACTTGACATAAACTTGAAATCTAAAAATGGAGAAAGGGAACATTTGTTTTCTGTTCTCAGATCAGTTAGATTGCATTGTATTGATCTTGCATCTAAACACTGGCCAGATTTCCAGAGGTGCTAAATATATATATAATTTTCTTTGTCTTTATGAGATCTTCTCAGAGTGAACCTTAAGAATGTCTGAAAAATAGACCAAGATGCTGTATCTCATCTTGCAAGCATCCAGTCTGTTTCTGTCAGCTTGTGGAATATTTACTTATCAGTCTGTAGGTGAAATTCCAGCCCCACTGATGAACAAGCCAAAACACAATATGTAGGAACCTGAGTGAGGGAATGGGATTTCCCTCACGAATCTTGCAGAAAAAGTTCTGGGCCCTTTTGCATGCCTGTTACACAGGAGGTTAGAGCCACTGGAGCTTCCCAAATGTTCAGTGAATGCCTATATTCTCCTCTCTCCTTATTATACCCAAAATGATATAGTACAACCAGCAGCATGTCTAGGGGTAAGGGAGCAAGGCACCTTTCCCAGGTGCCAGTTTAGAGGGGCCATCAGAATGGCAGCCTGTAGGGAGCCTACGGCTGCAGTAGCAAGAGTGGAGGAGACCACAGGAGCCAAGTGTCTTTTGAGTCTCCGGGGTCAAGTAAGACTCTTCCAGCACTCAGCAACCCTCCCTCCACTCTCCACCGCCTTTGTTCCTGCTCTGTCATCTCCATCCAGGGTGCAAAAATTGCTAGTTACATCTCTGATGCCTACTATGTAACTACCCTCTAACCCTACAGCAGAAAGCATTCATTTCCACTAGCTGGAGTTCTGTCCATAGTCTATCAATGTGTGTGATTTATATGGAACAAAAAGAACACAGGACAGATTTTAATGCTCAGTTCTACTCCTTGATTTAGAATAACATTAAAAGTAAGGTTGTTGTTTTTTTCCTTGGGGTACAAACACCATGCAAAAAGCATAGTTCATTTTTATTCACTAATTTTTTTTGTGAGACCATGTGTGGAAACCATCAGAAATTGTACATCATGAAAATCCCAAAAATATGCTATTACCATATTTAATTGATTCCAAGACAAGATTCCCCCCCACCCATTTAACCTGGAGGGGAAAGCCCTTCATCTTGGAATTGAGTATGAGGTCACAGTGGGGGCAGATAGCTGCTCCAGGTCAGGGCTGGAGCCACAGTTCCTGCCTGCCCCCCACCTCTTCTGCACCCACTACCACCCTCTCCTGGCAGCCTCAGGCTTCACTTCCCCCTTGCCCCCCCCCCTTACCTTTACCCTGGCACTGGCAGCTCCATCCCCACTGGAACATGGAGCACGGCTGCAGCCCCACCCTGTAGCAGCAGTGAAATAAAATATACAGCTTGTTTTTGAAAGGCAGGATGAAAAAAAGATATTTCCTTGTGGTAAGTAACTGAGTAGCAGCAAGTTGGGAGATGAGCCTGCTAATTGTCCTGGACCTTGTGGATTACATGCAAATTTTACTTTCACTTTTGTCTATAAGCAGCAGTAACTGTTCTTACTGTATTTCTAATGTATTATGCATGCTTTAATTTCCAGCAGCTGGTTTTGGGAAAGAAAGGTATGTGTTATATGTGCAAAAAGTATTTAGTTTATTAGCAGTATTTAGTTCAATAGCATCCTCACACAATGCTTTATTTTGTCTAGTACTAGAAAAAAGTGTCAGGGTCTTTAGTATTGATTAATGTTACTAAATTGCACTACTTTAAGAGGTTTGTATTATTCTAATTTGTACTAAGAATTTGAATTGTTGGCTCTTTGTGCTTATACTATTATTTTTGTTCTTGTGTAGGGCTTCATGTAAATATATAACACTTGTTTTCAGTTACAGTAGAATTCGATTTTTGGAAACAGAGTAAAACTTAGCAAGTGAAGTAGCAGGCCCTGGCAGTTGTGCAAGAAAAGCTATAGTGCAGTCAGTAGAAAGGAACTGAGAAAAGGACAAATGACACAGGAAGCCAAAACCATTAGCTTTCTGGTTCCCATCATGAATGATAGTGTGTATTATTTAATAACGTATGGTTAAAAAAGAGATTTTAATATTAGGAGCAAGTAATATCATTTAGTTGGCCATACCTCAGTAGACTTCTATTGTGATGCAGAAAAAGTATCACATGATATGCACTAGTATTGTAGGATTTCCAGCTTCCTGAAATCTTTATCAGCAGCTATCCCTCTGTATCCTACCATATGCAGCAGTATAGAGAAGTAAGTCACCTTTGATAAGAAATCTCTTGTCTTAACCCCCTGAAAAACTACTAAATGCTTTGTCATACAGTTTCCTTTGGCTTTTCCACCAAGACTACCTCTGCTTTTTCTGGTCCATCCAAATGAAAATTTAAACAGATTTCTATTAGCATATACAGATGTTTTGTATACAAGTTTAATGTGTTTGTATAATATTGATATGGTTTAAGTATTCAGAAGAAAATACTTTAAATTGCTAAAATTATGTGAGATATTATAGCATCGCTATATTTCATGTTCTGCCTGTTAAGAATCCCATCAAAGCTCCAAATAAGCATCATGGATAAAATGCAGTTTTATTTTTCATAGATTCTAAATGGAAAATCTCGTATAAAAAACCGTGGTCAGCAAACCACCAAACAAAAAATCTTAACAACCTCTGAGTACTATTTTCTGGGCTGTCACTTGCATTTGTATTTGCCAGTATGGACCCCTCTACATGTGCAGGTAAAGGTGTGATGAGATCCAATGCATGAGTCACACAGTCACTGCCACACATGCATGATGGGGTGGGGAATGATTATGGGACTGCAAAGTAGATTCCCATCAACCTTATTTGTTGTGCAGGGGCAACCTGATCCCAGGCTTCTCCTGCAGCGGCAAGAAGCAAGCTCCCACAGCTTGGAGTATGCTTAGCTGACAGGACTTGCAGCTGCAGGGGTGCCATCACAGCAGCTGGTCTCCCAGCCATGGAGGTGGGGAGATGGCAGCTGCTGACGTCTTCCAGCTTGGGGGGTGTCCCCATGGCTAGGGGATCTCAGCAGTTGCAGTCTACCAGCCACGGGGGATTCATGGAGTCCCCTGTGGCTGGGAGCCCTGTCAGCTGGGAGCTCCCAGGCTTGGGGGTGCACTTGCTGCCCCCCCCTCCAGTGGAGAGCTCCGATCAACTGATGCAGGCTCTCAGCTACAGGGGCCCCTATCCATACATTAATTTAATGGCATGATAGGAAGTAGCTACAAAGTTAATGCACATATTTTGTGGAATAACTTTGTAGTTTATTCTAGAAGTGTGCAAAACAGGCCATATTCCATTCAGATTTGGCCCGAATTGGGGACAGTGATTCAATTAGTTGATTCGGATCACTGTCCCAGATTCGATTTGGCTGAATCTGAAGATTTGATGCTGATTCAGAGAATCAGTAATTCGGCCATAGGAACAGCTTTACATGTTTTTTCTACATACCTCGATGTACCAGGTGCGTGCAGCTCATGAACAGTGTGATGCTGGGGCGGATGGAGTGTCCCACAGTAGTGTGGAGGGCCCCCCCACGTGCTTCGCAGTGAACCTGGAAATGAACTGGAAGTACTTGGAAATGGACCGGAAGTACTCCGGGTGCCCCCCCAAACCCACAAGGCACCAGTCACCAAGCCAGGGAGACATGGGGAAGCCGCCCAGCACACTCCCTGGCAGACCCGGAAGTGGACCAGAAGAGCTTCTGGTCCACTTCTGGGTCTGCTGCCAAGCATACTGGGGAGCCCCCATGTGCTCCTGTGGAATGCTCCATCCACCTCAACATCGCAGCATTCATGAGCCACCTGGTACCTTGAGGTATGTAGAAAAAATATTTAAAGCCGTGTCTATGTCTGGAGGGTTCCGATTCTATTCGGAAAGATTAAAGGGTCTCCTGAGTCTATTCAGATTTGGAGATTCGGCCAACAAATCAGGCCGAATCTCCACCAAATCAAATCAGGTACTGAAGCTTCACACAGCCCTAGCTTATTCCTTTTTTTATCACACCATTACGTGCTTGAACACGTGGCCAGGTGACCACTTAAGTTTAGTTAACTGGTTAATCACATCTTGGTGTAGTGTGGAGATAGGGTCTAGGATACTCAATACAGCAAAAGCTGTGTTAACCGGCACTTTATTAGCCAGAAAACACTATTAACCAGCATCCGAGGAATATGGTGAAAGTGAAACCGGAAGTACCAATTCTGGAGGACTTCCCGTTTCGCTGCCGCAAGCTGAGTTTTTTTTCTTCGCCACTTTTTGCGTGGGGCAAAGCAGCCTGCGTGGGGCCCCCTTCCCTGTCCCCCAGCACACTGACACTGGGGAGTGCCCCAGATGGTACACATTTGATTTACCGGCATCCCCCATTCCCAGGGGATGTCAAATAACAGAGCTTTTACTGTAGTGTCTTTTACAAAGAAACATCCTATTTGATCTTTGACAACTCATGAGTGGAAGTGATGATTTTAGATCTCAGTTTGAAATCGGTGCTGGAACTTTTATTGTTAAAAATTCGTGCTTTTCATGCTATCGTTGAGCATTAATATTGTGCAACTAGTATGACCCTTAAAAGCAAGGATTTCTTTCAGTATCCTTTATTGGACTATCTATGCAGTTGAGATACAGTTACAAGCTTTTGGATGCAAGGGACCTGATGAAGAATGTTTTTGAATGTATTTGAAAGTTTGTCTTAACTCTATCCCAACTACATAGTTGGTCCAATAAAATATATCTCCCTAAGAAATCCTTGCCTCTCTCACAGTTTCTGGACCATCACTGCTACAAGATCACTCTTACTGCTAACATATGATCTCTCCTATTCATTCAAAAGCACCCTGGCTATCATCTGCTATACCTTATAATGCGGTATATGATTAGTGGTTAATAGGGCATATTGGAGAGATGGGCTAGGCTCTTCATTCTGTAACAGTTGTGATACTTTGTCCTCTAGTAAAATGTGGAGGTCATCTAATGTATGTTATATATTGGCTTGTAGATGCTTGATATATATGTTTCTCGTGCTTTATCTTTATTAAAGGATAGAATTATCAGATTTGTTTTTGTGGTGCTTTTTATGTCATTAATATAGTAGTAAGTTGTCATTTTTGTTTTTATTTATTTTCTAAATACTTGCAGTAGGACAATTGCTAGACGTAGCTTAATCATGTAATGCTTAATTTTATGTATATATAGATAACTGAGAATAGTATGAATCTAGTTGGGCAGTATTTTAAATGGTAAAAACCAAACTTTTCTGAATGAGTGTAGATAATCTGCAAGTATTTTTGCAGTGAATTAGTTTCCATTTAGGATTTTTTTATAGCTGCCTATTCTTTAGGCACACTCCCCACTTCAAAGAAATGCTTAAATATTGCGAGTCATCTAAAACTCTTTATTAATTTGACCCTTTAAATGTTGTGACTAGATCTTGATCTCTTTCATTGGCTAAATGTATATATGATCAAACATTATTTTATCTGTATGTCAAGTTATTTTAAGGAATAAGATTACATGTAGCTAATGGTGGTGTGCAAGATTAAAAGTCATTCTGATATCTTAAAATACAGTTTTATGATTTGCCCAAATTTTCTAACAGCCTATGTCATAAGACAAAAATGGAACCAGTGACTGGATTTGTTTTTGGTCTTAATTCTCTGTGAAGCACAGAATAGCATTGCCTCGTTGGTTCTCAGCTTTCCTGACAAAGAACCCGTTCTATATTGTGTCACTTCCACCACCACCTTTAAGAATCCTTTCTGTGTAGCTGAGTTTACGAAGCCGTTGATGTGAGAGAGTAAGAATTTGCTGTCTCAGCCACTTAGATATCTATTTACCAGGGTTAATTATTCTTGCCATTTTCATGAAAAAGATAAATTTGCAGGTAATGCTCCTTTATAATGAACATCTCATTTCCTGTAAATTTCTTTTTCATAAAAAGCCTCTATCTCTCTTGGCACCTTGCAAAGAGGCCAAGGCATGAACAAAAAAAATGGCCTACCTAATTCAGTCAGAGTTGTTCTTGGGTATGATTTAGCTGGAGGCAAACAAGCTTAACTTGTTTAACTTGCAAGTGCCCATTCTGTTCTGTAGACAAATTGCAGAGAATTTTGGCTCCTTCCCCCCCCCCCCCC
>NW_017729025.1:71808101-71819727 GCF_001723915.1 Gavialis gangeticus
CCCCCCCCCCCCCCCCCCGCCCCCCAACACACACACGTGTAAGAGCGTACAAAAATCTGTGGACAATATCTTCTAGATAGTTAAAGGTTGGAGCTGGTTCTTCATTAAAAGATTTCAAGCTGTGCAAGAGCAAATTTGGCCTAAAATGTTACATACAGAATCTTAGCCCAAGGAAGATTATTTTCCTACAAGAGTTTCAGTTCACTAGGGATCATCATTTTGCTAACTGTAGTTAAGAACTAGGGCATTCATCATATCTCTGAAACAGCTTGGCTTAGGAATTCAAAACCTATTTGATTAGTTAAACTTCAGACTTGAATCATCTCTCTTGACTTCTGGAGGAAAGATGTGCATGCACACCTAGTGAGTCTCAGCTCTTTTTTTACCTTCACAGGAGATGAAATAAAGGAGAATCCAGAAAGATTGTACTCTGAAAGCAGCTAAACCCTCCCCTCTTGCAGAAGGGAAACAATACCTAATGCAAGAAAGGTCTCACCTTAGCCAACACTTGTATCTGGTTTCAGGCCTTAATTTCAGCTACTCCCATAACAACAGAAAAAAATCTAGAACTCCATTATCACATAATTTCTCATCCAGATAAGTCACTTTCTGCAGGTGTGGCCAAAGTTACCAATGAGATCCATTTGTCTCACTTCTCCCTCTCTCTCTCTCTCTCTCTCTCTCTCTCTCTCTCCTTGTTTTTCAGCTTGCTATGAAGCACAAATGTTGAGAAACTGCCTAACATGGAGATCTTTCCAAGAGAAACTGAAAAGCTAAGTTCAGCAACTTTTACAGGAGATCCAAACTTCCACCTGCTTTATCCTTCCAACTCGGTGAAGAACAGTTATTTCAGTTACCATGCAGGAAATGGTTAATTCCTACGGTTTTATGGTTATCTCACTAAGCAATGCTGCTGTACCTCCAAAGTTCTTTTTGTTTTGTTACTTAAGCTGTAGTCGGTATTTTTAGAAACACGGAAATTGGACCAAATGACAACCTGGACAGGTTTAAGCTGACAACTTTTTATCACACAGGAAGAAGTATTACATTGGCTACAAGTGGTTTTACTGTATGGATATAAAATCTAAGTAATGTTTATGTGAGCTTTTTCATTTCCTGTAGAGCTAACAGAATTTGCCAGGTGGAATTATATCCTAGATCATAGTATTCTAGTTGGAGAACAGACTGGTTTGCCATGGGAAACAACAGGCCTTATGATTTCCTCCACTCAGAGTAGGAGTTTTTGCATGTGCCGTCACCAGCATTCAGAAGTGCAGATCTCAACTACAAGATGTGAGCCTGCTATCCATGCTGCATTTCAAGTATTTCTTGTCTTATTTTTCATATTGATTACTTGGATTGTATAAGGAAACATAACAAATGTACATTTAAGATTTTCTGATCTAAGAAAAATCTGATTTTTAAATCTGCATGCATGCACACACACATGCACGTGCACTCACACACGTGTGCTTTCTCTCTGTCATTGTGCCACTGGAATTTAGCAGTCCTTTGCTAAAATAAATTGATGGTTTCTTTTTAACTTTTTTCTTGGTAAAAGCCTACATAAATTAAATGGTGCAAACATATTTTCCAAGCTGCTAGGTTTTCAGACACTTTAGGTGGAAAATTTGGGGGCTGCAACATATCAGGTTGCAACATATGATCAGATATTTTATTTTAACATATACACTTGTGTGGAAGGAATTGACTTTTGTGTAAGGTATTTCTGTGATTTAGAATAAGAGTTTTAAAATAATAGCATGTTACATCAACTGGTGTGTTACTGGTGTAATTCTTCTAGTTTGAATAATAACAGTATTTTTAACATGAAATGTCACTGAAAGAATATCTTTCCACTTCAGTTTCACTGACTAAAAATGTGCTTAATCTACTCTCTTCCTTCTCTATTTGGATATTTGGGAAATTCTTGAATTATTTACATCTAGGATTAAAAAAGTAATTGCAGAAGTTATACTTGATTTTTCCAGGAAGATGCAAACAAAACCCAAGCCGAGCTTTCAGCCTTCGACTAAAGATTCATGGAGTTTAAAATCAACACAATTCAGATTTTCTGTCCTCATCTTACCGATTATGGTGTAATATGAACATACTGTAGTTTCCATTGTCATTGCAGAATAAAATTTTGCATTATTAATGACATTTTAAACAGCCTAGAATCTTCTAATAAAACAGTACAATGAAGACAGAGAATAAGTATATAGTAACTGAAAAGAAAAAATCTCTAGGAAATATCAGTGCTAAAAAAGAAACAGACTAAATTAGGGGGAAAATACTGTCAGCCTAGAGAAGTAATGTATTTACAACCAATTGCATTCAAATCTTACAATCACATATATACAGCATTTTATTTTTTAGAACATTTTTTAATTTCATAATGGAAAATGCTTAGGGTTTAGCACCATAACATCACATCAGAGACAGTCTTCAGAACTGCTATGCCCCAGGCTGCCAGCTAGAAAAGAACTTGATCAGCCTTAAGTTGCGAGTAAGAACAGGGTCATTAAAGACATGAGGCCCCAAGCACTTACTAGAGCCTTTTATGATTAATGCTTGCCCTGAAAGAATCTGTAGCTTCCCAGTGCAATGCTGTAAGGAAGAGGGCTGTAACTGCAAATTAGCATGGAAAAGGCAGTTTCTTTTAAGAAATTAGATTTCTGCTTGAGATGTTGAGAATTAAAACAAACAAAAAAACAACATTGTAATCTGGTCCAGGAGCATTGTAAAGTTCTGACTGCCACAGAGATTTGTCTTCATCTTTTCCAAGCTTTCTAGTGGGGTTTTTCTTTCTGGCTTGTTTTTGTTTTGCTTTTTCACTATATCCTCAAGGAATCTGCTACAGATTCTGGGTAGTCAGTCTGGAAAGAGAATACAATATTAGTGAAAATTCAATAGTGAAGAACTGCAACCACAGAAGTGGTTCTGCTGATGTAAAAGATACAGTAGGATTTGAATTGCTGCCATCTAACGTGTACTCAAAGGTTATAAATAATGTAGAAGGAATGGATAAAACCCTAATCAGATAAATGTGGAGAGAATTAGTTATGCAAATTCAGATAACAGTGCATAAAGTTTGAGGGGACTCTATATTCAAACATTAGTTAGATCAGCTCCCAGGAACACTGCTAAATTCCAAATCTTTTTTCATGGGTTGAGCTGTTAATCATTTCTCTTCTCTTTTATATGTGACATTAGTACTGTTTTTCAGAAGTATGCACCTATAGCTTTGGATTTAACTTTAATAGCCTATTAGTCATCGCAACTTGAGACTACTTTTTTTTCCAAACATCAGAAAACTATGCTATGATAACTTCAAACATCTCAGTGTCTTGAACAACAGAAGAGAGCTTTACTTGTACTTGATTTCATTCCTCCTATTCAGTATGCTACTAGATATTGTGTCTTTTAGAAAGGTCTGAAGGAAGTATGTTAACATTCCATCCTGAAGGTGAACTTTATAGCATTACAATTTCCTCCTGGAACTTAGCTGTGATATTCAACACTAGTATTATTAGATGCTCATGTACAGTAATTCAGGTTAATGTTTCATATTAAAGAATGTATTTGTAAATTGTAATCAATAGTTTCCTTATTATAATACATTTTTAAAGTTCTGCAAAGAATAAAGATAATGCATTGTTAGACTTGAGACTATTGTACTGCAAAATTTGTCTTAAAAGGCTACTCTTGTGTGTAGCAGAAGTTGTTCATTCTTGTGAAAATATTAACAAAATGTGTTCTCTAAACAAGTGATCTTAAAGGTAGGTTTTGCTATAATATGCCAAACTTGTAATTCTTGCTGGTATCTATTGTAACTAATTCCTCAGAAGTCCTCAAAGATATAGAAATAATTTTGTGCCATTCTGAAAAAAAAATGGGACCTGCTCTATTGATTACCGCAACGCCAAATGATATCATTAAACATTTTACCTGTGGCAAAAAATGTTGTTTTCTGAATTATTTGGTGTGTTTTTCACTATACTCAAAATAAAAGAGACGATCAGTTTTCTCTTGAATAAAGGTGATCGTAGAATAATAGAAAATTAGGGTTGGGAGGGAACCTCAGGAGGTCATCTTGTCTAACTCCTTGCTCAAAGTAGAACCATTCCCAACTAGATCATTCCAGCCAGGGCTTTAAGTAAAGCCTTAGAAACCTCCAGGAGAGTCCACCACCTCTCTAGGTAACCCATTCCAGCACTTCACAACTCTCCTAGTGAGAGTTTTTCTTAATACCCAACTTAAACTCTCCTTGCTGAAATTTGAGACCATTGCTCCTTGTTTTGTCATCTGCCACCACTGAGAACAGTATAAGCTCCATCCTCTTTGTAACCACCCTTCAGGTAGGTGAAGGCTACTATCAAATCCCCCTGCTCCTTCCCAGTTCTCTGAAGAAAGCCTCACCTACCTCATCCTCCTGGTCTGGTGCTCTATAGCAGACACCCACCAACAATAACAGTGGGAAGGCCTTCCCTGTTGCTCCCTCCTTATGCTTCCTCCCAGTCTCCCACTTCCCCACTTACCGCAGGTCTTTGGTCTCCATCCGCCAGTGAACCTAGTTGAAAGCCATCCTCACTAGGTAAATGAGCCTGTCTACCAAAATGCTCTTCCCTCTCTTCCTAGCAATCCTTCTTCTTGGAATAACATTGCATGGTTGAAGAAGCCAAATCCCTGCTGGCGATACCATCTTTGCAGCCATGTGTTGATGTGCAGGATGCATCCATTCCTGTCTCTTAACCAAAAAGATCGTGGAGGAACACCACCTGTGCTCCCATCTCCTTCACCCTTGTACCTTTAATGTCTAATTGAAACAGCAGTAAAAGAATAAAGGATGTTTATGCCCAGCGAAGTGTATGAATTCATAGTCGAATTGTGCTCTTAGGCACGTTAACAGAAACTTGAATTTGTTTTCTTGCTCCCTTTGCTGCAAAACTTTTTTCCTGAAACTGCAGTGTTTTTCTCTTATTCACTTGAATGATTGCTAGACCTTAAGCAAAATAATACTTTCAGATTTACATTCTCTTTATAAAATAAAACTCCAACAGCCAGATGCTAATATGATTACATTCAGTTCTTTGTCATTCCAGTCATTTCAGTAAGGACACTAGAGGCACAAGGCATTGATCAATCTGTAGAATTTACATCCCCTTTTATTAACATTGAAGGGGACCAAATAGGTCATGTGTCTTCCTACATATCCAGAAACAAGCATTTGAACCTTACTTCACATTCCTGCCCAATGCCCATGACCCACTGGCCCAGTTTTAAATATACAAATTGGTCATTTTGGCTGTACAGAGTTAAAGGTGACGATAGATGTTAGCCACATCACTTCCTTGTGTACCATTGGCTACCCCAATGGGGCATTAGGCTTTTTGTAGATCTTTGACTTGATCTGTATAGCTTTTCCCATTTTAAATGTTGGCCATTAATAAGATAAAACCATCACCTCAAAAATGTCATGATTTTTCAAGTACATGTTGCCAAATAAGTTGCAGCAGTCTAGCCACTAACTTTGCTATGCCATTTGCAAGGTCTGAATGATATTGCCAGTAAGAATGCATCATGTGTAAAGTCTGAAAGAATTTACAGCTGCTTCCGGCATAAATAGATTGCTGCTAGCTATCCAAAATGGTTAAAAGAATTTTAACTTTGATGGCATCACATCATTCTTGTACTATGCTATGTTAATTTGGCTATACTTTGGCTGTCATATACACTAGGGATAGTAGAGATGTATATTTCTGCTGCTGGAAAAAGTCTGTAGATGTTTTCATTACTTTGTGATGCACCCTATGAATTTTGGGAAACATTTTAAATTAAATCAATCCTGCTTGTGGATTATCTGAGTCTTAAAATGTTTACAAAAGAATATTTTTAATCAGTTATAATGGAAAATGTCCTGATAACTATATCTACTGTGGAGAAAAAAAACTGTTTTGGGGTTTTGTTTTGTTTTTTGTTTGTTTTTTAATAGTGTATGGGATGAGGTGTGTGAAACTCAAAAATGTACAGTGACAAGTATTTTTGTTGGTTTCATAACACAGATTTTGACTACATAATAAAACAATGGATTTTTCTGTCCTGGTTAGTAGTTGAAGGATGTCTTCACTGCAGCTGTATAATGAAAATGTCCAGCCTTGGACTGAGAAACTGAAACAAAGATGCCATCTAATATCACATATGGCTGAATTAAATACATTGGTACTTTGGATATCTATGTGACTGATGTATAGCATAAGGAAACTATTAAAAATATCAGTTCTCTGCCATTCAGTAGGTGTTTTTATTCACTTTTAGTGTATTTATCATAAGACTAGATAGAAAAATGTCAATTAATTAGGGGTGTACCAATAGAGATTTTGGGGGCTGATACCGATAGCTGATATTTAATGAGGCATATTGGCCGATAGCGATCTGATTTCCAATACAGTTGCATGCAACTGGTAAGTCTGTTGTGGTAGAAGGGGTGGGGGAAAGAGGAGCGTGGGGGGGGAGATCAATGACCACCCCCCTCGGTGAGGGAGGGGCAGGGGCAGGCACTACCCAGCTAGGTTGGGATGGAGCCACAGCTTATTGGTGGGGGGTGTGGCTCCTGCATGCACCCTGGGAGGGCATGGGGGACAGAGTGTGTGCACCAGATTCTACATGGGGGGGGGGGACAGGCAGGCTGGAGCTGGTGCTGCACTAAGCTCTTCTCAGTAGGGGCTGGGCTTGGGGCAAGTGGTGGCAGCCCAGAGAGGGGAGCTACGGAGGGGACTGCAGCCCCCCTAAATTTTGCTATAGCTCTGTCACCCCCATAGCACTGCTGTCAGTGCTGCTGCTGCTGCCCATCCAGGGCAGCCCTGTCTCCAGCCTACAGCTGCAGCCCACTTGCCCTGGTCCTTGCAGATTATGGGGCCCCCCTCCCCCCCCCCCCCCCCCGGAATGAGCTATGGTTCTGTCCTACACCTCACCGCACCCTGACTGGGCAGTGCCTGCCTCTGCCCCCTCCCTCCCTCATCACTAAGGGGCATCAATCTGCCCTTCCACCAAAAGAAACTTACCAACTGAACACTGCTGGACTCTGCTCCTCACTGCCTGCATGCTGTGCTGCAGCTGCGCACACACATGGGCGTTTATCAGCCACTTCAGGCCGATTTTCCAATACAGCCAATTTTCTTTATATTGGTACCAATCTGATATCGGACCAGTGTATTGGTGCGCCTCTACAATTAATTTGAAAGTTGCTTTTTATTTCAAACAGAATTGCAACATCCTCTGATGATCAAATGGAAGTTTTAATAAACTGTCATTTAATAGGAGCAGACTTGCTAAAATATCTAAGATTTAATTAGATGGTCAGAGTTCAAGGATATGTAGAAATAGATGGTCAGAAAGAGTGTGAAGACTTTTTCTTTCATCTTCTCCAGAAAAAAGTACTAGAAAGGAAATCATACCATTGAATACATATGAAGAAGATTCAAATTCATAACTCCAATTTTTAAGATGTTAAAAATTCTTCATTTTTTCAAATCTGTGCAAAACAAAAACATCTGTGGAAAATAAAAAAGAAGGAGTCTATTTGAAAACTAGGCCAGGGACAGACATGCTGTTTGAAACTCCCAAGTGCTTTGAAGAACTTCAAGCAAGCATTCCCTTAAAATGGGGGTTGTCAACCAGGGGGACGCATACCCCTGTGGTACTTTGAAAGGTCCCAGGGGGTACGTGGGGGCGGGCAGGGACAGAGCACGGCCACACTGCCCCACTGCCTCACAGGAACAAGGCCGGGGCAGGACAAGAGCAGGGCCACGCTGCCGCCGCTTCATCACACCCCTGCTCCATGTCTCGCTGCTCCCCCCCTCCCCCCCTGGGGTACACTTACTAAAAAGGGGCTGCTGGGGGTACACTTATTTTAAAAGGTTGGGAACCCCTGCCTGAAAAAAAAAACCATGGAAAAAAGGAAACAGCTTTGAAACGCTTCCACTGAGCCTCCAGCAGATCACAACAGTGGGTGATCTGCATCCCATAGTGCATTCCTCCAGCATCCCATAATGCTTCACTTTCTCCCCATCCAGCATCAGGGCTAAGGGACACAAGTGTGACAGACAGACAGTGAGTGCTGTCTTCCTGTCCTATGGAACTTCCAGAGGTTGAGTCATGCTTTTGGCCACTTTGAAGTGTTCAGGGAGGTGGGGATGCCAAGCAGTGCATGTCTACACACTGCTGAAGTGCTCTGAATTTCAAGTGATCCAAATTAGTGCAGGATTTAGAACACTACAAATGCATGTCTGTTCAAACTTCTAGGTCTGATTTATTTTTCTGGTATTTTGGATGGACAATCCAGACCAATTATTGTGTATATAAATTATAGGGAATTCATGATATTTACAAACAAGTTTCCTATCTCAGTAATGGTTACTGTGCTGAATTAAAGAAACAATGAAAGTTTGGAGAAAAGAATCACGTTCTAATAGTTTTCAGTAAAGCAAATGATAGAAAAGAGTGATGCTATCACTTTTTATGAAAGTAAATGGGGTTTTTTATTTTTATTTTTTAAGTCACATTATAGGATAGTATTATCCTTTTAAGTCACAAGACTTAGATGTACATATCCAGCCACAATATTGCTAATGAAATAACAAATGTATATATCAAATTTACAGTGCTTCAAAAGATAGTTCTGGATGTGCAATGATCACTGAATGTTTCATCTTGCAAGGTACTTAATTACTTTAATTTCCACTAAAATCAGCAGTTCTTAGAAACGTGTGATGAGAACACGACTGAAGATGGGAGTTGTCATGTGCATAGTTACCAGAAATTCAGCATTGGTTCTCCCCAAAAATCTACTAAGAGATCAAACCACTGTTATAAAACCTTATAAACATGAAAGTTTGAAGCAACCATTTTTCCATATTTGAATATTGTTTCAAAATGCTCAATGCAATACATTTCTACTCTCTCTCCCTTGCCATTTTTCTTCAAATAACTGCCTGCAGTCATCAATTACCTTCTCCATTCATAGGTAATCATCTGCTGCAAAGAGCTATTCTGGCAGGCTGCCAGAATGGAGCCTGCAATATTTGTGTGTGTGTGTGTGTGTGTGTCTTTATATATAAAATGCAGGCAATGGCAGTTATTGTTGATTTCATTATTAGAAGTAAGCAAATGGCCAGTGCTTGTTTAAATGAAAACATATATGAGAACTTGTACAGCTGACCAAATTCTCAAAAATAGCATGCATTTACATGGGGTTGCCTAATAGGAATTAGGAGCCAATAACCAATCATTTACATGGCCTGTTCATCAGCAGAGCCACTTGTCCTATGTCATAAGAACTTGTCTTAAATCCTAGATTAGCACATATTGGTCACATCTAAACATGCACTTTACAGTGGAATTAGACTAATTAGCTGCCAAGTAAAATGTTGCTGTCTACACATGCAACAGTATTAGACCACAGTAAACTAATTTATGCTGACATAAGATAATACTGTGATTTAAATCTTGTCATCTGGCTGCTCGAGCATTCTCCTAGTGAAGCAGGGTGAAGGGTTTTTTTATTATATTTATTTATTTTTATTTCTCACCACTGTCTTCAGTAGAGATACCCCTGCTTCATACTGGGTTGGGAGGAAAATCAGGCTGCATGGCTCCTGCAATTACAGAATTGGCTTCAATATGCATTTCAAAACCATGTGCTGGACCTTGGCTGTGGTGGACCTTGTATTGATTTGCCAACCCTAAGCAGCCTTAAATCTTGTCATCTGGCTGCTTGAACATTTTCCTATTGAAGCAGGGTGGAATACTAACTCTTATGCTGTTCCCAGTGCTGTAGAGATCATGGCCAGAATAAAAGGGATTGTAGATGGAGTACTTCTGTGTCTATTTGATCTACATGTACTAGAGTTTCTAAATGAGGTTAGGGATCATCAGGACACAAGACAGTAGCTATGAGGTTTCTCTATTTGACAAAAGGGTCAGGGTAGCACAAAGTGGGAGCTTGATCTTGAATTCCTCCCCTCCCCCCAATTGGGGCACTAAGTGTGGCTCTGGTGGCCTGGAAAACGTGGACTCATAGTTCTAGTTATCCCTGCCTGAATACACCAGAGCAGTTCCAGATGTAAAAACACATGTAAAGAAAGCTATTTGCCTAATTCTTCCTTCCTCAGAGAAACAATAGTATTTGGAAGGAGGGAAGAAGGCACTATGGAATAAAGGTTTGGGTAAAAAGAAAATATCTTGGTATAACCTAAAAGCATTTGTGTAGTGCCAGTCAAACAGCTGTGCCCCACAAACATTTGAACCTACATGTGGATTTATTTCTTCTACTGGGGCTTTGCAGCAAACATATTAGCACCTTTAATGTTGTAAACCATCAAAACTGACTTATTTAAGAAAGACAGCATCCCAGGGTACATCCCTATGAGCGTGCATGTGCAGGGGCACGCATTTATTATGGGACAAATACCAGCAGCATGCATGCTCCAGCAATCAGCAAAGGTACCCAGGTTGGGTAGGGGAGGTTGGAGCCAGCACCTGTGCTGGCCCCAGAAACCTAACCTGGGGCCCTGGGGCCCTCCTAGGGTAGCAGCGGCACCAAGCTGGCCACTCAGAGCCTGGCTGGCAGCCAAAGCATGGCACCTTAATGATGGCATTGACCTACTTACACCCATGGGCATGCACAATGAGTAGAGATCTGCATGAGATAATGTACTTCCAGATAACTTGGGTAACGTGTGCAACACAGAGGTGTTGAGCATAGAAGTAGTGGGAAGCATGTGCACAACCCTGTGATTGGTGGATGTGGCAGAGGTGAGTGATTGACAGGTGGTGTGATCTGAGTGATATACAGAGTCTTCATAAAGTCCTCGTGCACTTTTAAACTTTAATAACTTAGGCTGTGCACAAGAACTTTATGAAGACCTGGTATATGTGTGAGGGAGGGAGGGGGGTGGTTCGTTTGTGGTGTTTTCATGTTTGTGGTGCATGTGAAGTGCTAGGTAGTGTGGTGATGAGAGAGTGAGTGGTAACAAGACCACCCTTGGGTTTGAGGCCCATACTTACCTGAAGTCAAGGTCCACTCATCTCAACTCTCAATTGGTAAAGTATCACCCTCCCTATGCATGGCAGCTGAGTACCTGAGAGGGGAAAGGTGCTGAAGGGTCGAGAGCTGGTGTCTCCTAGTGTCAGTGTGCCACAAGGTAAGCTTGTTTGATGCTGCACTGTACTGACATCTAGCAGGTTAATAGGAGTGTTATGTTTTTACCATCAATAAGTGCTGGTGTTTCTATACAGGTCTGTTAGAGCTTTGTTGTTATGTTATGTCCTTGTTGTTACGGTTATGATTTTCAGTACATATTTGCTTAAATTTAATTAGTCTCCGCTTGGTTTATGAGGTTGGATGGGGCCGGGCTGCAGGTCAATGTCCAACTTCGAACCCTAAAATCCACCAACCACAGAAACATTTACAAAAGGCCCCAGACTCTGAGGAAGGATTAACAACCCTTCCACCCCGTTAGTGTGTATATAGAGAGTCTTGCTGTCCAGGCACTTGGCCCGCCTTTCACCACGTGCTCTGCACCCCTTTTTTTATTTGTGGGGTTCTGGGGTTTTTTACACTAGG
>NW_017729025.1:71819845-71828121 GCF_001723915.1 Gavialis gangeticus
AGTGAATGGTAGGGGCAGCAGCCATCTTGCTAGCAGCCCTTTGGGTAGGCAGACCCCCCAGCCCCTCCCTCCTTCCCTGTCCCCATGGGTTGCTGCAGTTCCCTAAGGAATGATGGGTCCCTCTGGGGACCCAGCATTTTCTTTTCAGTAAGTTTTTTTCCCCCCTGCAGATTTTACAGGCAGTGCCCGATTTCATAAGCAATGCCAGCTTTCAGAAATCTGCAGAATCATAATTTCAATAGGTCCCTATTGTTTATAATCAGTGTTTCTCAACCTACGAGTCATGACTCAAAAATGGGTCACAAGAATATATGAAAGAGTCACGAACAAACTAGAAAAATGGATCAACAAACTGTAAAAATGGATTCTCCTTTAAAGGGCAATTACATTTCATTTCATTTCAGTGTTTGTACCCAAAAGCTTGCAATTAATTTTTTTTTTTTTTTTTTTTGCAAAAATCTTATTGGTCTAATTAATGAAAGATATCACCTCTATCCATGAGTCCTGGTTACTTTTTCCTCTAGACCAGTACAGCTAGAACCTGGATACCTGACATATGGAAGATATTGAATTTTAGCCAATTTTTAAAATGAAATCCTCATATTTTTCCAAGCAGGAAACAGCTTTGACTACCTGAAACCTGCGATCCGGCTCCTGCCTTTGTTTAAGGTAATTTGCATCATCACAGCCTCACATGAGAGCTGGGACTCCTTACCAGCTAAAAACTGCCTGCCCACAGGATTTTTCCACCTATTGATTCCTCCATGAAAACCTATGAAATATGAACTTTCATTTCTACCCAGGAGAACTTTTACAATCTTTTCTCTGATGCCTGATGAAGAGTGTTTGTGTCCAAAAGCTTGCAATTAAAGACATTTTTTTTTGCAAAAATCTTGTTGGTCTAATAAAAGATGTCACATCTGTCCATGAGCCCTGACTGCTTTTTCCTCTAAACCAATATGGCTACAACCTGGATACCTGACAATTAATTTTCACATACTCATTGGGGGGTTAAAGGTAACACTACCTAAAAGCTTCCTAATCCCCTTCAATAAACCTCCTTTGGAAGGAGGAATTGTAAATTAGTCTATGGAGATTGTATACATTCTTTTTCAACATGCATTTTCAGCATCTCTTCTTTTGCTCCAATTTTTTTCCTCTAATTTTCCCTCCTATTTTCAGTCAGAAGGATGTACAAATACTGCATGCAGACCTTTGCCTAGCAAAACAACAAATAATAAATTTACCATCTCCATTCAGTAACAGGCCTTGCCTGCCTTCCTATTGTTTTCCTACACACGATTCTTCAGCATTTCAGACAAGCTGAAAACAGGTCTGTTAAAAGTCACAACACACTCAAACCACTTGACAACTACTATTCTTCACTGAGACCATGAACAATTGCAGATCTGCCAGTGTCTGACTGAAATAATGGCTCTACATACAGGATCATTTGTAAGACGGATGGCTGAGGCTGGTACCATTTATCTGCCAGCAGCAGTTTCATAATTCTTAGCATCCTTTCATGAGGAATATACAAGTATTAGTTTTCACTAATTGCTACAACTCATTAGGTAAATTTTATATTAAAAGCCTCCCTCCCACACACCTTCCCAAACTGTACCTTCTCAGTACTCCCTCTTATAAAGCAAACTATTAAAGAAGAAAAGAGATTGGGAAGTATGTTTCTGAAATTCACTGCATGGTCATTCCTCAGTAGCATTCATTGCCCCACCTTCATGTGACCTAGTAATTGTGCAAAGTTATTTATGGATCCTCCTGCCACCACTATTTCCTTCTTTCCTGGTATATACTTTGTACTGTACTTCATATTTCAATAGCTGGGCACTCTCTTTGTTACTAAGTTGCAAGTCCCTCAGCCTGAAGGATGGGACCACGGCTTAAGTGTCATTCTTTTTAAAAGTGATGTGAGGTATAGTCTTTAGCTCCCCTGAGTATTTGAACAGCTCAAGTTGTGTTATTTATTGATCGCATTTTGTCACTGTTCTCAGTGTGGCCATGGAGGCATGCTGCTGTGTTCTGACTAGGAAATGAGATGACTGTGCACATCACAAAGGCAAAGTATAGTGAGAGACTTTTCAAAGCACCTGAGAAATTTAAGAGAACAAGTCTTATTAAAAGCCAGTGGAATTTATGGGCACTTTTACACTTGCTCAGGGAGCAGGGGAGGCAGCACTTTAATCAGAGCAGCTCCAAGAGTTTTAGTTCAAGTGCCCCCACCACCTTTTTAAAGCACAGGGACGCTGATACACAAGACGCAGGAGGCTGCTGGAGCTCGGCAGTTGCCATGCTCCAACAGGCTGGATTAATCGAGTCTGCTCTGGCGGGCTAGAATTGCAGCACATTGGAGCAGCTTCCATGCTCATGCTTAGGTGCCCTATGCTCCTAAATCCTGGTAGGTAGGTTAGAATATTTTGTTGCATGACCTCGTTGATAGCATTTCCTAAAGCCTCAACAGCAGCCCACAATAATACTAATAAAAATACTTAAAATGCTCTGCTCTATAAAGATGAGAAATTCTATAAAGCATGCTAAAGATGAGTGTAAGGCTCTGGACAAACAAAAAATGATACTGCTTTAAGTGTAAGGGGGGAGCAACTGTGGAAGCTTCAACCAGAAGGAAACTGCTGCTAAATTACTTTGAATGAGGCTTCTTTTCATAACATTAAAACAATGGAATATAAATGAAGAATTTTAGGTGGAGGGGGTGTTTTTTGGGGAGTGTTTTTGGCTGGTTGTTTTTTTTTCTTTTGGTGAAAGCACTAGAGCTGAGGGAAGGCATCTGGCCAGGGTTATTTTGTGGAGGCTTTTTTTTTAACTGCTTCACCATTTCCCTATGACTATAACATTTCCTGCCAAGCTACCAGAAATATCCAGACCCTAAAAATCTAATCTCTTGAAATCCAAACTGAAAAATATCTCCAGAAAAGGAGTCAAGACTATAAGGCTATTCCAGGGTAAAGGCAGCTGAGAGAGGCAGAAGCTGGACAAGAAAAGGCCTCTGGAATTTTAGCCCTTCAATGTTTTATGATTTTGTACACACACAGAACATCTCTCTGCTTTCACCCTAAAATCACTTGTATATTATAGCAAAAAAACCCCAAACTGCCAAGAAAGAACAGAGGTTAAATGTTTCTGAGAGGATTCAATGAATATGTGCCTTCTCACAGTGCATTTTTTTTTATCTTTATCAACAGTAATAATGAAACGGCTGCTCTCTTCACTCAGGCAACATTCTCAGGCATCCATTTTTTTAGCTATACAGATTACATTCCTATCTTGGCAATTTTCTTTTCACTGCTCATGTGAACATGTGGATACACCAATTCCATAGATAAGCTAGGAAGGACACAGATGGTATGTCCAAATGAGCGCACATGTGCCTGTTTGCTGCATTGCTAATATGCAGTGCAGTGCTAAAATTTGACACTGGGAGATCCCGGTGTAAAAAAAAAATGCCGCCAAAGAAGCGCATGCCACACCACCGTGCAGTGCCAGAAATGAAGCCTGACCCACCAGAGCTATGCTCTGGCTGCCAGCCAGGCTCTGAGTGCCCAGATTGGCACCTCTGCTACCCCAGGAGGCCCCCAGGACTGCAGGTAAAACTGCTGGGGCCAGCACCTTCCCATAGCCTCCTCTACCCCACCATGGGGTCAAGTTGCTGCATGTCGGAGCGCGTGTTCAGCAGCATGCCCTGGGACAACTGGCAGTGCCACAAATATGTGCTGCTGCTTTCTGTGCCATGGGAAATGCACACCCCTGTACATGTGCACTAGTCTGGATGTGCCCAGAGGGTCTAAACTCCCACCCCCACCATAATTACTGAGAGTGCTTAAGAACATTAGTAATCAGTTGAATGTTAAGTGTTATTCAGACAGAAGTAGTTAGCTGTGTTGCTTTGAAGTCCGTCAGAAGGCAGGGTAGATATGCACCTTTATAGACTAACTAAAGGTATATGTATAGACCACATACTTTTGTGAACCCAAGTTCACATCATCTGATGAAGTGAACTTGGTTTTAAAGAAGTTTGTGGTGTGTGTGTGTACACACACCATTTAGTTAGTCTGTAAAGGTGCATATCTAGCCAGCCTTCTCAAGGTAAGACTATAACAGAGAATTTAAAAACCTGAATAGGAAATTACCACAATGATACCAATTCAATTTTGTAGTGGTATAAGAATGTTTATTAAGCAATATTGGTTTTATTACAAATACAGTGGGAGGCATGACTTTCAGTTTACTGACAGGATGAGAATTTAATTCATATCTAATTTGCATCATCAATGTATTATATTGAATCTGCTTTGCTTCCTTGAGGCAACGGAAACTGGATTGTGCAGTTCATCTTTCCTAATTGTGGAGCAAGATAACTTCTGACTCCATCCCATCCCAAAGGTAAAAGAAAACCAAAAGGTACAAGGAAGCATATCTGTTGGCCACCTTGAGCACAAAAAGAGACCTGGTCATTGGAGGTTGGAGCTTTAGCATTTCACTTGCTCTGCTAAGGTTTTCCTGCCCTGCAAAATGACTTCCATTGATTAACACTAGCTTCCTGTTTTTAAAAAATTGAAATAAAAACCCCACCATCCATAGCAACAACAAATTCATCACTGTTTGTATGCAGGTGTGTAAAATGTTACAACTCTGGGACTGCAGTCAGAAACAGGACAGGTCTCTTCGTTGCCTTTCATAATTTACAAGACAATTTCTATCTCTTCACCAGCGTAGCCAGCCCTCCAATTGTATGAGATGTAAATTCAGAATGATTTTTAACCAAGCAGCTGCTGTATTGCCTCACCCTGCCCAAAATGCTTGTCTAGACTGATGGATAGTTTCATACCTGACTCACTAAGAACTAAATCCTGACACCATTTTCCTTAATTACTTGAAGGCTGTGTAGAGGGGCAGAACAGAATTGTGCTAGATGCTCAAGGTGTCGTTCAGGATGTTGGGAGAGCTTAAATAGCAAAATATGTTGGGGATTGGTATTGTTAAAATTCACAAAGCAAACCCACAATTAAAAGACTGCAGAAGGGCTAGCAGTAAAATATTTAATGTTTAATTTGGAAAAATTGAAAAGAATGACTAGCTGGTATCCAATGAGAGGAGGTAAAGAGATCTTTGTGCAAGGGGTAAAGGGACAGCAATTGATTTGAATAAACTGGCAACTCCCTATATGACTTTCAAGCTGTTTAAAACTTTTGAAATAACAGTGCTGAGGCTTTTTGTTGCTCTTGTTTGCCTAGTGTGGGGTAGGGGCCCATGGGCTTTTTGCCCCCCCCCCCAACTTGGAGCAGGGCTGAGATTCCCCCAGCCCCACTCCTCACCTCTCAGAGGTGGACAGCTGGGGAAGGGGCAGGGTTGGAAGAATCTCAACCTGGCTCTGAACTGCAGGGGGGTCAAAAAGTCCACCAGTGGATGCTTTCCCCCTTGTGCCAAGATGACCCAAGCTGGGGTTCCAGTGCTAAGCCGGGGAGGGGTGAAACTCCCACACCCTCCTGCTTCTTGGAGGTGGACAGGTGGGCAAGAGGAGGGGCCAGGGAGGTACCAGCCTGGTTCTGGCTGGGTGTGATTGAAATGACTCCCAGTGGGTGCTTTCCATCCTTTGCTGGGCCGACCCCAGCTGAGAGTCCAGTCCCGTGCCAGCAGGAATGCATTCTCACCCCCAGCCCCCTCTCAGAGACAGAGGGCTAAGGAACAGGCAGGGCTGGGGCAATCCAAGCCTGGCTCTAACCTACAGGGGTGCAGAAAGGTCCACAGTGGGTGTTTTCCCCCTGCACCAGGCAAACCCCAGCTGAAGGGCTGGTGCCAGGCAGGGAAGCGGGGAGCATGTACACCTCCTCTGTACCCTCCCGTCACCCCTTGGAGGTGGGAAGCTGGGAAGAGATGGGGCTGGAGTGATCCCAGGCTGGCTTTGGGCTGGGAGGAGGCAAAAAGTCCTCCAGTGGGGACTTTCCCCACACTGAACAGATCCTGGCTGAGAGGGGCCAGTGCCAGCCTGGGAGTGCATTTCCCCTCCCCAAAGGCAGGGGCTGGGAAGTGATTGGTTGCTGGATACAATCCTCTACCTCCTATCCACAGTGGAAGATAGAGCCATCAGACAGTCAAGGCACGGGCTATTGCTGAGCTGGGTTCAGCAGTCTTAGGAGCACCCCTAGGCTTCTGGACTAGGCCAGTGCAGGCTCCTGCCTGTCTTGGCCACCTGAACACTGAATGTCACTTCAGTTTGTTATCTGTTCAATCTATGCAGCTTAGAAAAACCTGGAAGATTGAATCAATTTTTCTTCAGGCTTTTTGAACCTCTCTGTATTTAGCCATGGAGAACTGTAAAATCTGTTGTTTGGTTGGTTGGTTTTACCATTTTTTTAAATCTAATGAGCAAATCCCAAGCACCCGACTGGAGCTACCTAGATTTGGTGTTAAGGATATCTGGGGGAGACAAGAAGCCCCAAAAGCCATGGAGAAGAAGGGGAGATGGCCCATGAAGGCTATTCTAAACAAGAGGAAACCATCTTTGCTGATGCTAGAATAGGTTCTATGTACAGTAATAAAACCTCCCACTTACCCAGTTCTTCATATCCTCCTTTATGTACCCATGCATAGGAAACAGCTATGGAGCCAGGTTCTACATTATGGTGCATTCTTCCCCAAATCCTGTTTCTACTATGAGTGATGAACAGTTGTTCTCTCCTCATAGAAACTGGTTCCAGATTTCAGCAAATGCAGATGTTTTTTTCTTGTAGAAGCAAACATGATGTGAACTGGATGCAAGGTTCTAAGGGTATACAGGGTATATTCTAACACGTGGTTGTTAGTGTCTTTGGACACTTGAATATACACCACCAGTTAATAACTTCTAATAGAAATGAAGTTGCCCATCAGAGGATGAGTCATAGATTTCATAGATTTCATAGACATTAGGGCTGGAAGGGACCTCAAAGATCATCAAGTCCAGCCCCCTGCCTCAGGGGCAGGAAGTCACCTAGGATCAAAGGATCCCAGCAAGATAAATATCCAAACATTTCTTCAATGAGTCCAGAGTAGGTGCCTGAACCACTTCTGGAGGGAGTCTTTTCCAGCTCTTTGGGGCTTGGACAGTAAAGAAATTTTTTCTTATGTCCAGCCTAAAACGGTCTTGGAAGAGTTTATGACCATTGGTCCTAGTTTTTCCTTGGGGCACTCTGGTGAACAGACTTTTTCCCAGATCCTGATGTACACCCCTTATGTACTTATAGGCAGCCACCAGGTCCCCCCTGAGTCTGTGCTTTTCCAGGCTGAAGGGTCCCATGGCTCTCAGCCTCTCTTCATAAGGTCTATTCTCTTGCCCTCTGATCATGCATGTGGCTCTCTTCTGGACTCTCTCAAGCTTCTCAATATCCTTCTTGAATTGCGGATCCCAGAATTGGATAAAGTACTCCAGCTGTGGCCTCACCAAGGCTAAGTACAGCAGGAGGATGACATCCTGAGATTTACTTGAGAAGCATCTATGGATGCAAGCCAGAGTTTGGTTTGCTTTACCAGCTGTGACATTGCATTGGTGGCTCATGTTCATCTTGTGCTCAGTCATGACCCCCAAGTCTTTCAGCAGTGGTGCTAGCAAGTGTAGCACTGCCAAACCTATAAGTATGCTGCAGGTTTTTTTCACCTTGAGGTGTAATACCTCACATTTATCAGTATTAAATATCATCAGCTTTGTATCCACCCACTTACTAAGTTTATCCAAGTCAGCCTGGATCACTAGCCTGTCCTCTGGTGTGGATGCTATGCCCCAAAATTTAGTGTCATCAGCAAACTTAGCCAGTGTGCTTCTGACACCAATGTCCACATTGTTGATAAAGATGTTAAAGAGAACTGGTCCAAGGACAGAGCCTTGCGGGACACCACTGGTCACAGTGCACCATAATGATTCACTACTATTGACCACTACTCTCTGGGTCCGACTACAGAGCCAGTTTCCCAGCCATCGGACTGTGGTGTAGTCGAGGCCACAGTTGGCCAATTTTTCCATGAGGAGGTCATGGGACACCAGATAAAAGGCTTTTTTAAAGTCTAGATATATGACATCAATCTCTTCTCCCTTTTCCAGGTGATTTCATAGATTTCATAGACATTAAGGCTGGAAGGGACCTCAGAACATCATCGAGTCCAGCCCCCCACCCAAAGGGCAGGAAGTCAGCTGGGATCATAGGATCCCAGAAAGATAAGCATCCAATTTGCTCTTGAAGGTGTTCAATGTAGGTGCTTGAACCACCTCC
>NW_017729025.1:71829258-71829820 GCF_001723915.1 Gavialis gangeticus
AGTCTGCTTCTGACTCCAAGGTCCACATCATTAATGAAGATGTTGAACAATTTGGGTCCAAGGACAGAGCCATGGGGGACCCCACTGATCAGAATGACTTCCATTAATTATTACCCTCTGGGTCTGACCACGGAGCCAATTTCCCAGTCAGCGGATCGTGGTGGACACAAGGCCACAATTGGCCAGTTTCACCAAGAGGTGATCATGGGATACCAGATCGAAGGCTTTTTTGAAGTCAAGATATATGACATCAATCTCTTCTCCCTTGTCCAGGTAATAGGTCACCAGCTCATAGAAGGAAATGAAATTGGTCAAGCAAAACCTACCCACAACAAACCCGTGCTGGCTATCCCTCAGGACATTGGCATCAGCCAGTCCGTTAAGGATGGTTTCTTTAGTAACCTTTTCTAAGATCTTCCCCAGAGAAGAAGTCAGGCTGATGGGCCTATAGTTTGCTGGATCCACTTTACTCCCTTTCTTGAAGACAGGCACCACATTGGCCTTCTTCCAGTCTTCGGGCACTATACCAGAGCACCAGGAGTTCTCAAAGATCCGTGCCAGA
>NW_017729025.1:71834820-71838841 GCF_001723915.1 Gavialis gangeticus
CTTGCCAGGGGCTGGGCTATAATGCTACCCAGCTTCTTGAGTACCCTGGGGTGTAGATTGTCCGGGCCGGCTGACTTGAAGGTATCCAGCCTCTCGAGGTGTTCCTTCACGAGGTCGGCATTTATGGAGAGCAGGGAATCACCCTCACCCAGACCTCCCTGTCCCATAGCGGGACATGAGAAAGATGAAAGATATGTCACCTGGTCATAGAAGGAAATGAGATTGGTCAGGCAAGACCTACCCGCAACAAACCCATGCTGGCTATCCCTCAGGATGCTGCCCTCAGCCAGCTTTTCTAGAAGGGTCTCCTTGATCATTTTCTCCAGAATCTTACCAGGGATTGAGATCAAGTTGATTGGCCTGTAATTCCCAGAATCTACTTTCTGCCCTTTCTTGAAGATGGGTATCACATTGGCCTTCTTCCAGTCTTCAAGTACTTCACCTGAGCACCACGAGTTTTTGAATATTTTTGCCAGTTCCTTGAGTACCCTAGGATGTAATCTGTCAGGACCAGCTGATTTGAAGGTGTCCAGCCTCTCACAGTGATCCTTTACTAGATCAGCACCAATGCTGGGTATAAATATGCCCTCACCCTGGCCATCCTGTGTCTTCCCATTGGACTGATGAAAGACCGACGCAAAGTACCCATTAAGCAGGTTGGCCTTTTCCTGGGTATCAGTTATCAGCTGTCCCACTTGGTTCAGCAAGTATCCACTGTTACCCCTGCTTTTTTCCAGCTCCCTACATAATATTTTTGTTATCCTTGATACGTGAAGCTAGATGAAGCTCAGTTGCAGCCTTGGCTTTCCTGATCCACTCCCTGGAGGTATGGACCAGTGCTGAGTACTCCTCCTTGGTGGTAATTCCAGCCTTCCATCCTTTATAAATCTCTCTTTTGAGGTCCTCAAGTCCTCAAGTTCCCTGTAGAGCCAAGGGGGCTGCTGTACCCTTTTGCTACCCTTCCTCCGAGATGGGATGGCCATCCCTTGTGCTGTCAGGATCACTCCCTTGAGAAGCAACCACTCCTCTTGGAATCCTCTTCCTGTCAAGTTGTGGTCCCTTAGGGCCTCAACAATGAGCCTCCTGAGCTTGTCAAAGTCAGATTTCCTGAAATCGAGGACTTCTGTATTGCTGACTGACTTGCCAGCTTTGCAATGGATAGTAAAGGTGATCAACTCGTAGTCACTATCACCCAGCTTCCCATCAATTCTTAGGTCACTGACTTGGTCATCCCTTTTGGCCAGTACCAGGTCCAGCAATGCTTTACCTCTTGTCGGCCCAGAGAGCTTGTTCACACACATAAGAAAGCTTTGCAACTGATTGGATTTGGCCGCGGGCTCTTCCCTTTAGATGTCCGGGTAGTTGAAGTCTCCCATGACAACCATGCACCGAGATCATGTAGCCTCAGCCAGTTCCCTGGCAAATTCCTGGTCCTTCTCTTGTTTCTGATTAGGAGGTCTGTATTAGATTCCTACCATGATGTCCCCTGTGCCATGTTCCCCATGTATTTTAACCCAGAGGGACTCGAGTCGTCCTTTCTGGGTGCCAGTGACAATTTGCAGGGATGTATAGCTGTCCTTGACATAGAGAGCTACGCCCCCATCCCTTTTGTCTACATGATCTTGCCTGTACATGGTATAGCCATGTCTACCTGTGGCCCAGTCATAGGTGGAGTCCCACCAGGTCTCTGTTATCCGTATAAGGTCATAATCATTCTTGTTTAGCAGGAGGACCAATTGCTCCTGTTTATTCCCCAAGCTCCTGGCATTGGTGTATAGGCAGGCAAGTGTCCCATTGGGGGCTCTTGTCTTCCCCACAGATTGATCTGGGGCTAGGGTAGGGCTGGGTTCTATTAAGTGCCTTAGTCTTCTGGATTTAGAAAGGTTGCCCAGTGAGTTTGCAGTTGTGGTAATCTCCCCAACCCCCTGCAGGCTTAGTTTAAAGCCTGGTCGAGCAGGTCAGCCAGTCTGGCTGAGAAAAGCCTCCTCTTCAGATGGAAGCCGTCTCTCCCCAGCAGACCACTGCTCTCTCATCAAAGAGTGGGATGTGATCGTGGAAACCAAAGCCTTCATGATGACACCAGCACTGCAGTCTTTGGTTGACTACTTCGACCCATCTTTC
Organism: Gavialis gangeticus; assembly: GCF_001723915.1. NCBI lineage: Eukaryota > Metazoa > Chordata > Crocodylia > Gavialidae > Gavialis > Gavialis gangeticus. Next base: position 71,836,942 of record NW_017729025.1, read on the forward strand.
CCTCCTCAGCCCATGACCTACAACTGGGAGGAGCGAGGAGAAAACCACCTGCACCACCAGCCCCCTAAGTCCCACTCCCAGAGCCCTGTAGTCTCTCATGACCTGGCTGGGATTGCTCTGAGCCATGTCATTCGTACCCACACATACATTCATACCTGAATCAATGAAGAATTAACAGATTTGAAATGTTCTGTAAAAACCCACTTGGAAAAGGCAGCGTGGGGTTAATATTTATTACATCAGAAACAGTTCATTAAACTGTCAAACTATAGTAGAAAGACTGCACCAAAAAGCAGAAATGACAGCATGTCATACATCTTTGGATGCCAGGAAATCAAATATTTAACTATTGCCTACAAAAAGCCTATTCATTTATAGTGCCACTTGAGGTATGATTTATTGAAAATGCTGATGTATTGATTAAGTCATCTTGGTTAACCTTCCCATGCCTCCCCAATTATCAGAAATAAAAAGCTTCTATAATGAATTCCTTCATCAGCAAAAGCCCATGAAGGCAACATTCCACTTGCATTCAAAAGGAAAGAGTACAGAATGAATCCTTTGGAAATATTCTTGATTCTGATTAAAGGGAAGCCCCAAGACTTCTGTTAGTCATATTTAAGCCTTTGGCATGATATGAATATCTGCTTTCACTAGTTTTTTCCAGGCCACTGGGTATGTCATGGAAACCTTGTTTGCTATTGCTCTGATAGTTCAAGAGTATGTTGTGTCATAGGGTTTTTGGTTGTATCCATTTTGGGTTAAGGCCATAGGCAGGCAAGGTCCTTTGGGTAGATGTGAGATCTTTTATTAGACCAACTGAGTACAGTAAAATCCCTGTGATCCAGCATTTGAGTAATTGGAACACTCTATTAACTGGAATGGCTGGCTATGGGGGGGGCATGGGGGAAAGCTTGCATGTGGCAGCCGCTGCTGCCACCCACCACCCTGCACTACTGCCACTCTATACATGGGTGCTACCACCCCAGCCTCCTGCTCCGTATGTGGCCAAAACCCCTTGTGCTTCAGGTAATGGGCATTTTTAGGTTACCAGCACCCCCACCCCCATTCCCCACTTGTGCTGAATAACAGGGATTTTACTGTAGTTAGAAAAAAGTTTTTGCAAGCTGTTCTGTGTTATGCTTTGTAAAGATGCCAAATATTAAAGGTAAGTCAAAGTAAAACCCCAACTCTAGCTAAAACTGTCTGGGAGAGGCTTGGATCTGAATTTGCAAATGAATCTGATAATTGCATTTTTTTTTCATTGAAATGTTGAAACTAACACCAATGGGTACCTGAATTGTGTGCCTTGTACCCATCGTGCAGCAAAGGTATCTTAAGAGGAAATTCAGAATAGTAGGAAAGAAATATTGCTTTGACTCTTTTATAGGTAGCGATTATAATTTTCATGTTTAAGTAAATAACGTTATTTAGTTGGATATCACCTACAACTAAAAGGATGAGGGCCATTTGCTCTGCACCTTCTAAATTTGAAAGTTGCCTGTGAATTGTATTTGATCACTCCATTCAGCTCTTAATATTATTAATTATTTACAAATATGCTTAGCTTCTAAAATACTTTAGGCTATTATTATTGTAAATTAATTTGTATTAACATGTTGGGGGTTGGACACAACATAATATTTGAATTATCTCTATGTTAAGGAAAGAGTATATTTTCCTCACATTTTCTTAATTCTGGTAACTATTTCAAGCAGAAAATTCTGCTGGATAATCTTTAAAGTCTCAGGAAAATGGTGGAAGCAACTTCCCTAGAGAGATTTAAAATTAGGTAGAGTAGTAGAGAGTACCCAATGGATAAAAATTCTGGATTAATCAGTGATTTAAAAAATGACTTAAAGACCCTCTTCTATCTGTATTTATACTGCCAAATTCTTGA
>NW_017729025.1:71843841-71851162 GCF_001723915.1 Gavialis gangeticus
TTTTAAGCAGAAAATTCTGCTGGATAATCTTTAAAGTCTCAGGAAAATGGTGGAAGCAACTTCCCTAGAGAGATTTAAAATTAGGTAGAGTAGTAGAGAGTACCCAATGGATAAAAATTCTGGATTAATCAGTGATTTAAAAAATGACTTAAAGACCCTCTTCTATCTGTATTTATACTGCCAAATTCTTGATCTCCTTCAGACTCTGGGTTGTTTCAAGAAGAACTGTAGGTGGATGGGATCTCTCCGCAACATTATCACCATTTGACACAGCAAGAGTCACCACTTGAGGTATGATTTATTGACTAAAGTCTAACTAGAACTGAAAAGAAATTATCAAACAGAACATTTCTCTGTTCATAAATACTGTTCATTGGAATTTAAAGATATTATGATGATGTTTAGATTTTAATGGGATTTTGATGGATTCCACAGCCTCTGTCTACCCTGGTTTATTACCTTGTAAATGCGTTTATGTATTAACCTGAATCCAAGATAACTTTGAATTGTAGATGTTCCCCACCCCCCAAATAATTGGATTGTATAAATGAAAATGTATATTTTTATTTTAATTTTTCTTGTATGCCATCTAATTATTGTGGGATCATCTTAAATTCCCCACCACCACCACTGCCTTGGCAGGAAAAGAAGTGGTACGGTGTGAGGAAGTATACCCTGCCCTTAGCCCCCTGCCCTGCCAGCCTGGCCACCTTGCCCTTTGCTTCCCATACCTGTCCCTGCCATCTCCACTACCTGTTCCCCTGCCCTGATGCCTGGCCCCCTACCACTTGCCCCCCCAGGACTGTGCCTGTTCTCTGCCTCTTCCCCCTATGCTGGTGTCTACCCCTTGTCACTTGCACCCCCTCAACACATGCCCCCCCCGTGCCTGTCCCTGACCCCAGCAGCCTACTTCTTTCACTCTCTTTCTCCCCAACCCCTGCTTCCCTCTGCTACCTGCATCTTCTGAGGCAGCTCTGGCTGCAGCTCTGGGACAGCCAGTGGTCTCAGCACCAGTCTGAGCCCTGGCCCAGCCCAGCCTGGCCAGGCAGAAGCAGCAACAGCAGCTCCAGGCCAGAGCCGGAGCCAGACCCAGAGCCAAGCTGCAGTGGGAGGGGAAGAGGACAGGTGTACATCTTCCCTGGTCTCTCCTGTGCACTGTAGATCTCCCCTGTGCATCCCCTGCCCCTGCCAGACTCTCCCTCTACAGCAAGCCACCTCTCCCACTTCATAGGCCACCCTAGCCCATGATATGTCAGCTCTGGCTTTTTCTCTGGGCCTAGGGCCAAAGCTAAAGTTAAGCCACCGCCCACCTTGGACCAGCACTCAAATCTATGATGAGGATTTTTTTCCCCCATGTTAATTGTTGGGGTGGGGGAGGGGGGAACAGGAAATCTTATCTTGGATTTGAATAAATACAGTACTTGAATTCAGAAATGAAATTTCCTGAGGCAAACAGAATATGACACTGACCAGGGAATTTTAGAGTGAGGTATAACAGATATGTATCAGACGTTAAATTGTTCCCAGTTATAAAATGGTAATCCTTTAAATGGATTTTAAAAAGTAGAGGAATGCTCACATCTATCACAGTCTCTTCTTAAAGTTTGTGTCATTCTACAACAGGGATGGGCAATTATTTGGGACTGTGGGCCTCATAAGGGGTTTTGCTGAGCTGTTGTGGGCTGGGTCAGCACCCTCCCATTAACTCAATAACTCACTAAAACTGCCAGTGTGGGATGGGGCCGTAGGTAGGTGGGTCGGGAGTGGTGTTTGGGAGTGGGACAGGGAGGCAAGGCCAGAATCATTGGGCTAGGTCAAGGGGCAATGACAGTGTGGGGCCAGGGTCTGGGCCTGGGGCTCAGCCGTAATGTACTGCCCACTTGCCCCTGTGATAGGTGCAGGTTCCATGGGCAGGGGCATGCAGGGAACAGATTGTGGCTCTGCCCCAGCCCAGGCCTTGCACTGTCATCATCCCAAGATCCCAGACCCAGCCTGGACACAGCTCTCTAGGTGTGAAGGGCAGCCCAAGCCATGGTGTGTGCTCAGGCATGCAGTGGAGTGCTCCTGCACTGGGGCCACAGGCAGGTGAGAGCTGCATCTGGAGCTGGGGTCAGGGCCAGGGCTGGGATCTTGGAGCAGTGACAGAATAGGGCTGGGAAAGAGACATGATCTGGTTCCTGCATGCGCCTGCCAATGGACGCCGTGGATCTCCCCAGCCCTACCTGCCCATCTCACTCCCAGATGCTGGCACCTGCTGGCCCATGGCCCCATCCCAGCCACCCAGCCAAGTGCCCTGTCACTACAGGTCCTGCCTCCGGGTTGTGTGTGTGGAGCGGAGAAGCTGGGGTGCCAGAGCAGCAGGGCTGGGGTCAGCAGAGGCAGCTGGAAGGAGCCACCACTAGGGCTGTCAGGAAAAGCAGTCTGGCCACCGCCCCAGCTCCACTGCATGCCTGAGCATGCACCATGGTTTGGGCTGCCCCTCATACCTGGGTCAAACAGGATTGAGGGACCCTCTGTAGGCTGGACAAAATCCCTCAGCAAGCTGGATCCAGCCTACGGATCTTAGCTTTCCCACCCCTGTTTCATAAGGCATTTTAGCACAAAACTTTCATGGGAGTTATGTAAAGCACCATTAGAAAGATGCTGTGAAATATATTGCTCTAAATAAGAAAATCATGCATAAAAGTTGCTGAATCCCCACGACTCCTACTCAGAAGTGATGTAGAATATTATTCCTAACTGAGCCCCAAAAGTTTGTGCATTGCTTGTACATAATTTACTCATCTCTTAGTGATATCTCATAGTTTCATAGTTTCTAGGGTCGGAAGGGACCTGTGCAGTTCATCTAGTCCGACCCCCTGCCATGGCAGGAAAGAGTACTGGGGTCAAACGACCCCAGCAAGGTGTACATCTAACCTCCTCTTAAAGATCCCCAGGGTAGGAGCCAGCACCACTTCTCTTGGAAGTTGGTTCCAGATCCTAGCCGCCCTGACTGTGAAGTAGCACCTCCTGATATCTAGCCTTCATGTTTTCCAGGAGGAAGGGACTTATTTTTGGAACATAGGGAAATTTTGGGCAGGAGAGATCACATGAGGAAATCAGGGGCTTTTTGGAAGCAAACTGAACAGATCAAGCTATAAGCCCTTCTCTAGCTTGCCTGGTTGCCAGCCCTCTAAAGGCAGAGCGCAAACTGTACATGTTATTGAGATTGTAGTAAGCATTACTCAGGTTTATGCTCTAATTTTAATACTGCACAGATTTAAGAGGTGCTAAGTGTCCCATGTAGCAAAGTTTCAGAATACCAAACACAGAAGAAAGGAAGGGAGCATGACTTTCAGCCTGATTGACAAGACACTCAGTTGGGAGGAGATTCAGGAGGCTGTCTGTGCATTTTGGTTGATGATTTGTGCCATGTAAAAATATTTAATGCCTGGAGGAGAGATCTGTGCTCAGCATGCTGGCTGTCACAAATCCCTTTTGTGGTATCTAACCTTCCCACATGTTGCTTAGAAACAAATTCAAGGTTGTAGGTTCTCCTCTGCTTCTCTAGACCATTAGTCTAACATGTGATTTGAAGACCTTTGTGAATGCAGCCATTAATCTTCCTGTGCATCAGTGTTCCATCTTCCTTTCTCTTCTCTTTTGTCTGTTTTATATCCTATCTATTTAGGTTATAAGTTCCTAGGGCCAGGTACCTCTTTCACAATTTACTGCAGGGAGGGAGAATGCACCTACCAGATGGGACTCTCCCTCATGTCATTTGTGCCAGAATTTGCTTCATAGTTGTTTGCACATAGCAAAGCTTTTGTGTCACAGGAGCTTCTGGGATTCATATCTCCTTACCACTTTTGAAATTTTATTGTACTAAGTCTTAATCTCCTGGTGTCCAGAAGATGCTCAATTCATTCAGATGCCTTTCTTTTGTTCTGTGAATAACATTCAAGATGTTTTACTTGGCTTAGTTAAAAATCAAGTCATACAAGTGGCTGCGGAGCTAAAGGAATAAGACTATTTACTTCTTTCTAAATTAATCGAGAGAGAATGATTTTGGCAAGATCATTTGACTTCCCTTGGGATGCACAGCCTGTGCATCATTGGTATTGGCTGGAGTCTTAATAATTTTTCTCACTTTAGACTATTCACTTCAGCAAAATACCTACTTGTTAGTTATATTATTGACAGTGAGGAACTAACTAGCTCTTGTTTTTGACTGTGTCATTTTTGATTTTTAGGTCTCTGCTGTGGCTTCACAGCAAAATAATAATGATCTGCTGACTAATCTATTTGAACTCCTGAGAATCAGCAGCCCTGAAATCTATCTAACAAACCATCTGTTATCCTCGCCAGGACTGTGGCATTCATGAGTCAATGGTTCTTTTCTTTTTAAGTTAGGGATAGGAAAACTATAAACTGCAAGGGGGAATTGATGTTCTGTCCTATTTCCCCAATGCCTAGCACATCTCAAAATTGAAAATAAATAGCAGACAAGGTTCTTTGGGTGGATTTGATATCTTTTATTAGACCAACTTAAAAAGTTGGGGAAAATTTTTTTAGCAAGATTTTGGATTTAAAAGCCATTTTGTCAGGCTGAGTAAGTCTCTGCAGCTGTTGTATGCTCTTCCTGGATGAAATGAATAGTAAAGAAGCCAGAGGGTGGTATGCATGCAAGACAGGCAGTCAGTGAAGATGTAAATTGAGGAGTCAGTGGGTGAGAGACAGGCTGGGGGCAGGGGGAGAAAGAGGGAGAAATGTAGCAGCTAAATAGCAGAGAGGTACCTGGGGAGTCAGATGTCAAGCAGGTTATAATGTGTCATAAATCCAATGTCTATATTTAGTCCATGATTTTTTGTATCCAGAAGGTTGTATCCATGAAGTGAAGTTCATAGGCTCGTCTCTGAGAAGTGTTTTCTAAGTTCCCTTTGAGGATTAGAACTAAGAGATTGGAGAGAGAGTGGTTTTCTTGTGAGAAATGTGCCCCCACTGGTAATTGGTTATACTTGTCTTTGATAGATTTCTGGTGTGCATTCATTCTGGTGCACAGTTGTTGTTTGGTCTCTCCTACGTATTTTCCATCAAGGTATTTGGTGCATTGGATGAGATATATTACATTTCTGGAGAAGCAGCTGTAAGATGCAGGAATGCTGATGGCTCCGTTGTGGGGTGTAGTAATTGTGGGGGTGGAGATGTGTTGGCAGGTCTTGCATCTCTTGTCATGGAATGGTCTGGATCCATTTGGCGTGTTCTGGGCCTGAGGAAATTTGCTTCTGGTGATGAGGTTCGCGAGGTTCGGTGCTTGTTTGAAGGCTAGGATGGGTGGTTCTGGGAAGATGTCTTTAAGAATAGGGTCTTTCTCTAGTATGAGTTGCAATTGTTTGAGGATTTTCTGTATGAGTTCATGGGGGTTTTTCTTCTGTACTGCATCAATTCTTCATGTGGTATCTGGGTGGCTCTTTCAAACGTGTGATCTACCTCTCTGGAGGAGTGTCCTTGTTGGGTGAAAGCCTTTTTAAGATTGGTGAGGTGGCAATCCCAATTGTTCTCAGTGCAAATGCAGTGGCATCTGAGGGCTTGGCTGTGCATTTATTATGAGTGGCATTCAGTGACTATTAACATCATATCTAAACATCAATCATTTGTATAGTTGTTTATACAAATGTGATTGCCAAGTCTCGAAATCAGAGATTCTCAACCAGGGTGCTGCGGTAGCCTGGGATGCTGCCAGATCCTTTGAAGGGCACTGCAAGGTATGAGGAAATAGACAGATAAATTAAATAACTAAACTCAGGCTCAGGTTTGTCCCTACGTGAACAATCCCCCACCCTCACTACTCAGCCCATCTGCAAGGAGGTAAGCACTGTAATCATATATTAGTTTCTGAAATTGGATGCCACTCAGTCCACAAAAGTTATGGAGGGGTGCTTTAAATCTAATGAGGGTTGCCTCATGTCCAAAAAGGTTGAGAACTGCTGCTCTAAATGTCACTAAATTATTCTGGCTCTTTTTACTGAAATAAATGGCTTCATGAGAAACAAATCTCTAAATAATAATAAAAACAAGTATTTGCTTTTGGATGCAGACTGGAGTCAAAAGAAGGAATAACAAGTAATGTATTAATATCATGTAGCAGGAGCGTGGCCTAGGGGTGCCGTGAACTCCCCTAGCACCTCTACCGTGCCAAGCTGGTGTCAACGCACCCTCACCATCTCACCCACCACGTCTTTGATGTTAGTAGTGTTTAAGGGAGGCTGCCTTTTTGTCTTCTTTAACACAGTGCCCTGATGTATCCCAGTCTGTGCCCTGTCTTAGGTGACTCAGTGCACTAAAGCCTTAGGGGCTATGTGTGGCTCCAACCACCCCTGTACCACGCCCCAAGCCTTGCAGATGTACCAGACGTTGTCTGGTCAATTCTCCCCTCGGCGCCCTCACTGGCGCTCCCTGGCTCATCTTGCAATTGCCCACGCCCTTACAGGCGCCCCCTGGCTTCTTTCGCAATTGCCTGTGCCCCATGGGTTCCCTGGGCTTGTCTCACAATGGCCCAGGCCCTCATGGACGCTCCCTGGCTTGTCTCACAATGACCCATGCCCTCGCAGGCTCTCTGGCTTCTTTCACAATAGCCCGTACCCTCACGGACACTCTCTGGCTCGCCTTGCAGCCTGTGCCCCACGGGCACTCCCTGGCTTCTCTTACGGTCACCCGTGCTCCCTGCAGATGCTCCCTGGCCTCTCTTCTCGCAGTTGCCCGCACCTTCACCGATGCACACTGGGGCCTCTCCTCACAACTGTGCCCGCACAGGGGCCTTCCCTTGCGACCGTGCCTGCTCTGGGGCCTTTCACAATTGGGGCTCAGGTGGCCGTAGCCGTGCCTGGCCCCCAAATCCCCTCCTTGGGTCTAAAAGTTCCTGTGGGGCTCAGGCAGCCTCGGCCTTACCTGGCCCCCAATCCTCTGCGCCCCTTCTCAGGGCTGGGGTCAGTGCACCCCTGAATGTTGTGCCCTCTCTGGCACCAGGGTCCCCACACTATCATGGAGCCCCTATGAGGCCTTCTCCAACCCTGAATAGCCTCACCCGGTCCTCCAGTCTTATAAAACTACAAATAGAAAACTCAAGCCCCTGGACTACAACGTAAACTCTAAGCCATCTGGCTAACCATCATTCAAATCCCTACCAGGGCTTCCTCCACGTGGTATCCTCAAACAGAAGCTGCTCAGGCCATCAGGCTTCTCTACTCTGCTTACTCCAGCAGAGCTCCTTCTTCCTTGGCTGCTAGCGGGGAACTGCCTCCCTGGCCTCAGCCTGGATTACATTTATACAGGTCAGGCCCTG
>NW_017729025.1:71856162-71866721 GCF_001723915.1 Gavialis gangeticus
AAACAGAAGCTGCTCAGGCCATCAGGCTTCTCTACTCTGCTTACTCCAGCAGAGCTCCTTCTTCCTTGGCTGCTAGCGGGGAACTGCCTCCCTGGCCTCAGCCTGGATTACATTTATATAGGTCAGGTCCTGCCCCCTTCCGGTCAGCTGACCAACTGTGGTTGCCCTGGCAACTGGCACCTGTACCTCTTTATAGGAGCAGGGCACTGAAGTGCCCTGCGACACACCTCCCCCCTTTAGTTCAAGACTCACTAGGAGCAGGGTACTGAAGTGCCCTGTGACAACTCACTATATGAATGACTTTTCTCCTGGTTTAGGTCAGATGTCACTGATATATCATACTAGTGCTTTTAGTACTGGAATTGAAATATTGAGCATACATATTTCAAAATTGCCAGTACTGTTGAATTTATAAGGTGAATGTTATAATGAAATGATAACGTATTAAGCTTACAAATGCTTATGCAGTACTGTGTATTATTAGATTCTGTGACAAATAGATACCTTAATAAGCATTGTTGCTTCTACAGTAGATGTTTATATTCACCAGGACAATTTATTTTCCCAAAAACATGTTTTGGAAGATTTCCATTTTTTACCATATGCACTTAATTACTTCTTAATTGCTGCATCTGTTTCTCAGTGTGTGCTGGGCATAATAGATCAAACTTCTTCATATATCTTCATATATTCCTTCCCCAAGCCATTCCCACAAACCTCTTCACATCCCTACACCATTCTGTTGTGCTTTGTGATGGGATGTTAAACCTCCCATAGAAACAGAATAGTAGAACATCAGCAGCCCATGTAGAGGTTTCTTTATGTCTCAGGCAGCTTACTTCCATTATGGGACTATAAAAACTGAGCTAAGAAAAAAAAAAACCTAGTTCAGGCTGAAATGGCACAACACAAAGAGGTCCTATAGAATGAATGTACTCTCATCTAAGTACAGAGCCTGGTGTGCTAACCCTCTGGGCTTTCCTCCAGCGGTTGCCTTGGTCCAACCACAGACTTTGGTCTTGCCTGCCATGACTTGATGGAATATGCTGACTGGGGACAGTCTCACTGGTAGAATAGGCTCCTGGGTACTTGGCCTTTCAGGGGTCTGCAAAGCTCCTATCTACTGTTACTTTAGCTGTGCCTAGTAACTCTGGGCCCACTATTCAGGACCACAGGCTTCAGGCACAGTGTAGCCTGTCACAGGTTCATAGCTGCTAAGCCAGGCCTTGTTGCTGCTTATCTGCTTCAGCAGGCACTTCCTGGCTGAGCTCAGAACCAGTCCCTTACCCCCAACCTGGCCTTTGCTGTAGTACTGCACCTAGCCTCCAGGCATCCCCAGGTGAACTTTTAGTATTGGGCCCCCTTCACCAGAGATAACGATAATAATAATTGGACAATGGAAAAAAATTACAATTTTTGGGCTCCCTTTCTGTCTGGGCCCTGGGCAGCTGCCCCGTTCACCCATGCCTGTGTCCAACTCTGCTCTGCTGGCATCTCCTAACTGCTCTAGAGCAAGGAGGCTGCTTTGCCCTCCGCAGGCCCTCCTTGTTATTACCCTATCTGCTGTGTGCACTAGCACCCTTTTCTGCAGCCCTCTCTGGGCTCTTCAGCCCTCTCCAGGGCTTCCTAAAGCCACATAGTCCTCCCGAGTACTGGCAAGCCCCTTTGTCTTCTGAGAGTGCCCTTACACTACAGTATATATGGCTCCCGGCTCCTGCCAGGTCCAGCCACTCCCGGCAGCTTCAAACAGTCCATGGCTTCACCAAGCCTGTCGACCGGACTCCCAAGCCCTGTTTGGGCTTACCCTTACCCCACCAGGTTCTGCAGTACCTCCGGACTGTACCCCTTTGCCTGAAGGTGCTTCCTCCGGTCTCAGCTTCCTCGCGGCTCACTTCCAGTTCTGTCCCCCCTCCTCCTGGCGCCAGCATCTCCTTTATGTTGGCCCTCGCCGTCCGGGCCATGCCTTCTTCTGTGCACCTGGAAAAGGTGAGTTTGTGCCCCGCGTTCTGGGATTGAGTGAGGGAACTTAGCGCAGTTGCGCTGGGGCGGGAATCCTCGGAGCCCACCCGCCTCTTCAATCCCTCACAGCTTGTTTCTATCATTCTAGGTGTCGTCAATCTCTGGAGCTCATCACCAGTCTGCGTGGGTTTTTTTTCCCTTTTTCCTTTCTTACTCTATCTTCTACACCAAGACAGTTTTAGTACCTCGGCTAACAAGCCAAAGTCCACTGCAACATCTTGCTGGCCTCTCCCACATGTCCATGATCTCGCCTGCCATGACTGGTTGTTACAGGAGAAAATAGAATGCTGGGGTGTGTGGGTCTTGACACTTGGCTCTTGCAATTTGTCTTAGTGTAGAGAGGGCTCCATGGGTTGAACAGAAAGTTCTTAACAAATGGGTACTTTGCCTGGATGTTCCCATAACAGGGGCAGTGTCTCCCTATTACACTAGCAAACCATTGCTCAGTTTGGGACTGTCCAGCAGGGACTGACTGTCAAGTCTCAGAGAGCTTGCATGACTGAGGTGGGATTTTCTGATTACTCTGTTCCCAAGCATTGTGCGGTGTATCTCTTGGCTTGATCCACAGTGTGGTGCTGTTAGGTTTATTATAGATGTCAAGCACTGATGGACATTTGGTTGTCTGCAGGTTTGGTATGTTGGCCCCCACAACCCTCTCTTAATGTCATCAGATATGTAACATCTATGGAATTGATGATTGCTGAGCCATAGTGTGGTGCTGCCTGGCTCAATGTATTTTTTAAGCACTGTTGACCATTTGATTGGCTGCAGTTAAGGCCTGATGGCCTCCTCAGCCTTCTCTTAAGACCATTGGGAGGACCAAACTGTGGTGTGGTGTTTCCTAGCTGTTATGAGAGGTCACGCAATAATAGTTTTTTCATGGGATCCTCACCCGCTCTTAAGGTTATCGGGTTGGAAATGAATGGAGTTCATGAAACAACCATGAAGTTGGCACAATCGCTGAAAACAGATGGTGGCAGTTGTCATTTGGCTTCTATCTAAGGTTGGATGAACAACCTGGGGCTTCAGTCTCAAATAACCCAGATGAGACACTCTGGAGGGTCATTTTAAATAGCCACCTCAGTGTGTCAGTATGGTTGGGCTAGTCAGCCCTGGCAGTGGTGTCTCAACATGACAGTGCCTTGTAATGTGGGAATATTTATGATCCATAGCATCAAAAAGTTTGTAACACTGGGTTACCCTACATCTAATTTGCACATTTAGTCAGGGAAACCTACGTGATTTAAATCCTAACCCTAGGTCAGGGGGCGCTGCACATTTTTTACACAAGCTCTGGACGTGGGATCCTTTCTTACACCAAATGTTACCCAAGTCTGGAAGTTTTCTTCTTTAATCTGAATGCTAAGCAAGGTGGCCCTTCTCTCTTTAAAGTTCCAACTGTTACCCTAGCCTGAAAGCACTATACCATTCACCTGCATCTCACATGCAGAAGCCCTACTCTCATTACAGTTAACCTAACAGCTAGGATGCCACATTGATTTTAACTGTTACCACTAGCTTTTCAGTCTAGGGTTAAGTTTAAAAAGAATTGAGGTCTCAGGTACAGAATTAGAATTCAAAGCAGGAGGGTTCCTAGACTGCTATAACCTCTAGTTTATCTTTCCTAAGGGCTTGGGTTAAACAGAGTTAGACTCCCCCATCCAAGGATACAGTACAAAAGTTAGGCATCCCAGCTTAGGGCTAGGGTTAAAGAGAAGAAAGATCTTCCTGGCCTAGGGTTGATACTCTTGTGTTGATGAAATGACACAAAGGAATGTATTTTCTTCAGATTTACCAATACTAAGAAGCCTTCAATGGGATAGGTTTGTAGTTGAACAGATTGGGAAATGTGTCTCACTGGAAGTGTAACACTGAATATGGAATATGAAATCAGAAAAAGGAATACAAGCAGAAATGGTAGGCCAGATCCTCAGCTAGTGTAAATCAGCATTGTTCTATTAATGTCAGCTGAATTCACATCCACAATTAATTTCATCCTTATGAATTTGCATACAGAATATACTTATGATATAAATCTAACATCAAAAAACCAATTTCTACAGAGTCCTTCTGTCAATACAGCTGTGTATTCATCAGTCCATATAGAATAACAATACTTTTAAAGGGATTGTGTAATGTTATGGGCATTTATATCCATAGCTGAAAATTTATGCATACAATCCCCATTTTGCTTCTGTGGTACTTGTTTATTTGCAAATAGATTCTGTAACTGCAATTTCTCTTCTTGTCATACACAAGATGATCATGCAAAATTGCACGTTAAGTTAATTGAAAAGATTGTAAATCTGGGCTGGAGTTAATGGAATTAAGTTCAATGCAGATAAATACAAGTTGCTACACCTGGGGAAAAATAATCAAAAGCACAAATACAAAAGGGGTGATACCTTCCTGGATGGCAGCACTATGGAGAAGGTTCTGGGAGTCTTGGTAGATCACGGGCACAATATGAGTGTGCAGTTTGATGAATCTGCACAAAAGGCAGGTGCAGGTTTGAGATACATCACAAGAAACATTAGGTGCAAGACATGAAAGGTGATAGTGCCTCTCTACTCTACACTAGTAATACCTCATCTAGAGTATTCTGTGCAGCTTTGGGCTCCACATTTTAGAAAGGACATAGAGTAGTTAGAAAGGGTACAGTCATGTACAACAAGGATAATAAAGGGCTTGGAAAGCAAGTCGTATGAGGAGAAGCTAAAAGAAGTAAGCATGTTCAACTTGTGGAAAAGTTGCTTAAGAGGGAACATGATAGCAGTAGTCAAATGTCTGAAGGGCTAACATAAAGAAGAAGGGCACTTTTTCTCTCTTGCTGCAGAGAGTAAGACACAGACTAGTGGCTTGGAGTTGCAGAAAAGTAGGTTTAGATTGGATATCAGGAAAAGCTTCTACACTACTAGAACAGTGAGGTAGTGAAATAGGCTGCCTAGGGAACTCTCTATCACTAGAGGTCTTCAGGAAGAGTTTGGACAGTCACTGATTGGGAATGATCTAGGTATAGAGATGCCTATGTTCTACTTTAGTATTTCTCAAGCTTTCGGGTTTTGTTGGTTGTCCCCTCCACCCCTTTCTGCTACATGTTGGAGTGTTTTTAAGTCTTCCTCAGAGGCATTTGGTGTTGGCTATAGCCACAGCTGGGGACTTTGACTGGGGTGTGCCAGTGCTCCTGTGGGGGTTTCTGCCTTCCTCTGTAGTGGGGGGCATGCATGTTGGTTGCTGTGGTTTCCCTGCTTTACTGGTGGCAGGCTAGGGTGTTATGTGTTGTGCTGTGTTGTGCTAGAAGATAGTTCTATAAAGAGTTTAGATTATGGATTTATATGGGACAGATTATTGGTTTGATAGGAATGATCCTATCTCAGGCAGGGGGTTGGACTAGATGACCAATAGAGGGCCTTTCTAGCTCTACTTTTCTATGACTCTATGATTCTGTGTATAAAAGGGACCTTTGAAACAACTAATTATGTATTATTTGAAAGAATGAAATGTGTGATTCTAAATAAAATTGCAGAAGAGACAATAAATTAAACGTGAGTAGTAATCTATGGAAATGTATGAAGATTTATTGTTATCCAAGCTCTTTTTGTCTGTTCCAGTAAGAGCCAAAGATAAGGCAATGCAAATTGGACAATGGTCAAAAGTATGAATGGATTCTTTCAAGAAAAAAAACCATGATTATCTTTATCTTTGGAATCTGAGAGTATCTGCTTAAAATGTAAACACTAATGGCTTTGTCTAATAATTTCATAATAAGCCCACAAATGACATGAGCTACATGTCATAAACTAGTATTATAATTGTGACAGCTGAATTTATGTCTGTGGGATAAAGGTGCTTGCTGAAGGCTCTATGAAGATTAGACTAAGTGTTTTTTGTATTTGTTTAGATATTAAGTTATATGTTGTTGCTAAAAGCCTAATTAAAGTTTAAGATGTAGTGAGGCCTTGTATAAAGTAAGGCCTAGTAAATTTAGCAAAGCCTAGAAGTAGTAAGGCCCTGTAGCATAGTTAAAATTACCTTATCAAAAGAATGCAAGGCTTGTACCACTATTAGTCAGTCTAAGGAAAGTGGACGTAAAAGGAATCTGAGTGGTTGTATGTTATCAGAACCATTCAGAAGCTATAAATTAGTTGGAATATTTTGAAACCATTCAGAAGGAAGATACAGCTCTGTGAAAAAGATTAGTTAGCCGTTGCCTGGATCAGTGGACCCATGGACCTCAAGGAGCCCAAGAACTGCATTCCAGGCTCCTTCCCGGTACCTCTCGGACAGCACCAATTGGGGATGCCTGACTTTGCTGAACTTTGCGGAAAGAGAAACTTGCTGTGCATCAGGCATCAGAGAAGACTGCTGATAAGTTACCGATGTGAATTGCTTTGTCTGTCATTGTTTGTCTTGTTACTACACGTAGTTGTGTTTTTGTTAAGTCAATAAACCTTTCTTACCTTTCTACCCCTGACCATACTCTCAATCCCGAACCCTCCCCAGGCGGCTGGGACATATGATTAGTCCTGATTCCAGTGCCGCCTGAAGCAAAAGTAGGGGCTTATCTACCACAAGTGATGCTCATAAACACATGTTCCCCATACTTTGCTGGTTAGAGTGTGCAGGTAGTAGTTACTTTATTCTTTTTTTTTCAGCCATTCCAGTTCAGTCCACAGAACTCTCTGTTTCATGGCAGATTAGAACTATATAGTATTTTCTTAAACAAAAAAAGTTGCCAGTATTTGTAATACCAATGATGGGCTGAGGGTATTTTGGTGATTATTCTGATTAACAGTACTTCTGAGGATAGCAAAGATTTTTTTGCCAGAGAAGTCCTGTTCTTGCAAAGTACTGATTATATCTGGAGCTGCAGAATAGAGGTCATGCCATTATGTACTTTGAAATATGTTATTAGGAACATAATTGCACTAGAATTTGCATAGAAGACAAAATGAACAATTCATGACAATTTCTTCCTTATTTATTTTTCCCACCATGAGTCCAAGAATATAAGAATAAGTGTCGCTGAAAATGAGGTGTCTTTATCAATCATCAAAGTTTAACAGCAAGAGAAATGCTACTGCAGTGCCTTTATATATTTAATCAGTGCATATGCAAATATTTTTAAAAGGAAGCTTCTTACAGCATTTGTATTATAATGGTAACTTAAACTGATAGAAAGTCAATATATAGTCACAGCATGCTATCAAACATAATTAGCCCCAATTACTGATATATCATCATACCTACAGTAATGAATTTCACTGAATCTGAGGTATTATTAAAAGAAACCTAAGTTCTCTTCTGAGTTCATCAATAAACCGTTATGATGGCTGGAAAGCCTATTGTCTCTCTTTTGTACAGCGTCAGATATCAACATCAAATCTCTGAGCCTCTGTCTGGTTTTATCACTCAATGTGCATATTCCATCTGCCCTGTCTGGACATTTCTAAAGATTGCAGCTTTCAATTAAGTGCTGTGCTGTTTGTTGGACACCGCATTCACACAGAGGGCTATCCAAAATGTTCATCTTGTGAAGCGTTGTTTTGAAGTGTCTGTATCCAGATCTCAGTCTGTTCAGCTTGATCTATGCTTCCCTGTCAAGGTCATGCCCAGTGGGGGACTCATTTAATGTTGGTATCAAATGCTGTAGGAAAAGGTCTGACCTTTCCCAGCAGTCAGTCCACTTTGTTGCTGTCCATAGGTTTGGTTCAGTATCCCCAATCACTTTCAGCTTTTGAACCTGTTGTCTAATATCACAGAAGAAGCAACATTTAATCAGGCTTGATTATTAACAACCCTATCTGCCTAGGTATCTTAACACACATGCTTATTACCTCCTCTCATTTCCACAGTGGGTTTGATTCAGATATAGTTTTTTATAGGGACACTTATCATCCAAATATGTTTTTACACTGCTACCTTTTGCAAGGAATCTTTTTTTCCCCAAAGGTTCTTCAATTATGCTATAACTTTGCTTAAGAATGAAACTTCTTTTTTCTTTTGCAAAAGCCTATTTCTGATGAAGAAGAGCTGTCTTGTACAAAAGCTTATGCCTTCATGAAAAAGTTCATCTTTAAGGTGTCTCTCTTGCCTGCCTTCTGCCTGATTTCACACTGTTAACTATCTCTTTCAACAGTCTATGTAGAATACAAAGTACAATCTAGTGGGAAAATGCAAAAGAACGTTTTCTAGCTCAGTCATGACTCTAAGATTATGTCAATATTTCTAAGTTGCCTGGCCAGGCAGCATCCTGCTGAAACACAGCAGGCTTCTGTGCATGCACCACATACCACACTGAAAGTAATGTTACCAGATTTGTGTGCCACTGCGCCTTGAGCTAATTAGCTCAGCCTCTGAGCAGAACGCACATCAATCGGAGCAGCATGTTTCAATAGAGCATCTCCTGGAGCAGCACACCTACAGCATAGACCTACTCTGAGACAATGAACAAGTCTCTTAGGCCTATCCTGTTCCTCAGATACCTTGTAAAATTATTTTGACTTGCATGGTTCACAGTGATAGAAAGTTTAAATGAAGTGGAGTTTTAAAGGTGCTTAGCTATGAATGAAAGGCATTATACCACATGTGAAATAAAAGAAATGCCAAACTAGATCTAATATGTTGCTATCAGACAACAAACACAAATCTATACCAAAAGAAAAACAGAAGTTTCTTCATAAAGCAATAGCTATCCATCTGCAGTGCTGTTTTTGTGACCTCTATTCCCATGTCCTTGTGACAAGGTACATAGCAGAATCACAGATTCATTGGAATCTGACAGGCCATGCTGTAAACGCTTCTGCTGCAGCCTTGAACTTGTAATCTTTGCGTTGTCAGCTGTGCACCTTAGCTCCTGTCTCCCCCTGCCATTAATTGTGCTTTAATGTAATGTAAATCAAAGTATGTAAGAAATATATTTCTGAATGTTCTCAAAAAATGCACAGATTTTCACCTTCCTGCAGTGCAGAAGTACTTTCTTTCTCTTGAGCTGTGCTTTTATTCACAAGCTAAGAGTGCAATAACAGAACTCTGACAGCTTGCTCAGTATGTACAGCATTGAGTTCATAACAAGATGCCAAGGATCTCTTTGACCTTCATCTGAAGAACCAGACCTGCTTGCTCTTTAAGGTATGTTTTCTAAGATTGAAAGGCATTATACACACATATTCTCTAGCTTTAAGGATATAGCAGTGTAATTCAGTGTTAGCTGTTTGATGAGGAAAGTTACACCAAGAGATCTTAAATACAGCTGGTCAGAAAAACTTCCATAGAGACACTTTCTGTTGGAGAAATGCAATTTTATCAAAATAGAAACACTTTCCTCAATTATAGTGATTTTGACACCCCCCCACAAAAAAAAGAAGTGGGGCTGGGACAGGGGCTGCCCAGCTGGGGCAGGGTGTGGGATGGCTCCCACCACTATGAGCACCCGGGAAGGGCATGAGGGGAATGTGCCCCCAGATCTGCATGCAGGGCTGGGTGAGCTGCTGCTGCAGGCTGCAGCGCCCGGCTCTTCCTGGTGGGGAGCTGGACCAGGCTGCACTCAGGGCGGGTGGCAGCAGCATTGGGACGGGGAGCTGCGGAGGGGCTATGGTAAATTCTGGGGTGGTTGCAGTCCCTCCCTATAGCCCCGCTCCTATAGGCCCCTGAACTGAGGGAGGGAATGGGGCTGGAGCTGGAGCAGGGACATGGGACGGAGTTGTGAGTGGCTCATTGGGGGGGGTGCCAGGGGTGGTGGCTCCTGCCACTGCACATGCCCCAGGAGGCCATGGAGGGTGCTTGTGCCTGGATCTGCACATGCTGGGCAGGCAGGCTGGTGCTGGGGCTGCACTGGGCTCTTCCCAGCAGAGGTTGGGCCAGGCTACACTTGAGCAGATGGCAGTGGCACTAGGAGGGGGCTATGAGAGGGGTTGCCGCCACTCCAAAATTCACCATAGTCTCTCCTACTCCCTCCCAGCATTGCCCAGCCCAACACCCCTGCTGGGAACATCCAGGCACTTCCCTGACCCGAGCCCACCCACCGCACCCCACATGCAGATCCAGGGGCACACGCCCCCTAAGCCCTCCCAGGGTGCATGCAGCAGCATAAGCCACCACCCCCCACACCTCCCAGATGAGCCACTCACAGCTCCATCCCACTATCTGCCCTAGCGGGGCAGCCCCAGCCCCACTCCCTCCTTTACCACCTGCGCATATGGGAACGGGGCTACTAGCAGGAGGGGACTGCAACCACTCCAGAATTCACCATAGCCTCTCCAACCCCCACTCCCAGCACTGCCACTGCCCACCCTGAGCACAGCCCCACTCAGCCCCCTGCTGGGAAAAGCCCATTGCCACCCTGGTTGCAGACCCCAGTGGCAGCCTACCCCATTCACCCCATATGCAGATCTAGGGACACATGCCCCCATGCCCTCCTGGAGTGCATGTAGTGGTGGGAGCCATCCTCCCCTCCCCCCCACACATGGCTCAGTCCTGCACCCTGCCCCAGCTGGGCAGCCCCTGTCCCTGCCCCAGCCCCACTCCCTCCCCCACACCCC
>NW_017729025.1:71866988-71886635 GCF_001723915.1 Gavialis gangeticus
CCAGCTGCTCTCCGTATGGCTGGGCTGCACTCCTGACCACCCACATGTCACACTGCAGCTGCATGCACACACATGTAGGTCTCCATACCCCCTATGACCCTTTTAAGTATTCCTGTGTACATGTGTATCCCTGGTTGACAACCACTGCTCTAAACCAAAGGGTCTTTGTTCTTGGATTGTAATGAAACAATCCACTTCAGATTTTCACACTTTGATCAAAAAAACTAAACCAGCACTCACTGTACTAGCTGGAGGAGCAGTTGTTTGCTGCTGTTTTGTGTTAAGCCTGGAACTTGATACATTTTGTTTTTTTCAAAGTATTAAACTCTTTCATTATAATACACTTTTCCAATTTTGGTCTTTTTTTTCCCCCTAGGATTATTTTTCTCAAGTTGATGTGACTTCACAAAAAACTTGCTTTTGTGTATATGACATTTGCTTGACAAAAAAAGTCTCAATAAATAAGGTTTTCCTACAGACTCTGGTTTCTAAGCAGTTGGATGATATAGAGGATACATGGTGAGGACTGGATTCCATTTGCAGCCCAATCACCTATTTCAAAGGAAAAGTCCCCTGGAAATAAATTGTTTAAATGAGTAGAGCTAAAGTATCCAAGTCTGCTTTGACTTGTTGCCTCCAGGATCAGAGGTCAAACAGTTTAGTCACTTATATTCTCTTTTGACTGTACTGAGTAGGAGGGATGAATCTTTTTGGTGCTAAGACAGGAATAGAAAATTCTGCTCATGGCACAGTAGCCCTATAATCAATGTCTGTGCCTTTCCTAAATAAAGCAGTAAAAAGAACAGTTTTTTCTAATGGTAAGATTAGTTCTGAAAGGATTAACAAGAAACTTTTAAGATGATATGGCTTTTCCAGAAATGGAGAGCCAGACTTCCCCAGCAGAATGTTTCTTGTCAGCAAGATCTTGATAGGTTTGGAAGAAAAAAACAAGCAAAGCAAATTTCAGAGGTAGCTGAAAGATGTTTCAGAACAGGAAAATTATAGCAACGATACAAATTAACTGAATATCAGGTCTGACTGTTTCTGAAGTGTAAACTGTTTTGATTTAGAGGCATTCTGTGCAATTTTGGACAAGTTTTCTTATTGCAGCCAGTTCTGTTTTCTGTAGGCATAAGACAACTGCAAAATGGAATTAGCAAAACACATACAAATGAAAATATATGATCATTAATGTAACTCTAAACCATTTCCCTACCATTTATACTGTACTCTATTTCCTATGCAGTTTCAGACTATACAATTGTCTCTTGCTAATTGCATGTACTCTCCCTTTTCCTGTTCCCTCCCTCCCCCCACCAGCACCAGCACCAGCACCAGCACCAGCAATAACATTTAATTTACAAATGTAGCAGATTAACAGGGTTCCTTTCACACAAGGGGAATCCCCCACACGATTGCTATAATGAAGGATATGGCTGGTGGGATGCACAAATACAGGAGACAGGGCAACAGAGGGCCTGGATTTTTCTGACTATGTTGCACTAGTGGCAAGTGGGTTAGATTACCTAAACAAGATGACAGATGGGATACTAGATGTAGCATCATCTATTCCAGGGGTGGACAAGGTCTGGCCTGCAGGCCAGATTTAGCCTGTAGTGGACTCTATTTCCCAGAAGCCCTTCCTTGCGTTGCTGCAGCCAGTTTCAATGGAGAATCCAGGAGTGGCAGGACCACGAAAGCGTGGAGCCAGGGTTTCCAGGAAGACCAGCCCAAAGCAGTAGAGTGCACTGCTCAGTGGGGAACTGCTCTGTGGCTGGGGCCAGAGCCAGGGTTGGGATCTTGTGGTGGTGATGGCATGGGCTGGAGCCAGGGCAGAGCTGGGATCTGCTGCCCCCACACCCTGGAGCAGCTCCCTGCCCAGTTGCGTACCCTGCCAGCATGGCTTGGGCCAGTCTCTAAGGAAACTCTGGCCCAGCGCTGTCACAGCCCCACTGCTCCTAGGGTCTCCATGGAAACCAGCCACAGTGATGAGGGCAGGGACTGCTGGGAAATATGCCTAACATGTACCTACCCATTGATCACGTCCGGCCCCTGGCCGAATCCACCCTTTTGCCCACCCCTGATCTATCACAACAAAGGTCCAATGTATGAGTCCAACATAGCTCCCTAGTTTCTGTTTATGCCAAACTCTGCAAAGTCAAAAACAACTGAACACAGATCAGAGTTTTGTTATACTACAGCTGATCTACAAATTTCATACCTAGCACATTCCTTCTTTGTCCCACCATGAGGGAGACATCAGACCATACCTGTAGGTCATCCAGCTCACAGATGGTAAAGACTCTAGGGCCCCTTCAAGTGTGGAGCCATTTCCCAAAACATACAGTCACCCTAGTTCCTTTCCCTTGTGAGGATGAGGAGGAAAATCGCTAGCAGCTCATAGGATAGAAAAAATCTCACAGGATAGGAACAATCCAGGGTGGGCCTCTTGGTGAACACCGAGGAAGAGTCACTCCTCAGCCCTCTAGAATGCCTTCTTGTCTACATTGTGAAAGTGAGGATAATATTGCATGTGTTCAGCAGGTTAGACATATTTATGAGGGAGTGTACAAAGCATGGACAGGAATGAGCATTAATTAATGTGGACAAGAGGATATTGTGATGGCTGGGCAGAGAAGACATGGAATAATTGACAGAGAAGGAAATTAAGAGAGTCTACATCAAATATTTCTTTGGGAGTCCAGAATTTGTTACACCCCTGTATTTTGCTGACACAGTGTATGCATTTCCTCTGGTAGTGCTGGGACACTGGTGCAGCTAGTCCAATAAAAAAAAACCCCAAAATCTTTTCCCCTTGTTTATTTCCTCTGGAAGTCTGACTCCAACACACTTACGTAGCAGAACTAAAAAAAACAGCGTCATTTACATTTTCAGTTCATTGCTTTATTGGTTCTTTAGAAATAAGGAAATGTCAATTTTGACTTGATGGAATTAGCCAAGCTGCATATTAAAGACTGAGGCTTGTGTGGCAAGTTCATTGCTGGGATTTGTCTATTTCTAGGCATCATCTCCAGTCCCAGGTGCTGAAGGAACACTGTCACTAGCCGTATTTTGTAGCAGAGGCATTCATTCAAGCATTGTGACCCACAGCTGTTCAGATACCATTTCTCTTACTGTATTTACCAGGTGGCTGACTTTCTGCCATCACTTCAGTGAAAGCACAGCTAACAGTGGGCAATCTCTGTATTTTGTTCTATTATTAGAAGCCAGTTACAATATGTAGTTGTGCTATTGAAAAATGTTGTTTTTCACTGCCAGCAAACACCAACTGCAGTGGTTTGGTGAGTGTACAAAGGAGGTTAATGCTCAGAAACAGCAATATCGTTACAATAATTTGATCTTGTTCCATAAAGTGCTTGCATGTGTTCAGATTCTCTGGCAAAGCAAAGTAACAGAAGGGCTGGTGATTATGTTCTTTCATTTGTCTGTCTTTTTTGTCCCCCACCTCCCCAGTTAGCAATGAATGTGAATAGCATCTTCTGACATGCAGTACCTAGAGCAGTGGTTCCCAACCTTTTTTTTCCACACCCTGCTGCTGCGAGCAGAGTGCAGCTGCCTGGGGGCGGCCCTGGGGTCAGGGGAACTCCCAGCACATGGCGCAGCTCATCTTTTCTGTGTGGCGGTGCTGGCACTGCCCCTGTGACCTCTATTTGGGACCCAGGGTTGGGAACTGCTGACCTAGAGCATACTAGTATGTTTGGAAAGAGATTGGTAAACTGGAAGTTGGAAGGAAATTAGTCCCTGGAAGTGCTTCCTTCCTACCACTCACTCAAACAGCCATTTTCTCCACAGCAAACATTGTTCCATGAACTGGTTACAAATGTTGTTTGTTTTCCCCTGTGGGAAATGAAGTTTCTACTATTGTTGAGAAGTGAAAAGACAAAATCTTTCCCTCAAAATACCCAAAAGATCTATTCAGAAATGCAGCTCCAGTACCTGATAATCATAGGTTTGGAGAATGATCCCATTCTCCTCTCTTGGAGGGAGTACTGAACAAATATCCCAAGGTACATTACTGATGGTTATCCTAGAGAGCAGAGGCTATATTAAGACTGTCAGGGTAAAATAAATGAAAATGTGCATATGAATTACACTTCTATTAGACACTATAGCAGCACAGATTTTTTTTAATAGGCATTTCTTGAAAAACATTCTTAGGAAGCAGAAAGCAGGTAATTTTAATAAAACTTTTTGTTAGGTAAAAATCTAATTTTCATTTTAACCATTTGGATAGATCATTTTTCCCAGTCCTGTTACTCCCTTTCTAATATCTCAGTACATGAATTTCCTGACCACCACTTTATTTTCTTGAATCTTGCTCATTGCAAATTTCAATCATCTTTGGTCCACCATCATCTGACTTCTCTGTCCCTTCATTTTTGTTCTGATCTGAGAAATGGAGGATATTCTGAATGCACATTTTCCACCCCTTTAACTTCTTTGCTTCTCTTCCAGCAGCTCCTCATTGTACACTGTTTTCATTCCTGTTGCTGTGAGGCTGAATACTTCTAGAAAAAAATCCAGTTATGATGCGGGGATCCTTCACTGAAATTGTTCCTTTAGTACTGCCATTCTCATAGTCAAGCACCCTTTAGGATCATAGGATTTCTACTGCCATTGACTTCCACTTCAGTAATTCCAGCATCATGTTTGGCATATTTAACTCCTTGCATGTTCTCACCATCCCATAGACAGTGAGATTTGACATGGTCTCCTCCTTCCTCCCCATTTTCTGTATGTGACAGAATGAACTGTCACCTAGGATTGGGGAACTTAATTTTCTCAGAGTTTTCCTTGAATAGAAGGAAATAGGGGCATTTGGGACTCAGAATTAAACCACTCGAGAAGGAAAAAAGGAAGCGCTCAGGAAGGCTGGAATTCTGAAGAAGAGCAATGGAAATGAAGTCTCCCTAGAGAAGCAGGAAGAAACAATTACTTTCAGAGGAGAAATATTGAGTCTGGGGACATAGGGCGCAGGACTTCCTCTTAAGGAAATTTTAGAATTGCTTGAGAGGATAGAGAATTTATGGGGAAAGTTGGAAGAATGATTTGGGCAATTGGAAGCTGATGACAAATTACATCCATTTTTAATTCCATTATTACATTCATTTTGGGTTTTTTCCCTTTCCTCCCTGTTTCCTCAATCTATAGTGGTCAAGTAGTCCTGGTGTCAGGCTCACAGAAGAAAGGTGTACTCACTGACTGCAGTTTGGTAAGTGGTCTTAGGCCATAATCACTGAACCTTGTAAGTTGGGTCTGAAGCTCAGGTATAATAGGATCTTGAAAAGTTAGGACTAGAAGGACCTTAGTGGATAATCTACACCAGGGGGTCAAACATACAGCCTGCAGGCCAGATCCAGCCTGTAGAGTCTCATAATCTGGTTCCTGGTGCTGCCCTTTTTTGCTGTGCCATGCCTGGGGAAGTGTGCTGCCCATGGTGTTGACTTAGGTTGGGTCTCAGATTGCACCGCTGGTGGTGCTTACTCAGTTTGGGCCCCAGGCTATGCCATCCACACTGCCCACTCAGGCCAGCATCCTGGGCAGGTGCCATCTGTACTGGATCAGGAATGCAGGTGGGTGGGGAGGGGGGGGGAATGGGGTCTGTGGACCTGATCCATCCATGGACCAGCCCTATGCCACTTACCTGGCTCACAGGGCCAGATGAAGTTGAAATCCCTGATTTAGATCAATCCCTTCAACCATGTTTATTTTTTGAGTACCTTTATGACTAAAATTAAATGCATCTCACTGCCAGTTTGCAATCATGAGACTGGTGGCCTTCCACCCTACAAAGATTTCAAAACTTCCAGCCTTTTGGTGTTTGTACATGTGTCCCACATTTTGTAGTTCTCTTGACTGGAAATAAAAGGTAGATCTTTAATCTCTAAATTGCTGGTTTGAATCTGGGTTCTCATGGGTCTGCAGGTATCAGCTGCATGTCAAGTAATTACCTTCATAAAATGAGCTAACAGTCTTAGTTCAGTTTTCAATGGATAGGCCTCCAATTCACACCACAAATCAATTAAAATTGCCTCTGAGATTTTGAGTCTCAGCAGAAACCAACAACAGGAAAACTTAACTGCCTCCACACTTAGAAGCTGCACTGTCATGTTAGGATTGAGGCTGGCAATATCAGAAAGCCACATTGTAACAGCAAAGATCACTCTACGTCAACTTAAAGCAAAAAGAAAATTAGTCTAAAAGTTTAAAAAAGCCTTTACTGACTGAGACAGTGACAGAACAGTTTAGAAAAGCTTCCACTCATGCTTCCTAGGCTGTACCTGTTCTATGGATAAATAAAAGGACTTCAATCTTGAGTACTTTCCCTTTGGCACTATTCACTCTTTTAAAAATGTGCAAAGACTCACAATTGTTCCCTGGCAAATTTTGGAGAGTTTACTTTTTTTTGTCACAGTCCCTGTAAAGTGTTTGGATTGGTAATGTAACATATTTTCTTTATTACTGTTATCAGAGGTGACCCTGGGATTACCTCTATTTATAGTTACTTATTAACAATTTCCAAGCCTTTTAAAATATATGTATGATTATTCTTAATAAAAATAACTATTGTTTAGATCTGATTTTTTCTTCTCTTCCCCTTGACTCCAGATCAATCTCTTATATTAATTTCTGGCAGTATTTTGTGCTAAGCTTTATATGTAATTGAGACTAAACCTTTCTCCCATCTTTATTTTTTCTGTTTAAAGTACATTAACACTGTAATGAATTCAGACCAGTAAGTGGCCAAGAAGCAAGATTTAAAAACAGCAAAGCCATTTCTGAAATTTAGGTGAAAAGTACTGTGTTTACTCAAATGCAAAACAAGGTTTTTCCTCAATCAGTGTGGGAGGAAAAGCCCTTCATCTTACATTCGTATAAAAAGAAACCTCATTAAATACATTGTCTATCATTAAACTGCTGCCAAAAGCAGCATGTGCTCAGTAATGGAAGCCAAGTATGAAGCTGATTAAATGTAGCCAACACTGAACATGTTTATACAACACAGGCAAACATGCTGCTGACAAAACATTTTTGGCCCTTTGTCGCAGGGCACTAAAGTGCCTGCTCCTTTAAGAGCAGAAACTGCCTAGGAAGAGGGCCCTAGGAGCTAGGCAGAAACCCAGAGGTGTAGGTTACTATGGCAGCAGGTTAACAAGGGAATTAGCTTGCACCAGCACCCAGTCAGCTGACCGGAAGAAGGCAGGGCCCTGGGCACATATAAACCCCAGGGCTGAGGCCAGCAGGGGTTAGTTCTCTGGCAGAGAAACATTGCCCAGAGATGCTGTGGCCACCTGATATGCTGCCTATAGGACTAATGGGGCTCCAGGAGCTCACCAAGGGCTACAAAGCACTTAAGAGGAAGTTTGACTTTTTTAAAGGGACAGAGCACACCCTGAACTGGTTGTATTATGTTATAGCCCAGGGACTCATAGTTTGGTTGTTGTTTATAAAATGGTGGACTGGGCCAAGGCTATTGGGGAGGAGGAGACTTCACTGGGGCCACACTACAGTGTGGAGACCCCAGCGCCAGAGGGCACATAAAAAATCCTTGGGCAGGTTGTCCAACCCAGAAGTCTTACCATTCATGAAACTCTGGTCTTCTCAACCTCTTCCAGCATCTATTCCTTCTCCAGCTGCTGCTGCTGCTCAGCCTCCTCAAGGACTCAGGTAAGCCCCTGCAGGCACTGCTGCATAGCTCCTGGGGATACATTAGTTTAGGCAATCTGAAAAAGATATATTGGTAGTGCCCACTAAGCACAGTCCCCCTCGCCGCTAACTGTTTTCCAAGTCATGGTGAGCTACTACATTGCATAGTATTCATTTTCCTCTTCATTCCCACAGCTGAGTTTCACCTTTCTTTTTCCTTTTCCCATGATTCCAATTTCTTTACCATCCTTAAATGTCTGCTAAACATCACCAAACAGGTCCCCAAACAGTTCACCCATAATCTCTCTGTTGTTCCCTCTCTCAGCCTGTTTTGTGTGATTAACGTGGGCCTGTCTTCCATGAGGTAGAGCTGAACCAGATTGCCCTGTGCCTCATCTGCATATGAACTATTGGAAGATCCCAGGACTCATGGCAAGAACACCCAGTTCCAGTCATGATTGGGTGGGAGGGGGGCTAATTAGTGTATGAATTCTTTGTGGGGGGATATCCGGAGGACATATACATACTGAGCAGTGCTGAGAAATGGGGTCACCATGGCTTTAAATGCTGTTGACTCTGTTGGGGCTCACCCCAGTAAATGTTATGGTAAATCATGAGCCTTTTGGCTTTGGACTTGTATCATACATAGTATGTTTATTGAGTACCTGTGCTAAAAGTGAACAGCAATTTCAAAAAAAGTAAAATGCATCAATTCTGGATGAACTAAGGTCACTATATGCACATCACTACATCTATGATTATTTCAAGATTAGCATTTTCAAATGTGCCTCTCACTTCCAGGTTCTCAGGGAGAGCGGAGTCTGATACTAAGCAGGGGGGGGATTTGTTTTCCATGATATAGCAGCAGGAGGGAGTAAAATTCATGGCAAACCTTCAAAATTAGATTCTATACCTGAAAAATTATAACAAATGTATATATTTTCCATCTATAGAATCTAATTACTGGGGGGGTCATTTTATATTCAAGTAAATGCAGTAAATGTTTATTTACATTCATTACTCTATAACAAAATATTAGATTGAAAGCATTTGGTGAATTAGTTTTTTAACATCAGTCATGGAGAACTGAATGAGGTAGTAAAGTGTTTATTTCTCTCTGATCACAGACTGAAACATGCAATTCCAGTGATGTAATACTGAATTAAGTAAAGTACACACACAACAGTTGCAATATAGATTACTCTATATGCATTTTTATTTAAGTAACTTTATTTCATTATATAAAAGTGTGCTTACATTGTTCCTTTGTGTGCATAAATGGAAGGCCATACTTAATAAAGGCTTTTAAACCATGTCCATTAAAATGACTCCTACTGTGTTGCAATGCTTAGAGTATATACATCTGCTGAATTCTATGTTGTGCCTCTTCATCAAAAGAAAACAGGGCTTCAGGAAGTCTTCTTTACCAATGGGGTTCATTATAATAAGGCAGTACTGATTTTTTTTTGTGAGAGAAACTACTATTAGAAATATGCTTAATGGGCTACATTCTGTCCCTATACAACCCTGCTGATTATAGTGGATGAACTTGGCCAAAGAGATTCTGCTGTCCTGTTGCCTATCCGTGCTTACCTGCTGTTCTCAGGAAGTGAATCCTGTTTTTCTGTAGTTCATGTGGCAGTTTAATACTCCCTGTATTTCTGGAAGAAATATATTTCTAATTTCATCTTTCATCATAGAAATCATAGAAATGAAGGACAGAAGGGACCTCAAAAGATCTTCAAGTCTAACCCCCCTGCTCTGGGCAGGAATACTGTGGAGATCAAATTATCACAGCAAGGTGTCTGCCCAGACTCCTCTTGAAGACTTCCAAGGTTGGGGACTGCACCACCTCCTTAGGAAGTCTATTGGAGATTCTGGTCACCCTTACAGTATAGAAGTTTTTCCTTACATCCAACCTAAAACCATCCTCTAACAGTTTATGGCAGGGGTGGCCAATCTGTGACTCCAGGGCCACATGTGGCTCTTCAGAAGTTAATATGCATCTCCTTGCATCTTTGCACTAGCACACAGTGACCAGCTTCCAAATGGCACAACATTTGATGAAGAGGCACAAGCGGACCTGGACAAGCTGGAAAGGTGGGTAGAGCGGAACCAGATGAAGTTCAATAAGAATAAATGCAGAGTAGGGCTGTGCAAAACAGCAGCATTTCATTTCAACTTATGTTTTGATGTTTTGATGGGACAGTGTTTCATTTCGAATTTTTTTTTGATTTGAAATCACTGTTCCATTTCATTTTGTCAAAACTGTTTCACTCTTTCGACACTGTTTTGCCGTTTTGCCCATAGGTTATAATGGGGAACCACGAAACTGTCTATAACTTTGTCAGTTCTTGCCTGATTCAGATGAAACTTACAGGGATGGTATCCCCTTCTGGGGCCATGAAGTTTGCTAGCTTTCAAGGAAATAGGTGTAGGGGTTTCTGGGAAACTGCACCTCAAGCTGCCGACAAGGAAAACTTGTGACATGGGTGACACTGTGTGTGTGTTACGGCGCAGTGGGGTGAAAACTGCAGGCGTGGTAACCCCTGCTGAGGCCACGAAGCTTCCAAGTTTCAAGGAAATAAGTTCAGGGGTTTCTGGGAAACTGCACCTCAGGCTGCTGACAAACAAAACTCATGACATGGGTGGCAGAAAGCAGGCCAGTTCAAACAATGCCGCCTTTTATGCTGTTTGTCCATCCCTCCCACAGAGCACTGGGATTGGAAGGGACCTCAGGGAGGGATGACAGTCACTGGCCAGCTACACAGTCAATATGAGAGCAGTCCTCCCCCCCTCTTCCCCCCTTCTTCCCCCTCCCTCTCCTTACATTCTGTTTCCCTGCAGGCAAGCCCAGCTTGAGCTTTGAAACTTGAAACGTTTTGAAACCCAAAACATTTTGAAACTTTCAAAACATTTTGACTACCCTCGTTTCACTTTGAGGCTGTTTTGAAGCCCTTCATTTAGTTTTGATGTTGCTGTTTCAAGCTCAAAATGAGTTGAAACAGCATTGAAATGAAACAGCTGATGAAATTTTGCACAGCCCTAATGCAGAGTGCTTCATTTGGGGAGAAGTAACCAGTGACATGAATATAAATTAGGAGCAAATGTCCTGGCCAGCATGGTGGCTGAAAGGGACCTCAGGGTTATGGTTGATCACAGGATGAACATGAGCCACCAGTGCAATGCTGTAGTCAACAGAGCTAATAGCATACTGGGATGCATTAGCTGATGCATTGCAAGCAGGAAATGATACTTTCTCTCTAATCAGCGCTGGTGACAGCCCAGCTGGAGTACTGTGTCCAATTTTGGGTGCCACACTTCAAAAAAGACATGGAGAATCTTGAAAGGGTCCAGAGAAAAGCTGTTTAGCCTGGGGAAGAGAAGACTTGGGGGTGGGGGGGAGGACTTGGTGGCCATCTATAAGCCTGTAAGGGGTGAATATTGGGAGCTGGGAGAAAAACTGTTCACTAGGGTGCCCCAGGTGAGGACAAGGAACAATAAACCAGGGGTGGTCAACCTGAGGCTCCAGACCCACATGCGGCTCTTCAGAAGTTAATATGCATCTCCTTGAATCTGCACAAGCACATGGTGACCAGTTTCCAACCTGACCATGGACTCTGCCAGCCCAGAATCCTTTCTCTAAACTAAAAATATTTAGCTGAAAAATGTGGACCATTTGTCACTTTCCCCTTTTGAACCTCCCAAACATTGTATTAATTGAAGCTGTATGCATGCTTCCTATGCATGGTATCAAAGATATTCAGCTCAGTCATCAATTTACCATTACAACCTGTAGATAGTCTGTTGCTTGGAATGGAAACTTCGTGATGATGTAAGCTTAAGATAGAATTGAGTGTGCACATGCACATACGCACGTTCATATGCATGCTTCCTTCCCTAAAGCAGCTACTTGTTAAAAGGTGTCTAGTCAGTTCTCACTGTGTGATAGCTTTCATCTTGGTTGACTTTGAGGATTGAGCTAAGTGGACTGACCCTGAGGATGTCCAGAACTAATAGCATAACTACAATTTGAGGTAAAGAGCAAAGAGAGATGTAACAGCTTTGAATTATTTTTGAATCAGGCATATCAAGGAACATTGAAGACATGCTGACCCGTGGGTTACATTTGACCCATTTTATTAATCCCAAGGGGTTGTGACATGTACTATAACAAAGGTAACTGGGAAGGCTCTCATGTACTTTTCGACACACCTCATTTTCACTTTTATTCCAAAATGTGACTAAAAGAGGGAGGTGATGTATTTTTAGAGTAAAAAACCAACCAACCAAACAAAAAACCATCCCAGCAGTACAGAAAGATCTCTTCTTTCCTGCTTTATTTCTCATTGAGGTAGAGATTGAAACAATATTTTATATTTTAGATGAATATTGTGATCTTGTGATCAAAGTTTAATAGCATTCTACACAGAAACTCCATTTTCATTATCTTGGGTTACCATCCTTATATTGTTTTTTATGATGTCCCTTAAGGAGGCTGATGGCATCATACAGACTCCATTCTTGGGTGAAGCTTTACCATTTCTGTGAGGTTATGATTACAGTTAATTGATATTAAAGCCAGTGGGAACTGAACCCTGCAGATCTAGGTACTTTTAAAAGAATTCCATTAAAATCAAGCATGCACTAGCTTTAATAGTAGGGCTACACCATATTTACAGCACCCTAAGTGGGGGAAGAATCAGGCTCATGCTGTGCTAGTTAATTGATTTTCTTACTCCTCACCTGCAGAGGCAAACTGTGCAGCTGGACTATACTGTCGCATACTTTTATTTTCTGTTTTTTAGGGACAGAGAAGGACATGTTTCTAGAAACAAGAGAGCATCTTTCCTCAAAATATAGGTCAAATATCCAACATAATCTAGCAAATGTTGTTCTTGCTTGTTCACGCTGCTTATTCAAGTATTTTTTCCAGTTACTTCAATGACTTCACCACCATGTCAGCTCTTAATAGCAAGAAAGGTGACATTTAGCACAGAGAATAAACTTGGATTCTGACCTCTCCTGTTCATTAAGGATTGTATTGCACATTTGGCAAAGGTAGGGTTGCTGGTTAAAATGTCCTGGTCATAATCCAGCTTGTGTAATCATGTTCTGTTTGATTAAATTCCTCTTGCTGTTTTAATTAGACATGGTTTTCTTCACTTCCTTTCTTACCCTATCTGTAGCATATCAGTGCTATTAAATAAAGAACAATTACATTAAGAATTCAGAGAACTGTTTTTAAGGGGTGAAATGATTCTTGCTTATATCTCTCCAGATGTATTATATTGTATTTATACATAATGTGTATATTTATATATGAATGTTAGGTTTGCCAAGTCAATCACGCAAAAGACAGGATATGTTAGGATGAAGATTGCACTGGCAAGATTTAATCCTCTTTTTTTAAGTGTATATGTTATGATACAGTCTTTAATGACAAGAACACATACTAATTCTTTTTGACAGAGCTCCAGCTTCATTGGACACACACAGAGGAGGGCTCGGGACCATGTGGTATAAAGGCTATTTTCTGGATCCTGATTTCCTTTGCTGCAAACCTGGAAGATGTAGTGAGTGAGGCAGGGAAGTGCAGAACAAGAAAAGGATGGTCTCATTTTAAAGGAGATTGAATGAGATTTTATCCCTGTCTCTGCCACAGTTTTTTGTGATGCTGTGCAAGTCACTTTAAATCAACTTGCACAAATAGATTCAGGTGGAATTAAGCTATAAATATTTACAATATAATGGAAAATGCTGGCTACTCTGAAAACTCAGTTTGTACATGTCCCAATTTAGACACCAACATTTAATAGTTTTTGATTCTGTTTCAGTTCACAATAGAAATAATAGTCCTCAAAACAAAGGGATAGAGTGAAAATAAATTACAAATTTACAAAGGCACTTGAATAGTGATAATCACCACAGAAATGTCATGAGGTACTTCAGTTTCCAGTATGCAGGGTAAAATCTTGTATATATAAAGCATAGGTTATATACTGAACAATAGGAAGGAAACAAAAAGGTGGCTCATTCCCCGAGGATTCTTCATGTTGCTCTCAGAGTAAAGCAAGGGTCCAGAGGAAAAAATAGTGTGTATTCATTTAATTAAAAACTGTATCATATACGAATAAACACACAAGGGGGACAAATCAAGGTTGCATAGGCAACTACAATCCTGACATTTCCTACTTTTGTGATGTTTGACTTTACTATCTTAGTATCCTTTTAATCTAGTGTTAAGTGAGTAAAACATATGTAATAACGATGGAATTGTTTAAAAGTTAGTGGCATGACTTATACATGAGATGGACTTATAGTTGGAACAATACGGTACTGTTGTAAGGAACAGGTGACTTTGTGCAGCACCTTTAAAGGCTATAATGGCTGACCATAAAGTATGCAGTGCAATGTCATTTGCTCTGCCACTGCCATGCTGAAGCAGATGACTCTGCATGGCACCCTTAAAAAACATCCTCAAAACCAACAGTCAAACACTTTGGACTCAACAAGTTAGCATTTTGCAACAAAACAAAACCTCATCATCCCAAAATAAGAAAAAAATTAATTTTAAATGTCTAAAACAAGGGGTTTTTGGATCCAAGATTTTGGCTCTACATATTAATGAGATTTTGATCCAGAACTCTAGTTCAACTCTTGGTAGTGTTGACATGAAATTGTTGCAATGGTAGGCTGGGAAATATGCAGAAGGCAGGAGTTCTTGTGGGTGATACTGTTTATTGAACCTACTGCATGGTTCAAAGGGACATAAACAAGCTTTTGGGTATCACGGTCTCCTTTGGGAGATGCTGTGTGAGATAAGCAGACACAGACGAGCTAAGTAGCTAGATGACTATTAGCTTACATCTTGTCTTTTAATAAGTGTCTGTCTTTGTTTAAATTTGTGAACATATACCTAAAGGAAATAATCTTCAGCAATTATCAGTAGGAGGATGCTTACAAGTGGATTCCCAGAACTTGCAGAATAGTCAATTCTTTATTTGCCTTGATATATATAATGACATGGATTTTCAGGCTGACAATATGGGGAGTTTTGACACACAGGAACATAAGAATTGCCATTTACTGGGTCAGACCATAGGTCCCTCTTGCCCCGTAGCTTGTGTCCAAGTGGCAAAGAGCGGTTGCTGAAAGGGAGACTGAATTGGGTATAACAGAATTGGGTATATACTCCACTGTTCTTCTCTCACTTGCAGCCTCCAGCATTTAAGGTCTAGGAAATTCAGAAGCCATATCCCTAACTCACATGCTTAATAGCTACTGCTTCCCCTTTCCTGTAAGATGTTATCCAATCCCTTTGTGAATCTGGTTAAAATGACAATGTTTTGTTTTTTGATTTTTTTAAGTACTTTTTGTAAATTTAACCCTTTGGATCTTTTCTTTAGTCTTTTGATCCTCCTGTAGAATTTTATAGGGAAAATAATAGTTCAATAATGTATTTGTAATCATTGATTTGTTCAGGGAATTTTTTTTTCCCTAAAATGTAATCTGAAAATGTGGCATCAACTTATAGCTGGAAGAATATAATACTTATGCTGTATTACCATGTGTATGCCTTTTGTTGAAGAATATATAATTTAAGAAAACTTTAGAAAATGCTTATGAAGAATGAGAAATATATTTTCCTGTATTCCTCTACCTGGTACCTAAGTTACCATGAGGGAGAAAACCCACCCTAAAAAATGACCTAATATAACCACATAACATTTTTAGAGGTAAAAAGGTTATAACCTAAATTATTAAGTTAGCTTTTGAGATATAGAAGATTTTTAAGTTATGGGTTTTTCATGTATCAAAAGGTTATGAGGCGCCATCTTCTTCATTAATATGCTAGTGAAGGGGGGAAAAGGAGAACTTGAAAGTAAAGTGAAATAAATTACCTTACTCCCCAAGTTAGCTTTTTCAAAGTGCAAAGTATGAAGATTTGACTGGTCAGAGGCCAGTTTCATGTTTTGATTTTTCCCAGTCTCTCATAATAGCAAGGTTAATAGTATGTTATACCGTATCCCTGGAAAACAGGATTGCCAGCATGTCTCGAGCATGTTAGTGGACATTTTTCCTGAGTATTGAAAACTATGATTGGATAAGAAAGGTGTTAGAATGAATTATCTACCTACATTCTCCATCTCTCTTTTCTTACTACTTTCATGATGCAGACATAAAAAATGGGAGCAAATGCCTTTTATAAACTATGTTTTAGGGTTGTAGCCGTGTTGGTCTAAGGCAGGAGTGGGCAAAATACAGCCCGTGGGCTGGATACGGCCTGCCAGGCCATTCTATCTGGCCCACGGGGCCCCTAAAAAATTTAGAAAATTAACATTCATCTGCCCTGGCTGCCCGTCAAGCAGCCCTCGATGGCTTGCCAAAACTCAGTAAGCAGCCCTCCGCCTGAAATAATTGCCCACCTCTGGTCTAAGGACATAGGCAGACAAGGGTTTTTGGGTAGATTCAGTTCTCAGAACCAGAACAAATGCAAGACACCTCAAATGATGGAAGAGACCAAAACTAGAATGTTAGAATCTCAGTCATCTTTCAAATATGACTTGCAATTCATCCTTGCAGCCTAGCTATTCTCTAGGTAACAAGAATTTAAAAATGAGATGCAATGTAAACACCTAGTCACCTTCAACGGAGAAACAAGCTTATTATAGTATCAATGCTATTATTACGTTATTGTTACAAAGCAAGCTTGTATTGATTTTAACTCAATGATACAAAACTTCTAAACAAGATTAACATAAATTATAAGGGAGCAACAAGCAAGCCAAATCCCTTTTAGAAAAGGTTACACTGTTCCACACTTACAACATGGAGAAATTTCCTGTGCTTCTTCCAGTTACTTATTTTTCCTACTTAAATAAAATGTTCTATAGCTCTCAAAATCCTTCAGGTGCATCATATTCAATCATATAAGTAACATATTCATATGAAGCCATTTTTGCCTTGTGTTCCTTTTTTTATTTGAAAGAGGAACACAAAATTTTGCTCTCTCCAAAGATCAACATCTTTACCAACCTAGGGTAAAATGAACTGTTAGTGTAAAGTAGTGTAGTCCCATGTAGGGAGAAAAAATCACATACCTTAGCAAATGTAGTTCTGACATTTTTTCAGCTAGAAGGATTTGACAAAAGCTTCTAGTTTATTGGAAGAGAGGACTGCTATATGATATGTGTGATATGGACTGGTTCAAAGTCATTCAACATCAGTGTAGAAAGCTGGGAGGAGCACAGAGAATTGCATCTCCTCTGGAGGGAGCATCTGGCACTGGGTGCAGGTCAACATGAAAGAGCTTTGATTCAGAGAAAGCAGCGTGCTGGCTGTAAATTTGGACTCCAACACAGACAACATATGGGTATGTGAAACTTGTGACAAGCTGTGTCGCTTTCAAATTGGACTTGTGAGCCACCATCAGGCATCTGATTAGACTTCTTCGGTGTACACTCGGTTCCAGAAGATCGACAGTTGCCTCCTGGATTGCTACATCATTTGTTTTTCATTGGTGTTTTTCTTTTTATGATCAAAATACAGTATTTCCAAACCAAATCATTCAAATATCGTAAGTCCAATGGAAAAGAAAAAACAAACAAAGAAAGTGAAGGGTTTTTTAAAAAACAGCTTGTCTTATTTTCCTTCTGGTTTTTAAAACTTTACCATTCATGTTTTTAAGCTGTTTTTATCTGTAGCCACGTAGACTAGAAACTTCCTTTGAAAAAAAAGAAAAGTGCTGAGATTGTCACATAATTCCTTTACCCCAAAACTAGGACTTTAAAGGAAATCACTGAATATTGAAAGAGCTGTCAATACTGGTATTTACCAGAGGCAAAAATAACAACAAACCTATCAAAAGCCTAGCAAACTACTTACTAGTCTAGCAGTAAAACAATATTTCTTTGCAAGCAGGGACTAGTGTCAACAAAATGAGATATATTGTATTATGAGTTATATGTGTGATGGCTGGGTGATTGCCTTTTACTGTAACAATTTACTTTGTTTCTGTTCTACTTACACTAGAATAGCTTAAACTTCAAAATCAGATGTCATATTTCATGAATATGACTGTAAGTTAGAATACGCCTTTCCCATTGTCACGGGGGCACTTGGGTGCCCTGTTCCTGAGTAGGGATTAGAGCCGCTGCCAATCACCAGGGCAGCTCAGGTGCGGGTTGCTGGAGCAACCAGGTTGGTCATGTGACCGGAAGGGGGCTGGGCTGGGCCCTTATGAACAGCCAGGCCAGAGCCTGGCTAGTAGTTCCCTTTGGGCAGCCTGGGGGTAAGAGCTCTGCAGGAGGGCTAAACTGAGCAGTGCAGCCTGAGCACATAGAGGGCTGCATTATGGTGAAGGCAGAGAGAAGCCTGACCGGGAGGCTTTGGCCAGAGAGCCAGGAGGGCCTGGACTTTATGTGATGGCTGGTAGGCTTATGGTTTTGTTACAGCCGGCAGGCTTATTGTTTTGTTATTGCCAGTAGGTCTATTGTTTTTGTTACAGCGGGCAGGCTTATTGTTTGGTTCCAGCCAGTTGGCTTATGGTTCTGTTGTGTATATCATCCGGAGGACCGGGTGAGGCTGTAGGGGTGTGAGGAGGCCTCACAGGAGCTCCCCAATAGTCTGGGGGTTTCTAGGTGCCCTGTGTGGGCACTGAGCAGCGCCGGGAAGGTGCGGCAGCTTGGCACCAGAGTGGTGCAGCGTGTGGGGTTGAGACCCCAGCCCAAGAGGGTAGTACTCGGCCCAGTGAGGGCATAAGACCCTGAGAAGGGTCAGGGGGCCAGGCACGGCTGTGTGCCACCTGAGCCCCGGCGCCGGTAAAATCCCGAGACAGGGCTGGCGTGTAGGCTCAGCGGAGAGAGCCAAGGGCGCGAGAGGCGCAGGAGCAGGCTCCAAGAGAGCCAAGGGCGTGAGAGGCGTGGGAGCAGGCTCCGAGAGAGCCAAGGGGCCAGGCACAGCTGCGTGCCACCTGAGCCCCAGGTGCGGTTGTTGGCACGAGAGAGGCCCCGTGAGGGGCAAGAGGCGCAGAGACAGGCCCTGGTGAGGGGAAGAGCGCGGGAAGTGCGTGGCTGGCCCCCCTTGGGCCTATGCCTGCAAGAGTAAAGCCCAGGAGGGGCTAGTATAAGGTTGGAGACACAAGAACGTCAGGAATAGCTGCGAGGCTTGGGGCATGCTAAAGGGGAGGTAGGAGGCACGCATAGCCCATAAGGCTGGGGTGCACCAAGTCACCCTGAGATCAGAGGAGATCAAAGGCAGCCTTCCATCTTAACTATAAAGATCAAAGACATGGCGGGCGAGAATAAGAGGGTGCTGGATCTCCTAACTGGCACGGCAGGGGACCTAGCAGGCTCACGACCGCTCCTAGGCCCCACTCTGTGACAAGTGGTGCATTGGCCGGGAAGCTGGCCGTACACGGGAATAGAACCCATGTCCCTGTGAAGGGAACGAACCCGGAAGGCTAGGGCAAGACGGGACGTGGATACATATGGACAAATAGGTTTAACTCAGCTCCAGGCATAGAGCTGAATATAGAGTACCCATTGCTCAGAACTCCATAACGAGACTGAGGCCTGGAGCCAAAAGGGTAAGGCTCGAGTAGAGATGGCCCAGGAAGGGGTTATGGGAGCCAGGGACCGGATGAGCTGGCGTGGCAACTGAGGATGGGAGAACTAGAAGAGCAAGTAGGCCAGCTGGAACAGGAGCTAGAACTTGCTAAAGTACAAAGGGAAAGCGCAGAGATGAAAGTAGCTGCCCTCAAGCGGCACTTGTCGCCAGGGAAAAAGGAGGGGGCAGTGAAGGAAATTAGACGCCTCATAGCAGCCGAGGCTGAAAAGACTAGAAAGTTAGAGAGGGCGATAGCCCAAGAAGCTCAGAAGAGCCAAAATCGGGAGGAAAGGCTCCGGAATATGCAGGCGGAGTTGGAGGCTTGGAAGACGCAGTCCCCTGAGCCTGGCATAGCTCTGGCAGGGGAAC
>NW_017729025.1:71886646-71906440 GCF_001723915.1 Gavialis gangeticus
AGCGGGCTCACGGCCACTCCTAGGCCCCACTCCGTGACACCCATTATAATTTATTGCTTTTACTCCAGCTCGTAGAGTAGGCTAGGTACAAATGCATGAGCTGGCTTCAAGAGCTCACAGCAGAATGAGGCACTGACCAAAATGCATTGGACTTCATATCAGTCCATCAGTCTAAATTTAACTTCACTTATCAGGAGATGAGCACAGTGAACTCAATAAAACAAACACTGCTTTCTAACTTGGACTTATGGTTCCCCATTACAAAGTTTTCCTGCATGCTGCGTAGTGCTGTTTGTCTTCTGTATTGATAATAATGGGTGCAAATATCTTGTGTCCCCTAGATCTCCATAGAAATGCAGTAGATGGTAGGGGTGTGCGAAGTGAGCTCTATTCTATTTAGATTTGGCCTAAATCAGGGACAGTGATTTGATTTGTTGATTAAGATCACTGTCCCTGATTCAATTCGGCCGAATCCAAATCTGAAGATTCAGTGCTGATCCAGACATTCAGCATTACAGATGAAGCTTTAAAAGTTTCTTCTACATACCTTGAGGTAGCAGGTGTGGCTCACGATTGCTGTAATGCTGGGGTGCATGGAGCATCCCACAGGAGTGCGGGGGGGGCACCCTTCACATGCTTGGCAGCGAACCCAGAAGGGGACAAGAAATACTTCTGCCCCACTTCCAGGTCTGCCAGGGAGTGTGCGGGGGAGGGGGGACATGCCTCCCCAGCTCTTATCAGCCACAAGGGAACCCCAGGTGCCCCGCCCCCCCCCCAAACCCAGGAGGCACCAGTTGCCGAGTGGGAGGGGTGCGCTCCCTGGTGGACCCAAAAGTGGACTACAAGTGCTCCTGGTCCACTTCCAGGTCTGCTGCTGTCCAACCAAACATTGCAGCATTCACAAGCCACTGCTACCTAGAGATATGTAGAAAAAACGTATAAAACTGTGTCTATGTCCGAATCTCTGAATCTTTCCAAATCTCTCTGAGTTGATTCGGAGAGGTTCAAGGGTTCTTTGATTCAGTTCAGAGAGATAGGGCATGGTCTTGTCCTGGAACTGGCTAGTCTGATGCCACACCTGAAGAAGCCATTGTCATAAAAAAAAGGAGACCAACAGACCAACAAGAAACATGAGGAGTTATATTTCAGTGGAGTTAGAAGAGACTGATTTAGTTTTCACATATGAAGATGCCATGTCAGAAAATTGGGTAACATTTGTGCAAGTAAATGATATGTGGTGATTGTGATTAAAATATGAAATTAATAGGTAGTTTTGTGGTGATAGTGAGACTCATTCAGTGACCTTTCTTCTGAAAGTGAAGGCAGTAGATCCAATGAGTTACCTAGCAAACTTCAAGTAAATGGCAAGTAGGTTGCAGTTGTCATGCTTATTTAGCATGATACCAGTGTCAGAAGGAAGGGTATGAGAGGACTCAAACTGAATTAAAATTATTAACAGAACAGACTTAAAAACTGGGCTTCTGTGGAAGCTTGGGAGGGCGTGAGGAGCACTTGGTTGAACAAAAATATCTCCTATTGTGTAAAGCTAGAAATGGGTTAGGACAGGAACTAATTCTCCCTGTGGCATTTCACAAGGTCTGAGATCACAGATGCACATCCTTTTCTAAATTTCAGTTGGAAGCTAGGTTTACAACACACCATCTTACCTGGCTCACAGTTTTCTTGGCAGACTTTGTGCCTACAAATAGTTTGCATTTCTGTACAATTAAATATAAATCTTGGCATTTGGATGGTTATATATCAAATTTGAACCCATAACTAAATATAGGAGGAAGAAATATGGCGGCAATATTTGAGAGGGCATTTTGTACTACTGAGAGGACAGAAATTTCCTGCTGTTTAAAAATCAAAAACTACAATAATTTATTCCTGAAGATTAACTTGAATACACAAATTATCCTTTTAAGTCTGAATCTCTCACAAGCTACTTCAGTATCAGCTTGTTTTGAGGCATCCAATCTTTTCTGATTTAGCATATTTTTTATGCGTTTTCTGTGCACAACTTGTTGTTAATTATTTAATTAAAAATATAAAAACCTTTAGTAAGATCTGATCTGAATATCAATTTTAATATGATTCCTGTTATAATTGCTGCCCTTTTTAGATGCAAATTACAAACCTATTGGAGATGATATGCAGAATGCTGAAGAATACGAATAAAGGAGGGTAAAAGGCACTTAATAAATGAATGTCACTTCATTAAAATCAAAATTACAGTTCATCCTAATTGAGCTCTTTGTTTGCTATCAAATGAATGACCATAAAAACCTTAGTTTTCTCCCCCACTGCTGTGTGTTTCTAGTGTGTTTCTGTTTAGCATTTTTATTTCTAAGTTTGTGCACTACTTTGCAGACAGCAATTATTTTGCCCCATTTTCCGTCTGCAGAAGAAAAATAAAATGTATCTTTGCATGCAGATTATTTTCAAATATTGCTTGTATTAAACAATGTATAAGCAGGACTTGTTTAGAATTTTGAATTAAAATAATATTTATAAAAAGAAGCATTTAAAATGCTGCATTTCTTTCAGGTTTCCAATTAACATATTTTTTGTTTTGGGTTGATTCAGTCTGAATCAAAATATTTTGGGTTGCTGAACTGGGTCAGCATGTTTCATTTCGAGTCATTTTGACATAACATTATTTTGGCAGCCTTTTCTTGTTATTCCTATTCTTTCCTATGAGCTGGGTTATCTGAGCATACTACATCTTAATAATGCCTCAGTAAGACACGATTTTCCTTGAGGTGCATTTTTTTTCTCTGAATAAACCACATAGAAGTTGTAAGAATAGGCAAGGAATGCAATGATTAGGGAGAAAAGAGGTTTGAGATGTTTGAAGTATAACTCGAAGGGTGTTCATACCTGGAAGCTTGCAAAGAAGTTTTTTTACAACTATTTTAGTTTGTCTAATAAAAGATACCAGATTTACCCAAAGAGCCTTGTCTGCCTATGTCCTTAGACCAACATGGCTTATACAGCCTGTACCCCTGAAGTAAAACTTTGTGTTTGAAGCAATGGGTTTACATGTTTAAAATACAAAAAGACAGGCATAAAATACTCCCATTCATATTTTAAAGGGAAAGTTTGGTTAGCACTTTAATCTCAGAAAGATAAAGATCAACAACTATGTTTTATTTGTTTAAGTGGGCCTATATTTTTGTCAGTGATGTAAATTATTCCAACTCTGAAAGGTTTTGTTTATTCATGGTCTTAGTTTTATGCAATGTAAATAATCCCATTGACTTCAGAAGGAATACCCACAATTTATAAAGCTTAAATTTGAACAATCTAATGAGGGCTAAGTACAGACATTCAAAAAGCCTGAGGTACAATCAATCTAAGTTACATGTAAGTGGCCTACATTAGATTTGATAGCAAACAGTGTACAGATTTTCCCTTTGGTGGGGGGAGACACACAGGCAGCCTGCACTGGCCCAGGCCTGCAGGTTGGAGGCACTCCTGCATACCTCCCAAGCCCCCACACTCACCCACTGCCCTTGTACTCCGGGTCGCTGTAGCTATGGACCAAAAAGACTTTCAGCACCCCAGGAGCTTGTGTCCCAGGTACCTGCTAGCAGTGGCCAAGTTGCAGAGGTCACAGAGTTGTGTCTGTGAAGGCCCAGTCCTAGTGCCACCCCAACTAACCAGAGGTGAGCTCCCTGCACTGGCTCCTGCTCCGGAGAAGGGGGCTCTGGGTGGCAGAGGGTGGTCCATATTGATGTGTAGGTGGCCTCTGGCCTCTGAGATGTGGTGTGCATGACCCAGAGTTGGGCTCTGTGGGGCAGTGCCCAAGCATGGGAACATGGAGGTCCCTGGTGGAGTGTGTAGGAGCTAGGGTTAGGCTCTGTAGGGCTGTGTCCAAGCACAGGAGTTCTCCTGCACTCGGTGTCATGTATGTATGTACATCATGGGGTGCTTCATGGTGGGGTGACATGGCACATCCCAGGAACAACCTGGACTTCTGCAGGGGACAGAGGGAGCCATCTGCTGACCTGACCTGTTGTCTCAGAAGGTCTGCTGCTTGCCTGGGGCCCAAAACTAAGATATTATGGAGGGACTACTGAGGATCATCCAGTCCTCTGACTACTATCCCATGCTGCTCATCCATGTGGACACCAAAGATACTGCCAGGGGGGACCCTGAGCATATCAAGAGGGACTACAGGGCTCTGGGTGCAAGACTGAAGGGGTCTGGGGGTCAGGTTGTGTTCTCATTTATCCTTCCAGTCAAGAGAAAGGGCCCAGGCAGCAGCAGGTGCATCCTGCAGATCAACACCTGGCTGCACAGGTGATGTCGCCAGCAGGAATTTGGCTGCTTCTGCCATGGGATGTTGTTCCAAGAAGAAGGACTGCTGGGAAGAGATCGGATTCACCTAATGAAGAAAAGGAAGAGCATCTTTTCAGACAAGCTTGCTGACCTAATTAGGAGGGCTTTAAACTAGGTTCACTGGGGGATGGAGACCAAAGCCCTGAAGTAAACGGGGAGACAGGAGACATGGAGGAAGAGCAAGCAGGAGGGGGCAACAGGGGAGGTGCTCTCATACTTCCTGAGAAGTCAAGGCAATCAACTATTTACCTCAGGTGTCTGTACATGAATGCACGGAGCCTGGGAAACAAGCAGGAAGATTTGGAAGTCCTTGCACAGTCACAGAACTATGATGTGATTGGAATAACAGTGACTTGGTGTGATAGCTCACATGACTGGAGCGCTGTCATAGATGGGTACAAACTGTTCAGTGAGGACAGGCAGGAGAGAAGAGGAGGAGGAGTTGCACTTTATATAAAAGAGTCATGTGATTGCTTAGAGCTCCAG
The DNA here is from genome assembly GCF_001723915.1 of Gavialis gangeticus. NCBI lineage: Eukaryota > Metazoa > Chordata > Crocodylia > Gavialidae > Gavialis > Gavialis gangeticus. Next base: position 71,891,480 of record NW_017729025.1, read on the forward strand.
TATAATGCTGGAGATAGGCCTGTTGACAGTCTCTGGCTTAGGGTCAGAGGGGAGAGCAATAAGGGTGATGTCATGGTGGGGGCTGCTATGGACCACCAGACCAGAAGGAAGTGGTGGATGAAGCTTTCTTCAAATAGCTAGCGTAAGTGTCCTGATCACAGGTCCTGGTTGGGGGAACTTCAATCACGCCGACATCTGCTGGGAGGGGAATACAGCAGTGCACAGGCAATCCAGGAAGTTTTTGGAGAGTACTAGAAACAGCTTCCTGGTGCATGTGCTGGAGCAGCCAACTAAGGGCCATGCTTTTCTTGACCTGCTGCTCACAAAGAGAGAAAAATTGGTGGGGAATGTAGTAGTTGATAGCAACTTGGGCAGCAGTGAGATGATTGAGTTCAGGATCCTGAGGAAAGGAAGGATGGAGAGCAGCAGAGTAAGGACCCTGTACTTCAGAAAAGCAGACTTTGACTCACTCAGGGAACTCATGGGCAGGATTCCCTGGGAAGCAAGATTGAGGGGGAGAGGAGCCAGGAGAGCTGGCTGTATGTCAAAGAAGCTTTAGTAAGAGTGCAGGAACAAACTATCCTGATGTGCAGGAAAGCTAACAAGTATGGTAGAAGACCAGCTTGGCTTAGCAGAGAACTCTTCAGTAAACTAAATTGCAAAAAGGATGGTTTTAAGACGTGGACACTTGGATAAATAACTAGGGAAGAATATAAAAGCATTGCTCAGGCATACAAGGATGAAGTCAGGAAGGCCAAAGCACAATTGGAGTTGCAGCTAGCAAGGGATGTGAAGAGTAACAAGAAGGGTTTCTACAAGTATGTCAGTAGCAAGAGGAGGATCAGGGAAAGTTTGGGTTCCTTATTGAATTGGGGAGGCAATCTTGTGACAGAGGGTGCAGAAAAGGCTGAAGTGCTCAATGCCTTTTTTGCCTCAGTCTTCACAGGCAAGGTCAGTCCCCAGACTACTTCACCAGGCAACACAGTTTGAGGAGGACATGAGCAGCCCTCAGTGGTGAAAGAACAGGTGAGGGACTACTTCTAAAAGCTGGACATATACAAGTCCATGGGGCTGGATGGGATGCACCCAAGGGTGCTGAGGGAGTTGGCTGATGTGATTGCAGAGCCAGTGGCCATCGTCTTTGAAAACTTATGGCATTCAGGAGAGGTCCCAGATGATTGGAAAAGGGTAAACATAGTGCCCATATTTAAGAAACAGAAGAAGGAGGATCCAGGGAACTAAGAGACTAGTCAGCCTCACCTTAGTCCCTGGAAAAATAGAGCAGATTCTCAAGACTCCATTAGAATCTATTTTTAAGCACTTGGAGAAGAAAAAGGTGATTAGAAAGACTCAGCATGGATTCACCAGGGGCAAGTCGTGTCTGGCCTCTGTGGATGTGGGGAGACCAGTGGATGTAATGTACCTTGATTTTAGCAAGGCTTTTGATACTGTCTCTCATGACATTCTCACAGGCAAGCTAAGGAAGTATGGTTTGAATGAATGGACTATAAGGTGGATAGAAAATAGGCTGGAGCATCAGGCTCAGAGAGTAGTAATCAATGGCTTGATGTCTAATTGGCAACTGGTATCAAGTAGAGTGCCCCAGGGGTTGGTCCCGTGGTTGGTTTTGTTCAATATCTTCTTCAGCAACCTGAAAGATGGCATAGAGTGCACCCTCAGCAAGTTTGCAGATGACACCAAGCTGGGGGATAGTAGATACGCTGAAGAGTAAGGTTAGGATTCAGAGGGACCTAGACAAATTTGAAGATTGAGCCAGAAGAAATCTCATGAGGTTTAACACAGACAAGTACAAAGTTCTGTACTTACAAGGGAACAATCTCATGCACCAGTACAGGCTGGGGGCGTATTGGCTGGGCAGCAGCTCTACAGAAAAGGGGCTTACAGTGAGCAATAAGCTGAATACGAGTCAGCAGTATGTCCTTGTTGCCAAGAAGGCTAACGGCATACTGGGCTGCAATGATATGTGTGTTGCCAGTCAGTCAATGGAAGTGAGTATTCCCCTCTGTTCAGCACTGGTGAGGCCACATCTGGAGTACTGCGTGCAGTTTTGGGCCCCTCATACAGAAATGATGTGGACAAATTGGACAGTGTCCAGCAGAGGGCAACAAAAATGGTGAGGGGGCTGGAGGACATGACGTCTGAGGAAAGACTAAGGGAACTGAGCTTATTTACCCTAGAAAAGAGACAACTGAGGGGGGATTTAATAGCAGCCTTCAACTACCTGAAGCGGGGTTTGAAAGAGGATGGAGCTAAACTGCTCTCATTGGTGGCAGACGACTGAACGAGGAGCAACAGTTTCAAATTGCAGCAAGGGAAGTCTAGATTACATATTAGGAAGAATTTTCTAACTAGGAGGGTAGTAAAATGCTGGAACAGGTTACCCAGAGATGTGGTAGAGGATCCGTCCTTGGGTGTTTTCAAAACCCAGTTAGACAAAGCTTTGGTTGGGATGATGTCGTTGGGGATAGTTCTGCTCTGAGCAGGGCGTTGGACTAGATGACCTCCTGAGGTCCCTTCCAACCATAACTTCTATGATTCTATGAACACAGGTGCCCAGGTCCCAGAGGGCTCATGCACAGGACACAGGTGCCTCCCTTCCTCCCAGCCCCACCTGCTGCCTGCCACAGTTGGCAAATGGCTGGAGGGAGGAGGTGGGGTTGGGAGAAGATCTGTGCTGGTTTGGTTCTGGAAGAGCTCAGAGGCAGGCACTGCTGGGTACTTGGCCAAAGTGGGTGAGTCCAGGCCAAGTGCTAGCATGCCTCCTTGCAAAGGAGAGGTTGTAGGGGGGTCACAAAGCAGGCTGGGATGCCAGAGGACAGCGATCCTACTTGAATTGATAATGGTACAGAAGTTTGATGCACTGGTCTAATCTAAATAGATTAGATTTGAGTGCACATCAAACCAGGCCTATCTTAGACCAGATTCTGCCATTTTTAGATGGGTCTGTAGGAATACTCTTGGATTTTTTTTCCTTTTATTCTTTTTTCTTTCCCTTCTTTCCTTCGTTCCTGCCTTTTGTTCTAAGAATGCTAACATAAATTGTATTATGTAGTATGTGATGAATTGTAGGTGTTTACATTGTATTTTGGTTTTTTTAGTTATACTTTACGTTTTATATTTTGTATTTCACTGTATTTTAAGCTTATTCTGTATTTTTAGTTTATATTTTACAAACTGTATTCTCTATAAGCCAATTCATATGCTTAGCTGATCACCCAGTGAATGGAAGCCAGTGAATGGAAGCATGAATGGGAGTTAATAACACTGCTGTAGACAAAGGGGACTTCTCATAACTGCAAGCTAATAGGATCAAGGGTGTTCCTGAAACATTGTATCAACACAACAAGGTGCGAACAGAGTATCAGATGTAACAGGCTGTTAATCTTGAACTGAAAAAACTAAAAGCAACTGCAGGATCGTTCCTGAAATACTTACATGCCAGAGGGCATGAAGTAACTTGCCACCTTGGGAGGATGTCTATGAGCCTAAGGCATGAGGAGACCTGCCCCCACTGGATTGGGCAGCCCAATTACCAAGACACCACAGAAGTCTGCCAGGACAAGTATAAAAGGTAGTGAAAAGTGGGTCTTGGCGGCGCCCTCTTATCCAGCATCCAACCTACCAAATCAGAAGGACCAAACCGGCAACCGCCTTCTGAAGAAGGCACCACCTTGGAGAAGCTTTGACTGGCCATCAACAGCAGACCCGTAGTGCCTTGGATAGGTATAATCGACATAGTGCTTCACTGCTGCTACAGCAGCTGTGTGTGTGTGTGTGTGTGTGTGTGTGTGTGTTAAGTTAGGGGTGATCACTAGGCTAATATTGACTCTTTACATCCCGTTTAATACATTTGAATGATCGAGACCGCAAGTTGGATCTTTTATGTAGCTGGTCCACGTGTACCAAACTTCTGTACAGTTATGGGTTTAGATCAATTTCCAATCACTTAGAAGACTGGTTTGTGTAATGTTTCTACCTGGCCTAAGAGATCTAGTCTCTGGATTTGTCAAATTACCTGAAGTCATTTTTATTTAGGTGAATAACTCCAAAATTTGAAAACAGTAACCCACTTAGATTCTAATCTAGACATCTAATCTGTACGTATGCTCTGGGAGTGTTGGGGGGATGGGGAGGAGCGTTTTAATTACAGTAACTCCAAGAGCTGCTCTAACTAAAGTGCCCAAAGGTATATCAGCATTCATGCTGAAAAAAGGCAGCAGGGAAACTAACTAAAACTCGTCAAATAAGCTTTAGTTAAATTGCCCCGACCACCATTTTTCAGCACAGGGGCACTGATATACATGATGCTGGGGTCTGATAGAGTGTGGTAATTGCCACAATTTATCAAGTCTACTCTGACATGCCATAATTACAGCGCATCGGAGCAGCCTCGATGCATTTGTATAGGCGCCCTTCATGTTTTTTTAAAATAAAAATGTAATTTTATGTCTAAAGAACCCCTGTTTTCCTGAACTAAAATAAAATAGTTATCCATGCTAAAATAACTATGCTATCATAAGAAATGTAAGACCTGATCCCCCTTCTGATAAAATCAGTGGGAAGATATTTTTGAGCTGCTCTAAACTCTAATTCAATAAAACCTCAAGGCAATTCTATAGATACATAATGGTTTAAATAAATTGTATCCATTTAAGAAAATGACAAGGTGAACAAGGCTATATTTTTGTATGAAAGAGGACCTGAGTGCTAATAGTAGTATATATGAGCAAATTCAAAATTGTGTGCTGCAAATTATGAAAAAAGTCTGCATGAGATGGTGTCCTGCTAGTGAGTGTTCAAATTGAAATTTTTGCTATGCCAGCACATTTCAATCAACTTATTGCAAATTACAGATTCCTACTAGTTTCTAAAATTGGTTTTCAGTCTCTAGATTATTTGATCTGTAAGGGCTGCGCTCCTAGAATGGTTCATGAAATCCTTTTATAGAATGGATACACTTGCATTAATTTCCTCAGAGCCATTTTTGTGAATTAAATTTGGCACAACTGTGACTGTTCCCTTTTGATCAAACATTCTGGACAAGAACTGCAGTTCATTTACTACCTCTCAAGCAACCGTGTCGAAGTGCATTATATAGAATGATGTGTGAGAAGGCGTTTCCACTATCTGCACTAGACAGGCACATTTGCAAATTCATGAGCTCTTTTTGAAATTCATGAGAACTTTGCCCAGTTCTTTATTTTGTTTCCTGCAGAAAATTATTCAAAGGACTTCTTTGTCTTTTCCTTCTTAAAGCTTATTATCATACGGCTCATAAGAAAAATATACAAACAAACAATAAATGAATTATAATCCTCAAAGTTAGCCACAATTCCCTTTTTATTTCATTCTTGCCAAATCTTCTTTGCGGCTGCTTAGGGACCAGGGATAGGTACATGATATTTCCATTCCCTTAACCATCTTTTAGTTGTGACCCACTTTTTTTCTTATAACAAATTATCTTGCCTCATGATGAATTCCTTAAGTATCAATTCATATATTAGAATCAGACATGTTTGGTGGACCTGTTCTAGCAGGTTATGTAACTGGTGCCTTTAGATAAACCTGAATGGGGAGGGATTCTCCAGAGAAGGTTTTCCTACATAAAATACCACTTCCATATACTTTGCAGCCCATCTCTTCTGCCTTTGATCCCTCTACCAGCTCTATTTGCACCTGTATGGAAGGGAAAAGAGTCAAAATGGAAATAATAGACACAGAAAGATTCAGAGGATATATTTGTGTTTTATTTTACTATTTTAGAAATAATTTTATTAGAATGAAATTTTGAGTCTCTAGTCACAATCATAGTCCAGTTGTACTCTTCTCTATGCAAACCCTAGAAAGACCAATTCACTTCTGCCCAGCCCCACTGAGCTGCTTGGTTTGCATAAATTCTGTGTACTACTTGACTTTAGTTCTCAGTCAAGGTAGCCTTTTTAGGAGGCTGTATTCTCAGCAAATTGGAGAAGAGAAGTCGTGCCATTTTAAGTTAATTATTAATTCTAGGTTTGCCTTTTCTGATACTGTGCAATGATTAAATATTGATCTCTATGGAACTCATCTTTCTACCCCAGTTCATATCTGCTTTTCATGGGGATTCACCTTGTCTTTTTTTCTCTTCTTCTGTGGCACTTCTTAGATCAATGTTTCCCAAGATTTTCAGACATTTTTGCTAATATTATACAACTAGCCAACTGCCCATCAGGAATGATGTGGGGGGGCGGGGAAGAGGGGCTGGGATGGAGTGCCACCACCTAATGCCCCATGCTGCCACTGTTCTGCCTCTTGCAGGGAGTGGGGTGAGGGAGCTGAGGCCAGCTCCCTCACCTTCTGTCCGGTCCTCCGTGCAGCTTTGGAATCATGGCAGCGCTCCCCCATGCTTGGACCACTCTGATTGGCTGTTTCTATCAGTCAATCAGAGTGCGAATAAAGTATTATGGACAGACAGACTTAGGCTTTTATAATATTAGAATGTATACAAAGAGACTACCAAAGATTTTTTACAACATCCATCCAACATAAAAAGAAGAAATGGAACAAATGACTCTAGGAGCAACTTTCCCAGCCACAAAACAACCATCAGAGAAACAACACCAGTGCCTTATAACTTTCCAACCTCAGACTTGATGAAACTGAAAGCAGCAACCAACCCTCAGATATCATCAATCTCTCCACACACACACTTACCAAAATTGAAAAATCTGTCCTCTCTAAAGGCCTGAATTTCTGTCCAGAAAATATCCTAATAAAATACTTCATTGTGGAGAACTAGAAGAATTCTTCTGATGCCTCTGCCTCAAGAAATATTTCTACAACCAAAATGAATCAACTTCAAACAACAATTCATCCTCTGACAATATTGAGGAAAAGATCACATTCCTCCCAAAACTGCCAAAAAATCAGATTGGAGACCTCACAGTGAATGAAACTCTATCCTTGACTGCTATATTGACTGCTTCAGGGGAGGAATGAACAATGAACTAATCAACAAGACATGCCACCGTAACAAACTCTCCTTATCAGACAGAAGAGCCATAGAATCTCTAAGATCTAACTGCCAAATAGTAATAAAACCAGCAGGTAAAGGAGCGATAGTCATCCTTAACCATGAAGACTACATAAAAGATGCCAACAGACAACTCTCTGACACCACCTACTACAAAGAACTACAGGAAGATCCTACTCCCCTTTTCACCTTGAAACTCAAAACTACCATCAAACCATTTCCATCAGAATGACAAGAAAAACTAGACCTTGGTCCCACCACTACCTAACCCAGGGATTTTTTATGTGCTTCCTAAATTCCACAAACAAGGGAACCCTGGCAGATCTATCATATCCAACCATGGGACCCTAAGTGAGGAAATATCAAGTTTCATCAAATCAATCCTAAAACCAATTGTCACCCAAAGAGTGAGCTTTGTCCAAGACACCACAGACTTTCTACAAAAACTGGAAAACATGGACCACCTTCCCAGCAACGCCCTCCTAGCCACCATGGATGTTACCAGCTTATATACCAACATCCCACACCAGGATGGCATCCAAGCCTGCCTTACACACCTACAAGGGCAAGATGACAACTCAAAGTACAGACCCAAAGGTATTACTGACCTTATACACTTCATCCTCACACACAATTTCACTTTTAATAACCAACACTTCCTCCAGACCATGGGCACAGCTATGGGCACCAAAATGGCCCCACAGTAAGCCAACCTTTTTATGAACCACCTGGAAGAAGAATTCCTCAAGGGCTGCACCATCAAACCTTGCTAGACTTAAGATATATAAATGACATCTTCAGCATTTGGACTGAAAACCTGCAATCTCTGAGGTCCATCAGACATTCAGCAATCATCACCCCTCCATCCAACTATCTCTTGAATACTCCAGCACCAACATCTCCTTTTTAGACATGATAATCACTATCCAGAATGATAAAATACAGACCAAGTTATACAAGAAACCCACAGACCAACATACATATCTGCAGAGAACCAGCAAACACCCTAAACACACCAAGAAAGCTGTAGTATACAGCCAAACCCTCAGTTACCACCAAATTTGCACTGAGAACACCCGGGATCGCCAATTCACAGATATCAAAAAGGCTTTCATTCAACAAGGACACTCCTCCAGAGATAGATCATACATTTGAAAGAGGCACCCGGATACCACATGAAGAATTGCTGCAGTGCAGAAGGAAAACCCCCACAAATTGTACACCGCTGGTTATGACGTATCACCCCTCCCTCGAACCGATGCAGAAAATCCTCAAACAACTGCAACCCATACTAGAAAAAGATGCTATTCTTAAAGAGGTCTTCCCAGAACCACCCATCCTAGTCTTCAAACAAGCACTGAACCTCGCTAACCTCATCACCAGAAGCAAACTTCCTACAGACCGAAACACACTGAATGGATCCAGACCAAGTGACATCTATAAACACCCTTTAAATCTGTATTCCTTGCCAAGATTGCAGAACCCTACGAATTCAGTCCAAAACAAATATAGTCACTAAAGCTCCCTAGAAATATATATTTTTTCCTGTTCAAGAATAAACATTTTGTATAACCTTAGGTGGATTTTTATATGTGATTTCTTCAAGTGCTTGATCAGAAAACTGGAAATCTTCCAAAAGATCATTATACATAGTCATGGGAAAATAAATATAGCACTTCTACTGCATATATTCTTTTTTCAGTGTCTGTGTTATCTATTCATTTTAGAGGCATGCAGTAAAGATAAAAAGGTTTAAAGAGTTAATGTTAATAAAAGGTAGAAAGTGTTGGAACAAAATGTCCTAATTTCTTCTCCATCACAGTGGGTTGTCTTTTTTTTCCTTTGATTTTGTCATTTTCAGTTAGAGTGAGGATGTGGGCTCAAATAAGCATTGTAGATGAGTGATTTGCAGGGCAAACTGCTATGAATATCCTGTCTCCCTGCCTAATGAAATGAATGACACAAAGTACCAAAGAACAGAACAACAACTAAACCTAAAGGTGATACATTTAAACATAATTTACAAGAATTGTAAGAAATATTGAGCTAATATTAAGCTGTAGTAAATATTATATATTTGAAAAAATTATGAAGACAAATTTTAAGTATTTTAAAAGAGAGCTGTGTTTTCAAAAGACTCCTGATTTTTGCATAAGACAAAAGCTAGTATCCTAGAAAAAATTATGATTTAAAACTGTAGAAATCTATACTGTATGTTTATAATTAATTTTTAACTGATGAAGCATTCTCAGACCTTCATGACTGTAAGCATCATATTAACAATGATTCTCTAAAATTGGATAGGAAGTTATTTTCTTGTTTTTGATGTGGGGAAAAAATAGGTTAAACAACCTATTAGAACCGCTCTAATTAAAGTGCTCCTCACTCCCCCCACCTTTCATTTATAAATGCCCTATGGTAGCAACTTTCTAGAGAGCTGCTTTTGTATTGATTCTGTAGGCTTCACACAGTTCATCTTAAACTAAATTCTAATGTAGTGTCTGTACATCTTGATGCAGACATCTTTTCTCTGCCTCTAGTGTGCCGCCTGAATGACTATAACTAGAAAGGGCCAAGACTGTTGCATTTTTAGCTTTATTAAAGGGCAAAGGTGCAGGGTAAGTAAACCACATGGAATTGAGCTATGGGCCAAGCTTCTGGCTTTCACAGGGAGCTGATTTTGCACAACAGGAAGCATTCAGTTTCAGGAGAGGAAAGGGGAACACTTTAAATCTCTCTCGAGCTGGCAGCATTCACAAGGCAAGGTTTCAGAACAGATGCTTTGAAATCCAGGATTTTGGACATGCCAGCAATGTCCTAGATGGTTCTGCTTTTTATATAGAACAGATGGTAAATACAAATTTGGAAGGTTTTGCAGCAGTTTTTCTATATAATTCTCCCTCTCTCTTTTTTAAAGTTTTTTTCCTATATAACTTCTTTAATGAACGTGATGCCTGACATCTGACTCCTCAGGTACCTCTCCACTTTTACCTGCTACATCCACCTTCCCCCACCCTCCCAGCCTGCCTCTCACCCCCAAACTTGTTAATTTACATCTTCACTGACTGCTTTTCTTGCATGCATACCAGGCTCTGGCTTCTTTGCTATTCATTCCATCCAGGAAGAGCACACAACAGCTGCAGATGCTTCCTCAGCCTGATGAAGGGTTTTTAAACTTGAAAGCTTGGTAAGAAGAATTTTTCCAACTATTTGTGTTGGTGTAATAAAAGCGTGAACAGCATGTGCCCCCGGTGGCTGTGGGGGCATGGCTGCGTCAGCAGGATCACAGTGGCGGGAGCCCAGCGGCAGTGAGCAGGGAGGTCCCACAGACAGGGGTGGAGGTGGCAAGCACCAACCATGGGTTGGCAACCACTCACAGGCACTGCTGGCAGTGTCGGCAGCAGCCAGGGGTGATCAGGGAACACCCACAGATGCCATTGGTGGTTCCAGCAGTGGGGTGACAACCAGTGACTGCCCGCAGGCTCCGACGACAGTGTCAGTGGTGCCTTATTGCAGGGGTGCACCACCATGCACAGGGAGTGCATGTGCACCCGCATGCACCCCCTACATGTCACCCCTGAATAAAAGACACCAGATTTACCCAAACAACCTTGTCTGTCAATGCTACCAAAAGCGTTCATGTAAACCAAGCCAGGTGAAAGGAGGGTTGTGATTCCCAGACTGCTAGACTCATAGGGCGTGTCCCGACAAGTGTGCATGTGTGGTTTGTGATGCCTCGAAGCTGTTTAAGGTGCTGCAAACCACATGCTGTGCATGTGCAAGCATACACCACTCTGCTGATTTGCAGTGCAGTGCCAAATTTTGCAACTGGGAGATCCTGGTGTCAAAAAAGCTGAAGAAAAATAAAGCAGCACATTTTTTACATTTCCTGTAATGTAATGTTAAAAAAACCCAACAACTCTCAGGATTTTTTCTGACCAAATATCATTTCCTGGCCTGCAATAACAATGTATCATTTCCTGGATAGTGAATGTTTAGAGGTTTAGGAGACTTCCCTGGTCTTTGAGCAATAGAAGCTGATCCTTTAGCTCAGGATGTAGAGTGGTTTCATGCTTGTGTTCTTAGATGCAGAAGTCCTGCACTTATCTCCTACCTTGATGACATACCAAAGGCACTGTTTAGAGGTAAAGGCTGTATTAAAGAGAAAAGTGAGGGAAAGTTAAGCATGTGTTAAAGAAATACAGTACGTTATACAGGAACAACCTTGGCTGATAATACAGAACATGACATGAGAGAATTTTTCCTAACATGAGCCTAAAAGTCTTTTGCTAATGATGGGTTTCTCATATTGGAGGATTTGCTTATAAGAGGAAGAAATGCCCCCTGAAAATTTCGAGAAGAGGGAATCTAAAAATGTTCACCCAATCATAGAATATTAATATTAATATTTTCATGTGATTTTCCTGAACAAGTATAAAACATGTCAAGTTTGCCATTGATTTTTAGAATGGAAAAAAAATAGAAATCAACATTTTGAATATGTTTTGTACAGTGGATAAATTAAAGGATAAAATGGTTCTGTAACACGCTTTCACCTTTCAGTAAAATAAATTGGCTTGTCATTTAAGGGAATTATTGCAGACAGAGTTGGGCTTAAACTGGAAAATTTGCATCCAGGTCTGAATTTGGGACAAATGTTAACACAAGTTTAGGAGTGGTTTGGATCCTAAATTTTTACTTGATTTTATTCCTTTTCAATATTTAGCCATGTTTTCAGACTTTGAATGTTGCCAAATTCCAGAGGGTATTTAGATACATTTTAGCTTCAGGTCCACTAAGGTAGGTATTAATGACTGTACACATTTGTTTAGATGTTCTTTAAAGAATGGATTAAATATTTCCTCTGAGGACAGAAAGAAATGAAGCACATGAAATATTTTTTCAGGTTTATTCTAAATTTCCCCAAAGAAACTGCACAGTGGGTTATTGATTGGGATTTTTAAGTAAAGTGCTTGGTTGTCTAGAAGTGTATCACATAAATTGTGTGATTAAAGAAGGAACTAACTACTTCCTGGGTAAAGCAGTTCCAAGGAAAAATAAGCCACAACCCATTCGGAAGTATATGAATAAATTATTATAAAATTGTGTTCATTAGCATTTTATTTTCAGGCTAGGAAAATCTCTGTGCTGATTAACATTGAACAAGACAGGAATACTAAAGAAAAAGTTATCAAGTATAAACAAATATAAACAAAGATCATTAAAAGAGAATGAAATAATCAGGAAATGTAAAGTTAATTACGGATATGAATGTAAGGAATGTAAAACAATTGCAGATATAGTTTGAGTGGGACATCTGCTTGGCAGAGCAGCAGGAACAGGTGGTTGGAAACAGTGAGGGGGTTTTGATTGCCGGTGAGTTGGAAGATTTGCCTGGCTTGGACGTGATGGTGTAGGTTCAGTTTGGGAGCCATTTTGCAGAATTGTTTTGAGATGTGAGCAGAGAGGAGCTGTCAGCTGCTAAACTCAGAAACTAATAGCAGTGTTAACAAGAAAGCAGGGTTTGCCTAGGCAGAAAGACTAGGCTGGCCACAATCCACCAACACCAGAGCTAGTAACACCAGGACCAGTGAACAGGCCAGCAACCAGGGTAGTTTGAGTGGGGAGTTCACTGGGGAGTTTGCCTAGCCACTTTCTTACCCTTCCTTGACTTCCTTGGCAAGCTTGATGAGTGGAAGCAGGCAGAGGAAGAGGGAATTTTATAGGCAGTAGTAGCAGAAAAGGAAGGAGTTACCATGAGAATCACCAGGATCATTGGAAGATGTTGCAATGCCAAAGCCACTGACAAGTACCTATGTGCACTCTGTTCAGGTATGACCACTAACCTGGCCTGAATGTCTCTACCAAGGACAGCCAGGTGGGGTGAGAGGTGCCGCCTGGTAGATTGTTTCAGGAGTAGGGTTGGAGAGCCACACGGGGAGGTGCCTAAGCTCAGAAACATTTGTGAGCATAAGGTCTTCATTGACACAACGAGAATTTCACAATCATGGAAGATAGCAAGACAAGTCAAGAGACTGTTGAAACAGATGCTTGGAAAAATACTTCTGTTGCTTCTGGCAGCAGACAGCACACTGCCTCTGGACCTGTAGCTGTCCAGTAGGAAAACAGGTCTGAAGTCCTGGAGTTGGATGAGGAAGAGTCTACAGCAGTGACAGGAAAGGCCAAGGCAAGTGGTGGGTGGATCAAAACTATCGCTACCAAGAGGAACTGACAAGTAGTGGTGGTTGGTGACTCCTTTCTGCGGGGCACAGAAGCATCCATCTGCAAGCCTGGCCTGTTAGCTTGTGAGGTCTGCTGCCTGCTAGGAGCCTGCATTAGAGATGTCATTCATCTGCCCCCACAACTACTATCCCATGCTGCTCATCCATGTGGTTACTAATGATACTGCCAGGAGAAAATCCAAAGTGATTACAGGGCTCTGGGTGCACGGGTGAATGGGATATGACCCAGGTGATGTTCTCATCAATCCTTCCAGTCAAGGGCAAAGGCCTATGTAAGAGAAGACACATTCTGGAGATCAACATGGGGCTGTATAGTTGTATCACCAGCTATGCTGCTTCTTTAAACATGCAGTGATGTTTCAAAAAGTACTACTGAGAAAAGATGTGGTCAACCTGATGAAAACGGGGAAGGGTGTCTTCACGTACAGGCTTGCTAACCTACTTTCCTATTATCTTTTGATTCTAAAACGTTAAGTGTAATAAAAGGCTATATGATAACATTAGGTTAATTGAAATTTGGTTCAAACATTGACCCTATAAATATCATATGAGAGAGGCAGATTCAGTGGGACATATGGATGTGATCTATTTACACCCACCTACATCATCACAAGTTTTAGTTTGTTTCTGAAGAAATGAAACAAAATATATGCAAAAGTGACAACATTTATGAAATTCAGTGAATGTAGGGTATCATAGAATATAGTCCTTCTAAGGCAGAAATCAAGGGAAAGCAAGAAATGTATAGGTCCAAGGCTCATAAGATTCTAAGAAAGCCAGGGAATTGAATACGGGGATGTGAATTACTCTGATATTGAAGGAATAAGAATGTCCACAATTACTTAAAACCTAGATCCATGCATGTAACCATGTGCTTATCTTTCTCCTTCAGAGATCTAACTCCAATTCAACAAAATGTATGCATAACTAAGTATATGCCTACATCCCATTGAAGTCAATGGTATATGGAAACTGCTGCTGGAGGAAGCTGATATCTACAAGCAGCTAGAAGGCTTGGATGGGGATTTTCATTATTGTGTTCCTATGTTTTGGTGCATATGAAGACATAAGAAAGTGGCACTTGCAAATTCATCAGTGTTTTGCTGTTTTACTTCTATAGCTTAACATTTTATTTAATGGCAAAATAGATCTTTAAGTAACTCCATCCACATTCATTTCCTGTATCTCTTAAGGAACACACTTTCAGATGCCCTACCTCCCTTCCAGAACATTCTGTAATTTACCAAATTAAGCATACTAAATAATGCATTCATTTCCCTCTATCCAGTCACTGGCAATTTCACACCTTCAGGTGTTTCCTTTCTCTAGATCTTTCTTAATGTTTCCAAACAGGCTTCACAAGAAACTCAATATTTTCCCTTTTTTAAAAAAAAAATAGTATTACATTTTTCATTCATATATTCTAGTTGAATGCTTCTAGTATTAGAGAGCTGGTAAATACATGGTAGATCCAGGTAATATGGAAGATCAAAACTGAGAAGAAAATCATCACACTATATAAATCTATGTTCACATATTTTTTTCATAATCCTTGTTGCAGGGATTTGAAATCAATACAGTATGATACCATACCATCCCTAATAAGGTGCATAGGTAAAATATTCATCTTGGAATTTCTTGGGATGAGCTGCTTTGGTTCCAGCTGGTGGTTAAGTAAGTCTCCCAATG
>NW_017729025.1:71911440-71912807 GCF_001723915.1 Gavialis gangeticus
ACGCTTCTAGTATTAGAGAGCTGGTAAATACATGGTAGATCCAGGTAATATGGAAGATCAAAACTGAGAAGAAAATCATCACACTATATAAATCTATGTTCACATATTTTTTTCATAATCCTTGTTGCAGGGATTTGAAATCAATACAGTATGATACCATACCATCCCTAATAAGGTGCATAGGTAAAATATTCATCTTGGAATTTCTTGGGATGAGCTGCTTTGGTTCCAGCTGGTGGTTAAGTAAGTCTCCCAATGTGTCAGAATTGATCCAAACCTCTCTGGTATAGTGTTTGGGCTGGTAATATTTCAAGCAGTAGCTTTTCTCACAAGTCTTCTGGTTCATTGCATAGTTTGGAAACACTTTCCAAACAATCTTTTTTTGTGGTATTTCAGCCCAAACAAAAGATGTTTGGGAAATAGGATGGGAAAACTACTATAACATTTTCTAACCTTAGTACTTCAAAATATATTCAGCTTGGATATATCTGGATATATATCTGGATTCAAGCTAGTTTTCACATTATCTATACCAGTTTTGTTGGGATGAATAAAACATCTGAACAATACATCTGAACTGTGGAGATAGATTTGCTTCTAGGCTGTATTATATGAAATCTAATGAGCAACATTCATTCGTCCAGATGCCCTGTGTCCAGAAGAGGCACTCCTTAGGAAAGAATCTCTTCCCCAAGGGTGATGGATTCTTACCTGCTTCAGGGACTTTTAAATAAGTCCCCAGCTGCTACTCCTGCATCATGGTCTGTTTGTCCCATGTTAGGGGAAGGCTGGGATTGGGAGACTGCAGGCATCTCTGCACCACCATGCGCAGCACCTGCCCCACCCTTTTCATAATCATGGATCCACCACTGTCCATGATAATTGTAGAAATGCATAGAATTATAATTATAGATACTTCCCTTTACTATTCTGCTAATCCCTGTATTCTGATCAGCAGTGAACCAGTCACTGCCCTCTGTGGAACAGACTCCAAGCCATAACAAATTATGCTAGCGTGCATCAGCTTGTGATAGAAGAAAACAGTATTTGGACAAGTTCACCGAACTCCTTTTTAACTGACCTTTTTGCTGAGACAATATTGGAACCTGGCTTCTACAAACCCATTGTGGGACATAGTTCCTTTATATTATAAAAAGAGTGAATGTGTTAAGAAGGGCATTACCATACCAAAGCAATATTCACAGAGGAATAGTTAATATCAGGAATATGTAAAGCAGATATTCACAGAGGAATGTGTTGGTCTCATGTGAATGTGTAAAACAAAGGATTTAACAGAGTACATGACTATAATTTGTATCTCGGAAGACTTATGAATACAGTGGGGGGGGGCGGGGTTACTATGATTA
>NW_017729025.1:71917807-71923281 GCF_001723915.1 Gavialis gangeticus
TCGGAAGACTTATGAATACAGTGGGGACTAAATTAACTGATGATTCTGAATTTCCAGGCAAAGTGAAGCTTTTTAATGGGCAGGCAAGTTAAAGCATTCTATTTAAATATTTTTTACACATTTATTTTACAAATACGTTAGCTCGTCTGGAATTCTATAGGAAAAGAAGTTCAGCACTGTCACTATTGGAACGGCTGAGAAAAATAACTTATTGCTTTTGGAAGTTTGTCTACTGTTGCTGCTGCTGCTGGAAGGTGACCTTGAAATACAAGAGCTAACACATGCTGCTGAGTCAATTGTTGACATTATTATGCACTGGCTGCAGGTTGCAGCAATTTGGTATGTGCCTTAGCTTGGAATAACATGCATTAAACTTATATGGTAAATAAAGAAAGCAGAGGAAATCCAGGAAAAAAACCTGTTTAATTTGCTCAGCTCCCTGGACTCATTAAGCTGGCTCAATGGCTGGATTTAAAATATGTGAGCTGATGTAATCACCCCAACAATGTTTCAGTGCTAAAACTAGCATCAGCACACTTTAAAAAGCCAGGACTCTAGATTTTCCTGTGAAATACTGCCCCCATGTGCATGAACAGCATCATTCCAGAGGCAGATCAAATGTTTAAATTGTGAGTACAATGACAAAAATATTTCCAGAAAAAGAGAAATGATGTTCAGACATTACACCTAAACCAAGATAAGTAATCAAAAACCAATCTAAAACTGTAAGGCTAAGTGCAGACATTCAAAAGCCAGAGGCAGAGTCAATCCAGCCTGCATGGGTTTCTCTAAATGGCGTAGATTGGATCAGGAGCAAATGGAGCAGCACATGTTCACCCTTTGGTGTGGGGGCAAATAGCTGTCTGTACTGGTCAAGGCCAAAAGGTGGGGGGCACTCCCACTTGCCTTCTAGTGTGCCAGAGGTAGGTGAGGGTAGCTGAGGACAGCCAAGTACAGACCATCTCAGATTGGCTATCAGGCACATGCCCCCACCCCTCTGTTGTCACCACAGACTCCTGCCTATGCCCAGCCCTAGGCTTTTGGGAGAGCCCCAGAGGGAGTCTCCACGGCACACCTACTAGCTGGGCAGATGGGCATGCTATGGTGACCCCCTCTGGGGCTCTTCTGGAAGCCTATGGCTGGGGGCAAGGAAAGTCTGCAGTGCGGGCATGTGTCTGATAGCCAGTCAGAGGGGCTTGATCCTTCTTTCCATGAAGAATTCATATCCCCAGTGCCCAATGCAAGCTTCCTGGGCTGCCTATATTGTCAGAGCTTAGGACCAGTGGCAGCTAGGAAGATGAACCAGGCAGTCTGGGGGGCTTGCATTGAGCAGTGGGGCCCAATCTTTTTTTCCATGGAGTGCTTATGTCCCTGCTGCTTGGTGCAAAACTCCTGGGCAGCCTGGCATGTCTTCCTAGCTGCTGCTGGTTCTGGGCTCCAAGGGGCCCAATCCTTGCTTGTATGGAGCACTTGCATTCTCACTGTCTGGCACAAGCCACCCCTCTCCCTCCACCCCCCACCGCTGGCGGACAGTGACATAAGCTGAGTCAGGAGGGGATCTGGTACTGAAGTTCAATTCACTGTTTTAACCTAAATCAGTTAAGTCTGATACTATATCAATCCAGGTCTATCTTAGACTGTGATATGAATTTTTTTAACCAGCCTGTTCTCTGACCTTCTGGCAGGATCTGACCCACAGGTGAGTTTAACACGCCAAGTTTAATGTATCATTTTTTTAACCTAAGTAGACTGAGAGTTGCCTGCTTAAAGACTACATTCAGCTGTGTAATACTGTCATAATTTGAGTCAACAAAGATATTTGAGCTCCATTTATTTTTTCGGGGTTAGTTAAGTTACAGGCTCTTGACTTGGAATTCTTTTTCCGTTCAGTAATTGTTAAAACAATGTAATAGAATATGGGGCCCAAATGTCCTTGACAGTCAGTCAAGGTTCTTTGGGTAAATCCAGTATCTTTTATTAGACCAACTAATAAATTTGGTCTAATAAAAGATTTTAGTTGGTCTAATAAAAGATATCAGATTTACTCAAAGAAACTTGTCTGACTCTGTCCTTAGACCAACACAGCTACAACCTACACCCTTGACAGTGGGACTTAAGGGCATAGGACAACTAAAGAACTTAAGTATTGTGGAATCCATAAAACTCTTAGTTCCCCTCTACACGTATAGGTAGAGGCGAGATGGGATCTAATGCACAATCCACACAATTGTGCCTCCTGCTATGTCACACATGCCATGACATGTTTCATGCACCTCTGAGCCTAGGAGAGGTTGCAGCTGCAGCAGTTTCTAGGGCTCAGCAGTTTTACGCTAGTCATGGTGTACCCCCACACCCTGGCAGCAGAGCTGTACTGCTACCCAGCATGTCCACCGGTGGCTGATAGTAGAATTACCTTCAGGGAAGGTTAGCTGTAAAATAAGCACAGGTAACTGTGACAAATAAGCAGTTACAGACCAAGCAGTGGTGGGGGTGTAGTGGGGGCAGCAGAGAGCAATGCTTTCCCTCCTGAAAGGTTGTGTGCCAGAGATTGGTGAGGGTAGCAACATATATCCTTTGATGGTGCTGTAACATGGCGAATACAGGTCACCATTATAAGCCTACCCAGCCCCCAGCCATAAGTCTACAAGTCCTCAACAGTGGAGCAAGCAGAAGAAGATATTAGAAGCTTAATGGCTGTGAAGATGGATGAAGGCTGCAGAGGAATGAGATCTCCAATTTTCTTGGCCTCATTGCCATTGGATCATGGTCCTGCTTTGTCAAGAACCATGTGGTAGTTGATGTTCAGCAGCTTCTTCATGCTAAAAGAAATGATGCATAGGCATCTTCTATGAAAACAGCTTTTCCAGCACAGTTTTCAAGCCATTTAACAAGCAATTAGTGATGACAGGAGCAAAATTCCGAGGTCTGGAAGCTCCTAGTCATGAACTGGCATGAAGGTGGCAGTTGTCTAGCACTTGGATGAGGAAGGAGTGCAGTTCAGCAACAGTAATTGCAACTGAGCAGCCCTCTTCAGGATCTGCCACATGGGAAAGGGGAGAGAAAAGATGCCCTAAACATAAGCTTTTCTCCTGACTGGATAACCATGTCCAGTGGGATCACCATTACTGCAGTTGAAATCAATGAAGATACACAATCCATTTTGGGATGTGGAACATCTGGACCCTCATGGACAATCCTAATAGCAAATGCCCAGAGGACTGCACTGCAGATGTAGCTCAAGAACTCAGGTGACACAATATTGATGTAGCTGCACTGAGTCAGACCCAGTGAGTGGAAGTTGGGCAGCTCAAAGAGCAAGGCAGTGGGTATACAGACAGTCCTAAACTTGCAACGTTTTGAGTTACAATGTTTCATACTTACAGTGTTTATAAATTGATACCCTGTTTCAACTTTATGATGTCAGTTTTGACTTACACCGCTTGATTCATGTGATGCCATGCCAGCGAACAAGTTCACTGTGTCACTCATCTCCCTGGAGAACATCTGTCCAAACTTGCTTAGACACTTCCTTTAAGAAAGCAGACGAGACTCCAGAAAAACCTGCAGCCAAGACTCCTGAGAAGACTCCAGCCAAGAACCCTTCAAAAAGTCCAGCGAAGTCAACTCAAAGAAGTCCTTCCAAATCAATATGATTGCTATTTACGATATAAATACATTAATGTAGCTATATTACTCATCTATAATTGATCGAGTACAAAATTCTGGGGTATTTTTTGGTGAAAATAGGGTATCAGGCCTTGGTTCAGGAACCAATCCCCCATTTATAACATTGTTTCTTATGAGAAAATTGGTTCCAAGTTACAATGTTTTGACTTAAGATGAGGTTTTCGGGAACCAGTTGTGTCATAAGTCCAGAGACTGCCTGTACCCTCTTCTGGAAGGTTAAACCCAGGTGCAGAGAAAGATCAAGTGGAGAAACTTATTGGACACTGCAGGACTGGCTGGGGAGATGACATCATTTTCGCTGGCATCAGGAGCATCCGCAGCACCTTGGAGTGGCATTTTTTAAAATTACCAATTGACTGAGCTCCTATAAGAGGAGCTACACTTGGTTAATGTAATCTTCCAGAAGGGGAGAGGAGCCAGAGCTGGAGACAAAAGGAACTCAGCAACAGAGCCATTTCCCAGGTGGAGGCCAGGAGCAAAGCCTGAAGCAGACCCAAGTCAGGTAACCTGTGCACCGGGAATGAATCTTGCTGGAAACTCTGCAGAGTAGGTACCTACAATTGATTAGAGACTTTGCTACTTCTTATCGCCAATGGACTGTTTTTTTTTTTTGGACTGAATACATTGTTTTGCTAGGCTGAAAGTCAGGTCTCTCCAGATGGAGAGAAAGAGTGAATTAAAAGTCAGCAGCTGGCCAATTAATAGTTTGGCTCACAATTCTAATGGAATCCCCATTGAAGTCTTGAAGCAGGGAGGAAAGGAGCTCATATCACAGCTCCATGCCCTCATCTTAAGGATTTGGAATGATGAGGAAATCCCAGATTACCTTAGGGATCTTGATAGTCTTCAAGAAAGGAGATAGGTCCAACTGTTGAGATTATAGAGGGATCACCATGCTGTCTACCACACAAAAGATCACTGAAAGAACCCTCCTGAACATCTCCTTCCACTTGCTGAAAAGCTTCTCCTGGAATCTCTGTGTGAGTTTAGTGCATCAAGAGGCAAATAACTAACGTGATCTTCACTCCTCTCCAGCTGCAGGAAAAATGTCAGGAACAATAAAAACCTCTCTACATGGCCTTCTTTGACCTTGCAAAGCTTTAGCCTCTGTCAAATAAGAAGCAATGTGAAGGATCCTTTTGAAATATGGATCCCCACCAAAATTCATCACCATTCTTTGCCTGCTCCATGATGATTCTCAATAACAGATCTATCACAGACCCTGTTGAGGTTAAGACAGTAGTTAGGCAAGGCTGCTTCATCGCTCAGCACTCTTCTTGCTATACCTTACTGCATTTGCTATCTCTGACCACCAACCAGCTTCCAGTCAGAGTGGAACTAAACTACCAAACAGGTGGTAAACTATTTAATCTCAGCTGATTCTGGGCCAAAACCAAGACCACCCTGACCTCAGTTATTGAGCTTACTCAGAAGCAGACCTTCAGGCAATTATCAACATTTTTACTGAGGCATACAAGAAAATGGGACTGATGCTTAACATTCAGAAGGCTAAGGTCCTCCGTCAACAAGCTTTTAATAAGCAATCCTCTGCTCTGGTAACTCAGGTTTATGTTGAGCATTTCCCATACCTCAGAAGCCATCTCTCACAGAAGGCGGATATCAGTGAAGAAATCCAACATCACCTTAAAATTGCAAATGCAGCCTTCAGACACCTGAGGGAACATGTGTTCAAAGATCATAACATTAGATTCAAAACCAAGCCCATGGCTTATCAAGCAGTCATGATCCCCACTTTACTGTACGGGTGGTGACATGAACAACATACA
>NW_017729025.1:71928281-71930703 GCF_001723915.1 Gavialis gangeticus
GCTAAGGTCCTCCGTCAACAAGCTTTTAATAAGCAATCCTCTGCTCTGGTAACTCAGGTTTATGTTGAGCATTTCCCATACCTCAGAAGCCATCTCTCACAGAAGGCGGATATCAGTGAAGAAATCCAACATCACCTTAAAATTGCAAATGCAGCCTTCAGACACCTGAGGGAACATGTGTTCAAAGATCATAACATTAGATTCAAAACCAAGCCCATGGCTTATCAAGCAGTCATGATCCCCACTTTACTGTACGGGTGGTGACATGAACAACATACAAAAGTCACCTCAAGTTGCTGGAGAAATACTATCGATGAAGAAGATCCTTCAAATCCAGTGAAAAGAGAGATGCACCAACATTAGCATCCTCTCACAAACAAACACTACAAGGAGTGAGGCAATGATCATCTGACATCAAATTCACTAGTCTGGCCATGTCATCCCAACGTCCAACTCCAGACTTTTGAAGTAAGTTTTTTCTTGCTTCAAAAAAATGGGATCCAAAAAAAGTTAGCATGATGAACAGAGAGCTTCTTCAGTTTATCAGTAATAAACGCTGAGGAGAGAAACAGAATTCAAACCTCATCCCTCTTACATAGCCATGCACCTGAATTTGGACTGCAGTGAGGTGTCTATCTCTACCTAGACTCTTTTACAAACTAGACTCTTTTACAAAAAATACCCAGAAAAGAAGGATGTGTTTCCTTCCCTTTTAAGAAAGAAGACAGTGGTTAAAGCACTAATGTGGAATGTAAGAAACCGGGGTCCAAATACTCATTCTTTGTTTAAATAATTGAACCTGTAATACCCATCTCACATGAGAGAGTCTTAATCTAAATATGTATAGATAGAGAATGTGACCAAGTGAAAATATTTCTGTAGTCTAAGGGGTAAAGGATTCTTTTGAGAGGATGGAAATTGGGTTCTAATCTTTGTTCCAATCAATACTGAAATACCTTATACAAAGTGGAACATCTCCAATAGGAGGGATTGAAATAATTCTCTCACACACATACACACATGCGCGTGCACATGTACACATGCTTCAGAATACCTTGTATACTTACGATTATAACACGGTTCTGAGAAACAAATGATGAGGGCTCTGGCACCTACAGGCAGCAGAGGAATATGAACCTGAGTTATAAGTGTGACGGGTAAGGAATGTATTCATGTTTGATTCAATCAGCTAAATGTGCTCTGAGAACACCTACCATATGTAACAGGGAGCAACAGGGCTTCTGTTACTTTAAGAGAAAACAGTAGCAGGCTGAGCTGGCTGAAGGAGGGCTAGGAGCTAGAAAACAGGCTGACCACTAGTGAGTTAGATGCCAGCAAACAGGCAGACCTGTAGCAACTCAGGAAGAGGCTAACCCTGTTAACTGTTGCAGGAAATAGTGGCAAAGCAGCAGCAAACTTAACTGGACAGCCCAGTGGCCAAGGACTGCAGGCTAAGCAGACCTAAGCCACAGCAGGGAAGCAGGTGGGTCATCAGACCCAGAATGGAAACATTTGTGGGTGACTGGAGAGTCACATGACAGGAAGGGGCAGGGTTTGGGAGGCTCATAAAGCTAGTACCGGAGACAAAACAGTGAGTCTGGCCTTGTAGGCCAGAGGAGGAAGAGCTCTGCAGCAAGATGGCTATAGCTAAGGTCTTGCTATACCTGGGGATCACAACTAAGGAGCAAAGGGATTGCAGGGAGCTAAGACCCAGGATAAGGAGAGCTTTGTTATACAGCTGGGGAGCTTAGAATTTGTTACAGCAAGGGGTTCATGTTATTTTGTTCTAGTTTACCAGTAGGCCAAGTTGTGACTATCAGGGGAAGAGGAGGTCACATTGGTGCCTAAGGGACATGTAGCTGTTTTGAACCCCACCATGGGCTGGACTCAAGAAACCCAAGATGGTAAGTACCAGGGGCAGGGGCCTGAAGTCAGAGAGGGCAGAAAACAGAGCCCAAGAGGGCTAGACTGGGGCTGAAGCCCAGATGCCAGGTCCAGTACAGTGGGCCTTGGCTAAGGGGACCAGTGAGCAAAAAGAGATGAAGGCTGAGAAAAGCCCCAACAAGGATACAGAGGCCTGAGGTGGCCTGGAATTGGATAGGGGAAAAGTAACCCACTTGGGTAACATCTGTGAGGCACGGTTGTAGGGAAGGACAGAAGCCACAAAATTAGCCCTTATGGTGATTCATGCACTGGAGCATGGATGGACCTGGAAGACCCCACTTAGGGCCTGAAGGACAGGATGGGGGTTGGTTGGGTCCAGGAGGGACCCTGTGACTGATACTAGGCGGTGGTTCGGTCTGGAACCCTGGGGCATCCTGCCCTTTCAGAAAACAATAACTACATCAAGATGTGGCAGGCAGGAGAAGAGGGAAGGTACATAGTTTCATAGTTTCATAGTTTCATAGTTTCTAGGGTCAGA
>NW_017729025.1:71930714-71935087 GCF_001723915.1 Gavialis gangeticus
AATAGAGGGGAGCAACAGGCTACAGTTGGACCTGGATAGGTACGTTAAGAACCTGAATACAGCAGGAGCTGTGTGGCCACCAGGGGGTGAAATGAGTTCCCCTGGGGCATGGCACTTGTTACACATATCAGGTTCTGAAGGCAAGATGGGCAGATGAATGTTCATGAATCCCTAGTTTGAGTCCCTGACTTACCTTAATTATAAACTAGGGCTCTAACTACTTAGAGCTGTTGAGATTTAGGTAGTCTGGGTATGCCCAATAGCAAACCCCCCCAACTTTTTGTGCCTCCAGGTGAGGTTACAGCCATTGGTGATGCGTAGGGGGTGCACATACACCTCCTGAGATCGGCTGTGCACCCCCTGGAAGTGCCAGCCATGAAACCAGAAGTGCCGGTGGAAGTGCACTTTTAGTTTCACCGCTGGCTCAGTGATCGGCCACTGGGATCTCCCCCCGGGTTGACCCCTCCCCCCCCATCAACAATCTGGTGTCCTCCCAGACTTGGACCCATGGTGACAGCTCTGCAGAGGATTTACATTTTGAGTTTAGTCATCTAAAAGCTGTGTGAGGAGTCACCAAGGAGTTGAGCCATTTTGAAAATAAGACTTCAGCTTCTTAAGCACTTTTTGAAAACTGTTGCCCTTTTTATTGCAGGCAGATAGAGAGGAATAAAATGAAGAAAAAATCACATCTCCTTCAATTCTGGCAATTCACCTTTCTTGCCTTATGGGAAAAAATTCTCTGATGTTGAAAATACCTCAAATCAAATGGTCAGTCTCCTTAAAAGGCCTGTAAATGTTATAAACCTTCTTGCTCTAGGGGTTTTATATAATAATAATGCTGCCTAAACATCCCCTTCCCTGCAAACAAATGATTCACTCCAGTTGGAGGGGTAGGGGGAAGCTCTCCAGGAAAGCAGAAATCTTAAGAAATGGATATTTTAATTTATAATAAATGGCCACTGAGAAAATTCCAGATGACAATTTACTCTTGGAATTGTGTTTTTATAGCCCCATGGGTGAATTAATAATTCTCTATAAATTCATTGGCTATCTATTATTCTACACTTATGTGAAGCAAGTATTGCAAATTACCATATAAATCATTAGCTCCTTTTAGTGTTCTGGAAAAGCAAATGGTGCACTAAAATTATGCAGGACACTGGCAGCAGCTGTGTGCTAAAGGCTCAATAGATTCTAATAACAAATTTTATCATGTAACTATCACATGTCAATGGGATGGTGAGATCTCCTGCATCTTTAAGGATGGGACCCCTTTCTTACATAACATTTATTGATAAATAAAATGCAGTGGGTGTTCTTTTCAGCAGAAATTGTTGTTAATATGGACGGTTTTTTCATAATTACAGGTAGACTATTTTTTCTAGTATGTTTTAGCAAGGAAAAGGAGCATAGGAAAGTCTGTAATGGATGGACAGTTCTGTAAAGAATAAGTGTCTATTGGCAAATTAAAGTATATAGAACTACCACATAGCACATTCTAATATACCGTAGTATGATCTTCACTCCAAAAGGGGGGATAATTTACTGGTTTGATTTGGTTCCATCCAAAAGTTGAAAATCAATTAATATAACTTCTACAAGCCACGTCATTCATAACTTGGTGAAATAGACTCAGCTATCTCTAGTGTATTGCTCCTTTCCATGTTTACAGGGGGATTTGTCATAAGTAATGCTATTCAATTTTAATCCATTTCAAACTGTGCTTGGGGGAGAGGCACTCTGAAACAGAACAAAGACTGAAAGCCCAGGAGTAATAAAGTAAATATGGAAAGTAAGAGTCAAATTCAGACCTGTAAGAGGATAAACGCTAGGGAACCAGAAACTGTGCTGTATTATTTTACAAAACCAAAGACCGAAATCTTCTCAAATATTTTCATCGTTTTTTTTCAGTAGCAGCTTGGATACATACATGAAGATATTAAAACAATAGGAACTATTGCTGTAGCTGTTTGGAAAATTCATCCAACCAAATTGCTGGTACTGCATGAATCTTTTAAAAAATCTTTTGTAAGTAAATGACTAAGTAATTACATTTGGTTATTGTATTGTAACATTTTCCTGCAAATGAGACTATTTTACAATTGTTTTTCTTGCACTTTTCTAACACTATAGGCCATAGTTCTGGAAAGGTTTATGTCAGTGTTTATCTTTATACTCTGTGCATAGCTCCACAACCTAGTCATATGTATAAAGGTAAGCAAGCCATGCACCAATGCAGGATCAAGGCCACCATATGCATCATTAATCATAAACTAGCTACAGTATATATTATTAGTATTTTAGGTGTAGAGAGTTGTCCATATTTGTTCATTTATATTTGCTGAACTCTTCAGAGCAGATAGAGCTGTAGAACTACTTTCTGCCCTGTGGGTTGAAACCCAAAGAACAGTATAAAACACATTTTCTTCCACCAAAGCATGGGTTATCTTCAGGTCCAGAGCTTATTCACTTTCTACTATCTAAGATACTTATTATCGTGACTACTAAATATTTTGTACTATCCTACGTGGAGGTTCTCAGCTGAATTTGTGTGTGAGTAGTAGACAGAATCGGGATATATGTGTATTTATTTTTCTCTCATTTTATTCAATCATTTCTTAGACTAGGCTGTCCTAATTGTAAAATTGTTATTGTGTCTCTAAAGTTCTCCATGGAGAACAACAGTAAGATAACAGCCAAAGTGTATGGCTACTTTTAATTCCAAGGAAAAGAAAGTATAGTATGTATAAATATAGTATAAACACTTTAATGCTACTTATATTTAGTTGGACAGTAAAGCATCTCAGCTCATACCATGTAACACAATGAAACATGACAGACACTTCATGTTGTAGTTCAAGCAGCTTCCACAAATGCAACATGAACATCAGACTCTAATGTTATAAAAACCATAAAAGCTGAAGAGTTATTTTCTAAAAAACTTCTCTTTTCATTTTTGTATTGTGTTACAGTGTGGACACTTGCTACTGCTTTTAAAATGCATTTTAAAGTACAAAAGTTGTGTGTGTGTGTGTGTGTGTGTGTGCGCGCATGTGCGCGCGCGCCTAAGTTTAAATAGATACAAAAAAGCTTTTGGGTCTGAGGCGATATCTTTTCTTAGACCAAATAAATAGTGGCAAAAAAAAGCCTTTCTCTGGAAGCTTTCAGGCACATACGTCCTTCATCAGGTTAAGGAGAATTCAAAGATTGTAAAAGTCCTCCTAGGTAGAAAATAAATTCCATCTTGCACAGGGGAGGTAGAGGCTGGAAGTGTATTCCCCTGGGGTTCTGAGAGTCTCTTAGTCAGTGTTGCTCTGTGATGTGCAGATTAGCCTGTCTTCATCCCTGGAGGTTTAAATAAAACCTACAAATGATACACAGTAGGGCTGTGCGAAGCTTCGGTCTGATTTGACTTGGCCTGATTAAGTGGCCAAATCTCTGAATCCAAATTGAATCAGAGGACCCTTGAATCTCATCGAATTTAATCAGAAATGATTTGGAAAGATTTAAAGATTTGGACATAGAAAACACATTTAAAGCTGTGTCTACATACCTCTAGGTAGCAGGGGCTCATGAATGCTGCAATGCTGGGGTGCATGGAGTGTCCCACAGAAGCACGGGTTGGTTCCCCAGCACGCTCGGCAGCAGACCTGGAAGCGGACCAGAAGCATTTCCAGTCTACTTCCAGGTATGCCAGGGAGTGTGCTGGGCCCTCCCCCCTCCCGCACCCCCTGATTTGGTGACTGGTGCCTCCTGGGCCTGGGGGTGGGGGGCACCTGGGATCCCCCTGTGGCTGATCACTGAGCTGGGGAGGCACAGGGGGAGGGGCTGCACACTCCCTGGCAGACCCAGAAGTGGACCAGAAGTACTTCCAGTCCACTTCTGGGTTTGCTGCCAAGCATTTGGAGGGCCCCCCGCACTCCTGTGGGATGTTTCTGTGTGCCCCAGCATCACAGCGATCACAAGCCATGCCTGCTACCTCAAGGTATGTAGAAAAAACTGTTAAAGCTGTGTCTATAGCCAAATCACGGATTCTCCGAATCAGCATCGAATCTTCAGATTCGGATTCAGCCAAATTGAATTGGGGACAGTGATCTGAATCAATAAATCAAATCACTGTCCCTGGCTCAGGCCAAATCCAAATCCAAATTGAATAGGGCATGCTTCGCACACCCCTAATACACAGCCTTACTATAGAAAAAGTCTCTTTTTTTCCAGGGTAAACTGTAGTAACTTTACTCTGGGATAACTTACTACAAAATAAATATTGTAGGTCTACTATCCTAGTCAATTTCTTCTCCATGTAGCCATTTGCAACACGCAAACAAGTGAGTCCTGGCTCCCCACCATATAAAGGCAAGATGCGGCAATAA
>NW_017729025.1:71940087-71953664 GCF_001723915.1 Gavialis gangeticus
TCAATAAATCAAATCACTGTCCCTGGCTCAGGCCAAATCCAAATCCAAATTGAATAGGGCATGCTTCGCACACCCCTAATACACAGCCTTACTATAGAAAAAGTCTCTTTTTTTCCAGGGTAAACTGTAGTAACTTTACTCTGGGATAACTTACTACAAAATAAATATTGTAGGTCTACTATCCTAGTCAATTTCTTCTCCATGTAGCCATTTGCAACACGCAAACAAGTGAGTCCTGGCTCCCCACCATATAAAGGCAAGATGCGGCAATAAGACCTGCTGCAGACACCTACCCATATGTTGCTAGCCTGAGTAATATTATGAAGTAAAAATACAAGGTACATTATGTCATTTACTGCATGTTTATGTCATTTACTGCATATTTATGTCTTATACTTAGTACTGCATTTACTAAGTATAAGACAACCCTGATTATAAGCTAAACCCCCAAAACTTAGATTCTATATATGGGAAATTTATAAATTTGGTATAACTTTCTAGGTATATATTATAATTATTGGAAGTTGGCCTTGAGTTTGGCCCCCTTCTTGTGCTACAGAAAAGAAAATAAATATGTGTGGTCATGTAGCCCACTTGCCTTCTACTTTCCCCCCAATAACTCCCCCTGCAGCTCCATATTGTCAAACCCCTGCTCTCAGAACACATGGAAGTGAAAAGCAAATTTGAAAACACTGACTTCAGAATAAACACAGCCATCGTAAAGCGTGTATAATACAGAGACTTGGTTCATCCAGAAGTGATGCAGAAATGTTTTGTTTAATTGCTGCAAGTTCTAGCACAGGTACTCTTTAAACCAGGGGTCAGAAAAATGGAAAATCCAGCTGGCGTCCAGACTCCATTTCCCAGCAGCCCTTGCCCTGGGGCTAGAGTTTCCATGGAGACCAGCCCCAGCAGCACTGGCAGGGCATGTGGCTGGGCTGGGATCTTTCAGTGATGACAGACAGCGTGGTCCAGAGCCGGGGCAGAGATGTGATCTGCAGCCTGCATGCTCCAGGAAGGCATGTGCAGGCAGCAGGTCATGGCTCTGCCCTGGCTCCTTGTAGTGGAGCCAGAGACAAGTCACAATCTGCTTCCTGTATGCCTCTGCCCAGAGCAGGCAGGCTGCAGATCATGACTCTGCCCTGGCTCTGGACCATGCTGTCACTGCTGCAAGATCCCAGCCTGACCCTGGAGCAGCTCCCTGGACCCTGCTGCACACCCTGCCAGTGCTGATGGGACCAGTCTCCATGGAAGCCCCAGCCCCATGCTATCACAGTGCAACTGCTGCTGGGGTCTCCATGGAAACTGGCCCCAGCCACACAGACAGGGGCTGCTGGGAAATGGAGTCCACTGCTGGCTGGATCCAGCCTGTGGGTTGGACTTTGCCTTCCCCTGCCTTAAACACACTTTTAAAAAGCAGGACTTTGGCACCTAATTACATATAGTACAAACTATATGGGTTTTTTAATTGTCCATATTCCAAGCCAAATTAGCCAAAACAAATTCAAAATCCAAAAATCAGTCCAGAGTCATAAGTGACCCTACTACTGGCAAACATCTTCCACCCCCGGCTGGGGATTGAAATGTTTCTTAAACCTTTGACAGGCATCCTACTTGCAGGCCCCAGCCTGGAGGCTTGGAGTTCAGAAACTATACAGGATATTAGTGCAAAGACCAAAGACTCATAATTTACCAAATCATTCACTGGGGTAAGCCACGGTCAACAGTGTTTCAAGCCATGGTGACCCCATAGCTCAGCACAGCTAAGTATGTGTACATACTCCAGATACCCACTACAATGATCCATGTGGTAATTAGCCCACCACTCAGGACTAGAACCAGGTGTTCTTTTCCTAAATCCTGGGATCCTCCAAAAATGTGTATACAGATGAGGCACAGGGCAACCTGGTCCAGGTCCACCTCATGGAGGGTGGGGCCACACTAATCATATGCAACAAGCTAAGAGCGGGTACAACAGAGAGATTCTGGGTGAATTGTTTGGGGCCCTGTTTCATGATATCTTCCAGGCATTTAAGGCTGGTGGAGAAACAGAAATCAATGGAAACAAGGAAGATAGGCATTATAACAAACACTATTTATAACAAACAAACTCTGTTTTTACCAGTCCCAATAACAGGAACCAGTTATGATGATGACAATTACTATGATATTAAAGACTACAGTGAAGTTGCATCAAATGGACCAATTGTATTATAATAAACACCCTTTTTAAATGAACTTTTCTTCTAGTCCCGCAGAGGGTCATTATAATAAAGCTGTAGTCTACATACATTCAATTTGAAGTGATAGCCATATGTCACATTTTTTAACTTTGGAATTACTTTTTTTAATATTGGGTTTTTTGTGCGAACATGAGATCACAGAACTATGAACACTTATAGTAAATCCCACGAGATCCAATTCCACACAGACAGTATTTTGATATGTATTAATCCTTCCAGGTCAAGATAAAAATAATTACCAAGATTACCTATCAATACATCAATCTTACCAAAGCTTTATAAGTAGATGCACTTTAGATAAGATGAACTAGTTTATGTTAATAACATTTGAATCAGACTCTTCAAGCTAGCTATGCTTAATGTATCTACCTGGGAACAACTGTAATAAAACTCAGGTAGTGTGACAGTTGAACTAAAGATAAATTACTCTGTTCTGTTGATTCCTGTGCATGTTGCTGGTTAAAAGTATTTAATTAAGTGCTGATGTTGATTATGAGAAGTCATTTATTATTCTGCTTCCCTTCATCTTATTACTGATACTTCTGTTTAGAATACCTTTGCTGTTGTGTGCATATCAGGTACTAAACAATTTTCCCTACTTCACAGTCTTCTATTATTTTGTTCTTTACTCTCCTGCAAGAAAATTTTTAACAGTGACAGTTCTTCTATGATGGGCGTAGATAAACACCCTTTGAAGTCAAGGAAAAGTGTCCTACTGACCCCAGTGAAGCTAAAGCATGCCATGTGTGATGGCTCCAAGATCCAATATGGCCTGGACTTACTATGATATTAAATCATGTTGGGGCATTGTCGAGAAGTTTATTAGTCTAGACCTGTAGACATTTAGTCCTCCTCCAAACATCGCTTATGCAAGTACACGTCTTCTGTAAAAAAAAAAAAAAAAAAAAATATCTGAAGAAGAGAAGAAACAGCAGAACAAAGAGGGTATTTTATTATATAAACTTTGAGGACGTAAGTGGCAGCGAATGTCATTTCCATTTTTCATAATGTTGTTAGCTTTCTAAATAAAAATGCAATCGTTTAGTTAGTGTTTTACAGCTTTTCAATAAAATAAATTAAAATTTCGTTTTAAGTATCCTGTAATGATAAAATCAATTAATATCAATTGCAGTAATTGATACTATATTAGTTTGATATTGATATGGAACACGCATTCCATGTGTATAGAACCTCATTTGAAATTCAGTAATTCACCATTAATGAAGTGACAAGGTGTGACAGCATGTGAATTATGGTATAATAATTCAAACTTACTGAAATTCAGTTTCATGCTATCTATTGCTAGTAAGCATGAATAATTGAACTGTAATTCAGTGGAGAGCTTTCTTTTGATACTTTATTGTAATGTAAATAAAGGAAAATACTTCTTTAAATACAGTCATAGAATCTTAGAAAATCAGGGTTGGAAGGGACCTCAGAAGGTCATCTAGTCCAACCCCCTTCTCAAAGCAGGACCATCCCCAACTAGATCATCCCAGCCAAGGCTTTATCTAGCCAGGTCTTAAAAATCTCCAAGGATGGAGATTCCACCACCTCTCTGGGTAGGTAACCTGTTCCAGTGAATTACTACCCTTCTAGTGAGAACATTCTTCCTAATATCTAACCTAAACTTCACTTGCTGCAACTTGAGACCATTGCTCGTTGTTCTGTTATCTGCCACCACTGAGAACAGTTTAGCTTCATCCTCTTCTGAACTACCCCTTCAGGTAGTTGAAGGCTACTGTTAAATCCCCTCTTAGTCTTCTCTTTTTTTAGAATTAATAAGCCCAGGTCCCTTAGCCTCTCCTCAGAAGTCATGTGCCCCTCACCTTTTCATTGCCCTCTGCTGGACTCTCTCTAATTTCATAGTTTCATAGCTGTTAGGGCCTGGAAGGGACTTTACAGATCATCAGGTCCAGGCCCTCTGCACATGGGCAGGAAAGACTGCTGGGACCAAATGATCCCAGCAAGATGGGTGTCAAGACTTTTTTTGAAGATCACCAGGGTGGATGACTGTACCACTTCTGGGGGGAGCCTGCTCCAAACCCTTGGCACTCAGCTTGTAAAGAAGTTTTTCCTTACGTCTAGCCTGAAGCGATCTTCAATCAGCTTGTCCCCATTGTTTCTTATCCTCCCCTAGGGGGCCTTGGTGAATAGATGCTCCCCCGAACGCTTATGTATGCCCTTGATATACTTATAGGCAGCAACCAAGTCCTCTCTGAGTCTTGTCTTCTCCAGGCTGGACAATCCAAAGTCCCTCAGCCTTTCCTCATACATCTTGATCTTCAGGCCTCTAATAATGCATGTGGCCCTCGTCTGGACTCTCTTGAGCTTCTCCACATCCTTCTTGAAGTGCAGCACCCAGAACTGGACACCAGTACTCCAGTTGTGATCTCACCAAGGTCAAATAAAGGGGGAGGATAACTTCCTTTGCCTTGCTTGAGCTGTCTCAATGGATATATGCCAGTGTTTGGTTACTCTGCCAGCTACGGCATCACATTGGTAGCTCAAGTTCATTTTGTTGTCAGTCATGACACCCAGGTCTCGTTCAGTTGCGGTGCTGGCAAGCAGAACACTGCCAAGCCTGTAAGTGTGTTGTGGCTTATTTCTCCCCAGAAGGAGCACTTTACATTTCTATGTATTAAGTGACATCAGGTTGAGGTCTGCCCACTTCACAAGCTTGTCCAGGTTGATCTGTATTGCCACCCTGTCTTTGAGAGTGACAATACTCCCCCACAGCTTCGTGTCATCAATGGACTTTCCCAAATTGCTTGTAATACCTGAATCCAAATTGTTACTGAACATGTTGAAGAGCACTTGTCCAAGTACTGGCCCCTGAGGGATGCCACTGGTCACCCAGCCAGTTACCGAGCCACCAGACTACGAAGTAGTCAGGACCACATTTTCCCAGTTTGATGATGAGGACATTGTGGGAGACCAGGTCAAAGGCCTTTTTGAAGTCCAGGTATGCAACACCAACCTGACATTTGTCCACATGTAGTGGGGGGCCCAAAACTAAACACACTACTCCATATGTGGCCCCTCCAGTACTGAATAGAGGGGAATAATCACTGTTTTTGATCTGCTTGCTACACTACTACCAATGCAGTCCAGTATGTTGTCAGCCTTCTTGGCAATGAGGGCACACTTTTGGCTCATATTCAACTTATGATCCACTGTAACCCCCAGGTCCATTTCTGCAGAGCTGCTGCCCAGCCAGTCAGGCCCCAGCCTGTACTGGTGCATTGGATTGTTTTGTCCTAAGTGTAGAACCTTGCACTTGTCCTTACTGAACCTCATGAGATATATTTTTGTTCAATCTTCCAATTTGTCTAGGTCTCTCTGAATCCTAGCTCTATACTCCAGTGTATCTACTAACCCCCAGCATGGTGATATCTGCAAACTTGCTGAGGGTGCACTCTGTGCCATCTTCCAAGTTGTTGAAGATGATATAGGAGCAACTCCAATTGTGCTTTTTTGGCCTTCCTGATTTCATCCTTGAATGCCCAAGCAATACTCCTATACTCCTCCCTAGTTGTTCATCCAAGTTTCCACTTCTTATAAGCTTCCTTTTTGTTATTTAGTTTACTGAAGAGTTCCTGGATAAGCCAAGCTGGTCTTCTGCCATACTTGCTAGTCTTCCTGCACATTGGGATGGTTTGTTCCTGCACTCTCAGCAGGGCTTCTTTAAATTACAGCCAGCTCTCCTGGACTCCTCTCCCCCTCAGTCTGGCTTTTTAGGGGATGCTACCCATAAGTTTCCAGAGTGAGTTGAAGTTTTCTTTTCTGAAGTCTAGGCTCCTTATTCTGCTGCTTTCCATTCTTCCTTTCCTCAGGATACTGAACTCAATCATCTTATGGTCACTGCTGCCTAAGTTGTCATCTAGTACATCCCCCACCAATTCTTCCTTGTTTGTGAGCAGCAGGTCAAGAAGAGCATGGCCACTAGTTGGCTGCTTCAGCACTTGCAGGACGAAGTTGTTCCCAACACTCTTAAAAAACTTCCTGGATTGTCTGTATTGCCCTCCCAGCATTTGTCAGGGTGACTGAAGTCTTCTATGAGAACTAGGGCCTGTGATTGGGAAATTTCCACTAGCTGTTTGAAGACAGCCTCATCTAGCACTTTCTCCTAATCTAGTGGTGTATAGCAGACCCCTACCATGACATCACCCTTGTTGCTCTCTCCTCTGACCCTAACCCAGGGACTTTTGACAGGCCTAGCTTCAGTTTCATATTGGAGCTCTAAGCAATCATATGGCTTTTTTACATAAAGTGCAACTCCTCCTCTTCTCCCCTATCTGTCCTTCCTGAACAGTTTGTAGCCATCCATGACAGTGCTCCAGTCATGTGAGCTATCCCACCATGTTTCTGTTATTCCAATCATGCCATAGTTCCATAATTGTGCAAGGACGTCCAATTCTTCCTGCTTGTTTCCCAGGCTCTACGCATTGGTGTAAAGGCACCTGAGGTAACTAGTGGATTGCCCTGATTTCTCAGGAAGTATGAGAACACCTTCCCTGTTGCCCCCTCCTGCTTGCTCTTCCTCCAGGTCACCCACTTCTCCACTTACCTCAAAGCCTTGGTCTCCATCCTCCTTTCCCTCCAGTTCTTCCACTCTCACCCCTCCATAAGAAACTTTCAGATGTATGTAGTATTCCCCTCTTCCCCTTCAGTAATGTAGAGTACATCAAGGTAGAAAGTTAGGAAAGCAAACTCCCAATATCCATGAACTTGCATACAGAAGGACATTTACATGATGTTAAAACATGAAACTGAGGAATCATGGTTAACTGATAGCATAGGTGGGGACCGTAAGCTCAACCATAAGGTTACCACAGCCAACTGATATGGAAGTAAAAAGTACAGTCGCTGTCTATACTAAATATTTCATACCTTATTAGTCAACCCAAGACTGTTTCAATATGATATAATTTCAGAGTGGTGACTAAATGTTAATGTATCACATATACTTGTGGCAGGCTGGCTAGTGGGCTCATTGGCAGCCCAGCTTGATGGCTTGAGCACAGATGGCTCAGGCTAATTGGTGGGGCATTTCCTGCCCCCACCAATCAGGAGGAGGCAGGCTTGCCTCACTGTGACCCAGGGGTGAGGTGAAGAAGAGGACCTGAGAGGAAACTAACCATTTCATTTTCAGTCTGGGGTGTGGAGCATCTAGAAAGGATAAAAGCCCATGTGCCCAGCACATGGGAGGCTTCGATGAGGGATGATACAGACGGGCTGCAGAAGAGCTGGTGGAGCTGACCTGCGGGGCAGAGCAATTGTCCCAGAAGCACCCTGAAGATGCCTCTACCAAGCAGGAAGAAGCAAGTGGCTGTTCCCAGCCCTGACATAGAAAGAGCTGCAGTGTTGGTGCACAGAGTGTCCGGAGAGCTGAAGGGACCCCGTGGCTGCACGAGGCATGAGGTAGAAGCAAGAGGCAGGAGCCCCCTTGGTATACAGGGCAGTGCATGGGGCGTAGAGCTAAAGGGACCCCATGGCTGCACAAGGCAGTACAGGTCCCCATCCCTATGAGAGGCAGGAGCCCATTGATGCACAGAGTGGTGCATGAGGCCTAAAGCTGATGGGACTCCATGGCTGCATGAGACAGCTTAGGTCCCTATCCCTGCAAGGGGCAAGAACCCTTGGTGCACAGTGTGGTGCATGGGGCCAGAATGGAGCAGAAGGAACCCTGTGGCTGCATGAGGCAGCGTGGGTCCCCATCCCTGCAAGAGGCAGCAGCCCCTTGGTGTGCAGAGTGGTGCATGGGGCCTGATAGGACTGACAGGACAGATAGCTGCATGGAGCCAGCTCAGGCCTTCCTGTGGCAAGTGGCAGCAGGATGGAACAACCATCCCAGTGAGGGGGGAAGCTCCATAGCCAACCCTGAGAGAGAGAGATGAGCCAAGCCCACCAGAACTGCTGGGAGTCATGAGTTACCCAAAAAGGGGATTGCAGTCCCAAGGAGGAGGAGGAAACAAGGATTTCCACAGAAGACGAGGGTCCCTCCCCTTTTAGTGATTGAAGGGAAGCCACACAATGGGGGACAGGGCTTTGTGGCAGAGGGAGTTAAGGGCTCCCATTCATCAGGGGTGGCTTTGTGGTCACTGGGCCATGCTAGTCACGTGGCCTAGAGGAGGGAGATAGTGTGTCTATATGATAAGCTGTTCTTGTCCCCTGGTAGCATTTCTTTTGGGGGGCACAGCTGCTGTACCATTGCTGTTGTCCTTGTTCCTTATATTGTTGGGAACTTCACTGCAAATTTATGTACTTAATCTTTTATTATGAGATGAGTATGAGCTGCCTTATTTAGCCTGCTAGTGGTTCAGTTGCTTAAGGGCCTGCTAGAGCATCCCTTACATTTGCTTTCATTGTATTTGTTTATCTTTATGTATTGAATCCTATTAATGTAATCTCACTTATATATGTTTAGACTAGTGATTTATCTCTACCGGGTTTTGTCTGCTGAAAACCCTACTGGGTAACTTGTGTTTTACTGTTGATTGCTCCTTGCCTGCCACCTAGAGAGCCTGCTGAGGTTGTCAGGGCTGTACACTACCTGAAAAACCAAAGAGGGTCAAGGCCTATGCTGATATAGTGCCTTCGTCTGCCATACCAAGCTGAGATTGCCTGGGTTTACATTTAACAAGAATTGAACAGCAGCTGAATAAGCCCCCTCTTGCTAGCAGGGAGCTGTCTCTGAGCACAGAGCAGCAACATCCAGGCCAAGCAGACCCCGCTGGTCAGACCCAGCTGAGGTGTGAGCGGCCCCTCTGTGCTTTAGGCAAGTCCCCTCCCAGCTGGCCATGGGGTCTGCCCGGTTGGGCTGCAGCTGAAGCTCGGGTGAGGGGAATAATGGGGGCTGAATAACCCCCTCAGTGGCTTGCCCTGGCACAGAAGAAGCAGCGGGAGCTGGCCCTGCCCCTGCCCCTGCCCCTGCCCAGCATCTGGAGTGGCAAGTGGTGAGTGCCCAATGGGCAGGAGCCCATCATATCATGGCTTCCCAGTGGGGCTGCACTGTGGGCCTGCCAGAGTGGCTGTGGAGCACAGCAGCACTGTAGGGGCTTACAAGGCTCTGGCCCCGGACCCCAGAGCTGCTGCATGCAGCCCAAGCCCACAGCGCATCCCCTCACCAGGAAGGGACTCGCTCTCCCCTGCATGACAAGGGCTGCTGCCCCCAGTAAGGGCACTGCCCCTCCTGCCACAGCAGTGGGAAGGGAGCACAACCAGGCAGGGCCTCTGGGGCGGGGGGGCAGGAACAGGGTTATTCCTCTGGCCTCCATCAGAGGGGACAGCTGGGAACCTATTCCAGGCTGGGAGCCACTCAGTTGCCCATGGGGTAGAGGGGAAACTAATTCTGCTCCCTGCCTCCCTTTGTCTCAGGGGCCATGGTGCCCCCCTGTTGCTGCTCGGGTCCCTGCCAGTGGCACAGGGAGGGAGAAATTTTTTTAAACTTGTCTCTGGCCAGTTCAGCCTAGGTTGGCCACACACCCCAGCACAGCTTCCCTGCAGCCGAGGGCTAGCTCTAGCACCCCTGGTGCCTGGCCTGAGTGACTGCAGGCATGTGCCTACATTGTCTCAGTCCAGAGAGCATGTTTGTCCTGTTACAAACCGGTTCAGCCTAGGCAGGTTAGACTAACCTGCAAAGGTTGAATCAGTTCAGGCTCCGGCTTTTTCAGTGTATGTCCCTTACCCAATTGAAGAGGGGATATCACCTGGGCTACATACTATTACCACTAGATTGTTCAGCTCAGTGTTGTTATCAAGCCAAAACATTAGACCTGCATGTTTAGTATCTTGAGGCTGGATTTCCAGGAAGGATTTAGGTGCCTAAAGTAGTCAGAAAGGCAGTGCTCAAAACTCTCACTGAGCTGCTAACTAGTCATGATGGAATCTAAATTCTGTAGGCATTGACTCTAAAGTTCTGCTTCCATGCATGCCAAGAATACCTCAGTCATTTATTCAATGGCAGTTTTATGTAAGAGTTATGAACAGTTCTCTGACTGACTGGCACCTAGAACTTGCTTTTCCCAATGAGTGCCCTTACCACTAGACTAGAGAGTCCTGCTGACTCTTGCATGCACATGCACTGTGGCTCATAGGCATTTAATTATTTTAGGAAAAGTAGAAAGTTTCAACAGGAAGGGTTGAGAATACTGTTTCCCCCTGAATAGCCCTTAGTGCAGTAGTTTCAATACTTTCTTGGACAACAGGACAGATGGATTTGGATCTCCTCAGGCAGAGGATAGAATTGTAGTTTTTTCTGTCCTGAGTGAGCTGAGCTATTTGTTAAAAGGGGGAGGCGGGGTCCACCATCATCCTAAGTAACATAACTAGGAGTGGGCAAGTGGGGCATTAACCCTGGACACCCAGATTAGAGAGAATGCCAGAATGGTGGATCCCAACAGCCCACACCGTGGCAGTAGCTACTATGGTGTCTGAGGCTCTGGTGTCAGCTAAATCTCTGGGTACAAAATTGTTATTTCTGCCTCTGTCATTTCCTCTGGATTCTAGTTTTTGACCGAAAGGAGTGAGCCTTGCTCCATTTTTTGAAGCAGAAGGCTTCTGGAGAGGGTCCAAGACTGAGAGTCCCAAGTAAAGGAAGGCATTTCTGGTAGCTCTGAGTAAAGCAACTAATGTCTTTGGAAAGGATTTAAAATTCTATTCTCAGACTGTCCTACTGATTAATTTAGGTAGCTCCCTGTTAAGAGTACTGACTTCTGTAAATCCTAGTTTGTGGCATTTAACTGTCCCTATGCATTCTACAGGGAGCCAAGACAGTGCCTAAGTCAGAGCTCCTGTGGTCTGGGCTTTAGTTCATTAGATGTGAAATACGAAACCATGTGGTATTGATATAATCACATTGGTATTGTTGAACAAAATATTGAACATAATTGCTGAAAAGAAGAATTGTGACCAGTACTGTGTCATGACATTTCAGAAACAGATATCAAGATAAAATGAAAAACACTCTGTTTTTTATATTACCAAAGCATGCTTCCATAAAATGAATGCATTTCTGACCTCACTGGGAAAGACATGGACCATGCAAAATTGAAAATTAAAAGAGAAATAATTACATATTACATTTTTAAAAGTCAGAACAGAGGCAAATTTATGACTACTAGAGCTTTGTTGACCACTACATCATTAGCCACATAGTTTGACAATTGCTCATGAGCATTACTCGTATATATTCTAGCCACAAATAGAGCATGTTAATAAAGAT
This sequence comes from Gavialis gangeticus, assembly GCF_001723915.1. Classification (NCBI taxonomy): domain Eukaryota; kingdom Metazoa; phylum Chordata; order Crocodylia; family Gavialidae; genus Gavialis; species Gavialis gangeticus. The sequence goes on from NW_017729025.1 coordinate 71,951,557, forward strand.
GTGTGCTTTCAGGTTTAAAGGATTTCTGAATGAAACATCTAAAATGACTTACAGTTAGACAACAGCAAGAGATTACTTGTGTTTGTGAGTGAGGCAATTTCAAAACTAAGAAAATCTCTTAGTTAAAGTGAATGTGGACAACAATGTCAGATGAATTAATTACACCCAACTAAAATTTCAGCCAAAAAAATGACAAGATTAAAATGAGGGTTATTTTGGATAAGGGTTAAAACCTGCTAACTGTCTTCATTTAGCAACAATCCCTAAAATCAAGGGGATATTAACCCTATTAGTCAAAATGGGTTGAAAGGCAAACTCATTAGTACAAACCTTCAATATCTCCACTTTCATGAAAGTAAATTAATGGTCACCAAGTGGATAATGTATACCTATACAGTATACTGCCTTATAGGCAATATTGATGTCTTCCATCAGTGAGTGCTGAAGAAAAGTAGTTTACTTTTTCTTCATTTATTTTTTCAGAAAGTTTTCCTGATAAAAGTGCTTACTTTAACTTTTAGCTTTTAATAGCAGTTAAAAAATCTTCAGCTTGCAGTTTTCATAAGAGCTTCCATAGTGTCACTTTTACTTTAGCTTCCATCACCTTTGTCACAATTTGAAGTGACTGCTTGTCAGATAATGAAAAAGACTGCCCATTTATGTGTGTCCCTTTTAAAGGACCTAGGGGTCTTTTTAAATGTGCTGTTCCAATTAGTTGATGAAGTCAGTTAAACTGGGAAAATCATAGAATCATAGAAATTAAGGGCTGGAAGGGACCTCAAAAGATCATCTAGTCCAAGCCCCCTGCTCTGGGCAGAAATACTGTTGAGATAAAATGATCCCATCAAGATGTCTGTCCAGTCTTCTCTTATAGACTTCCAAGGTTGAGGACTGCACCAGCTCCTTGGGAGGTCTAGCCCAGATTCTGGTCACCTTTACCATAAAGAAGTTCTTCCTTACATCCAAACTGAAACCATTCTATAACAGTTCATGGCCATTGCTCTTTTCCCCCTCTTGGGGCACCCTAGTGAACAGTTTTTCTCCCAGGTCCCAATATTCACCCCTTCCATACTTATGGATGGCCACCAAGTCCCCCCTCAGTCTTCTCTTCCCCAGGCTGAACAGTCCTAGATCCCTTAATCTTTCCTCATAAGGTTTGTCCTCCATGCCCTTAATCAATGTTGTGGCCCTTCTCTGGACCCTTTCAAGATTCTCCACATCTTTTTTTGAAGCTGGGGTCTCACCAGCACTGAGTAGAGAGGCAGAATCACTTCCTTAGCCCTGCTCATGACACATTGGCTAATGCATCCCAGTATGCTATTATCTCTGTTGACTACAGCATTGCAGTGGCGGCTCATGTTCATCCTGTGATCAACCATAACCCCAAGGTCCCTTTCAGCCATCATGCTGGCCAGGACATCTCCTCCTAACCTATATTTTTGTCGCTGGTTACTTATCCCCAGATGAAGCACTCTGCATTTATCTTTATTGAATTGCAGCCAGTTCTGCTCTGCTCTCCTTGCCAGCCTGTCCAGGTCCACTTGGATCTGTATCCTATCCCCTAGCATGACTGTTTTTCCCCATAACTTAGTATTGTCTGCAAACTTGGCCAGCATGCTTTCCACACCCTCATCTAAACTGTTGATAAAGATATTGAACAGCATGGGGCCAAGAACTGAACCCTGAGGGAGACTGATGGCCACCTCCCACCAAGACAATACAGACCCATCCACTAACACTATCTGGATTTGAACACTTAGCCAGTTCTGAACCCACATGACCATAGACTCTGCCAGCCCACAAGCCCACAATCCCCATTTTTTTATAAGAGCGATGACAATATGGGAGATCATATCAAAAACCTTTTTAAAATCCAAGTATATGACATCAACCACTTCTCCTACATCTAAGTGGTTAGTTACTTGATCACAGATGGAGATGAGGTTGGTCAGACACACCCTGCCCACAACAAAACCATGATGGTTATCCCTCAGCCTCATGCTTTCTGTCAGTCTCTCACAAATGGATTTCTTGATAATTTCTTTAAAAATTTTACCCAGAATTAAGGTCAAACTAACCAGCCTATAGTTTCTTGGATCCTCCTTTCT
>NW_017729025.1:71958664-71959047 GCF_001723915.1 Gavialis gangeticus
TGCTGGTTATCCCTCAGCCTCATGCTTTCTGTCAGTCTCTCACAAATGGATTTCTTGATAATTTCTTTAAAAATTTTACCCAGAATTAAGGTCAAACTAACCAGCCTATAGTTTCTTGGATCCTCCTTTCTCCCCTTCTTAAAGACTGGCACCACATTGGCCCTTTTTCAGCCTTCTGGGACTTCTCCCGAGCATCATGAGTCTTCAAATATCTTCACCAACAGTCCTGCAATGACTCTAGCCAATACCCTCAGCACTCTCAGGTGTAGTCCATCTGGTCCTGCCAACTTCAAGACATTCAGCTGCTCTAAATGCTCCCTCACCAGTTTGATACAGGCTTGGGCTAGCAAAAACAGGATGTGTTTCAATACTGACAAGTGCAG
>NW_017729025.1:71959058-71966367 GCF_001723915.1 Gavialis gangeticus
ATCAGCTGTCCTGTCCCATTCTGCAAGGGCCCCACATTTCTCTTGGTCTTCCTCCTGCTCCCTATATGCTTATAGAAATAGGTACATGTTTTGTAAGGACTGTTATTATTCAAAAACATTGTAAATTATAACATTTTTTTTGGAAGTTGAGCACTATTAATACGTTGCCTAATGCTGGCTATGTAGCAAACATATTTAATTTGTTTATCCCTTGACAATTAGACTTTCACTGTACTACTACGCTTCTCTTTCCTAGGAGCTTCTGTTGAAACAAATAAACTGTGTCTGAGACTAATAAACTGCCTGAGTAGAGCACATATTCTACAACACAGCAGATCTTGTATTTCTGTATAGGTGGAAGTATATAATACGTCAATGGATAGCTGTGAACTTTATTACAGAAAACTGTGACTTGTGTTTAGTTTTGTGTATTCATTTTATAGAAAAGGTGGGTAGTATGACAGTAATGAAGAAAAAGTCAGCATTTTCCAGCAGTGTTTTGCTGAGCATTGCAATGCCTATAAATCCCTTGTGAATCTCATCCATGTCTTCAAAGTCCAGTAATTAGACAATGTTGTATTCCTGTACATTGATAAACAATTAAGTTTATTGGTGGATTTCACAGTTGACTTCTCTGAGCTTGTGTAAGAGCTTGTTTGGGAATTGTCAATAATTATTGCCACTGCGATTCCAACACATATGCCAATATGTTTGAAATTATGGCGTCTTAGATTTTAGTCAAAAGGCAGGGTATATATGCACTTTTATTGACAAATTAAATAAGATTTATATACAGAGTACAAACTTTTGTGAACCCAGTTCACTTCATCAGACACTGCAAAAGGAAGTGCAGAAAGTAAAGTATAAGAAGTAGAGAGAAATTAGAATACAGAAGACAAGAGAGGGAAGAAAGAGGTGGAGGCGGGGCAGAGGGGAGATCAAGGCAGTGCTAGGAAAGAAAAGCAGAACAAAGGGGTCACAAAATCAAATCCAGATAATGAGATAAGAGCTGTGTTTAAATTGTATTTAACACAGTCCAGCTTGTTGATTCCTTTTTCCTCAATTTCCTGTTCAAACTGATTTTTAATTTTTTCCCCCTACGAACAGTAGTCCTGAGATCAGTGTCCAGGGAAGTTGAAGTATTCTGCAAAAGCCTTTTGTGTCTTTCTGCTGATGTTCGATCAGTATTCATTATATTTTACATGCAGAGATCACCCTGTAGACATCAGAGAGGCATTGTAGGTAGAAGATGGCATATATGGCATTGGTAGAATTGCATGTGAATAAACACTGGATGTTATACCAATTGTTATTAGGTCCAGTAATGATTTGATTTGCATTGATGTGGGGACACAGCAGGCATTTTGGTCCATTTCAAAGGCCTGGTGCCTTGGTGAGGATGGAAGCTAGTAAGGCTGTTATTTGATTGATGCCATGTGAGGCTGGCAGGGGCTGTCTGTTTGTCCGCAAAGGCTACCTTGAGACAGTCATCCTTTATCCTTTTCCAGGAGGGATTGGAGGTCATTAATGATGAGTCTTAAATGTTCAAGCAAGGGGCTCTGGGTGACAGCCAGAGGGATTCTGTTGTCCTTGTACCAGGGTGGGTGCTGTAGCAAGTTGGAGAGAGGTCTGAGTCTGGCTTTGTTGATACGAGTGGCTACAGTTTTAGGATTGTATGCCTGCTTTAGATCTTCAAGATGTTCATCCTGGTCAGACTCTGGACACCAGGGTCTGGTCTGCATGACTGGATTGGGAGCTATGCAACCTCAGCTGGCTCCCATGCTCTGGAATTGGGCTCTGAGGCCTCACACTGCCTCAGTCTGGCCTTGTGTGCCAGGATTGAGCACTGGGCCTCCACACTGCTCCCACCAGGTTCTGCATGCCAGAATTGGGGCTCCAAGGTATGTGCTACCTCTATCTAGCTCTGAATGCTAAGATCCAAGCCTTGGGGCTCTATGCCTCTTCCCTTGCTTGGTCCTGCATGTTGTATGAGGGAACTGAGAGCTCCAGGCCCTGCACTGCCCCTACCTGGGCCCATATACTGGAATTGGGGCTTTGGTCTCACATGCCACCTCCACCTGGCTCCAGGATCCCATGCTTCCTCCACCCAACCCCATGTGCCAGTACCAGGGCCCTGTGCTGCTTCTGCCCAGCCCTGCATGCTGGGATTGGACCCTGCACCACCCTGCATGCCTGAAAAAGCATGTAGGGCCATGGCCTCCAGGGCTCTGCACATACGTCCTTTGGGAGCCCCACATGCCAGATGATTTAGTACCAAGGGCCAGATCTGCCTTGCAGGCCAGGGTTGAGCACCTCTGCTCCAATCATTTTTGTTGTTCTCTACTGGATTGCAAGTGACACTCCTGTTAATACAACCCAGTATGCTGCTGGCTATTTTTTGCAACAAGAGCACACTGTTGGTTCATATTCAGTGTATGGTCTACTGTAAGCCCCAGGTTCTTTTCTGCAATACTGAAGGCTAAACAGTCACTCTCCAATGTGTATTTGTGTGTGCAATTATTTTGTTCCTATGCAGGGATTTGCCTTTATTCTTGGTGAATTTCATATAATTGATTTCAGGGCATTTTTACAGTATATCCTGGTCATTCAGGATTTTAGCTGTACCCTCCAGAATGTCTGCAATTCCACCCAACTTAGCATCACATGCAAATTTACTAAGTGTGCATTCAATTCCACTGTTGAAATAATTAATGAAGATGTTAAACCTAAGAAAGACCCAGGGCATACCCATAGGGAATCCCTCTTGATACCTCTTCCCAGCTAGACATTGAGCTATTGATGATTACTCATTGAACATGGTGATCCAACCAGTTATGCATTCATCTTATGGTACTTTTGACTAATCTGTATTTCCTTAGTTTGTTAATAAGAGTATTGGGGAAGACAGTGTCAAAAACCTTGCTAAAGTCAAGGTATATCACATCTACTGTTCTCCCCACATTCACAGAGCCTGCCACCTTATTACAGAAGTAAATCAGGTTGGTTGGGCATGACTTTTCTGTGATGAATCCATGCTGGCTGGTCCTTATCACATTGTTCTCCTTTGCTGCTTCACTACAGATTCCTTGAGGACCTGCTCCATGATGTTTCCGGAACTATATTACCACCTCTATTCTGTAAGGGACCTATGGTTTCTTTGGTATTCTTCTTACTCTTGACATAATTGTAGAATCCCTTTTTATTGCCTTTTCCCCCCTTGCCATCTGTATCTCAAGATTAGGCTGGGGGTCTCATTTGGATATTTCAGTTGCCCAATCATATTTGCCAAATGGTCTCCATTGTTTCACTCCAGGGTATGTGCAATGGAGTATCTATGGTTGTATTTGGCCCAGAACTATTGAAAACTGTAAATCTTGCAACTTCCTAATTAGTGCTGAGGCTTTGCATCTGGCTCCTTTTTGAAACAGTGAGTTGCCAAGGTCACCAAGATATTCTCAGCTGCTAGAACTCTTAGTCCCCTCACACAACAAATCCTGCCTGTCTCCAGTGCTTAGATGGCCCTGGGCTCTCACTTTCTACAATATATGGAGTTTACAGAATCATGGGAATAAGGGAAAATCTTTCTTCCCCTTAGCCACAGACACTGAAGAGCAACTCCCAGGTAAGCCTGTTTTCAAGCTGTCACAGAACCTGATTTGGATAGTGTGCATTCAGTGTCTGTTTTGGATAGAACACATTCACTTTCTGGCTGAATCTCTGGGTCCACACCCAGGCTTGAACTTACAATTGCATGAGTCATTTTTTTTTTTCACCTGGACACATAGCAAGCTGCAATGGGCTCCAGAACCCATTGGACTAGTGCTAGGGTACTGGGGCTGAAAGCTGCAGGACTTGGCATGGCATGCCAAAACATTTGGGTTGTGCCATGCCACACTGAGCCCCTGATTTAGGCCCATGTTTCAACTGAAGCACTCAGAGAGTCTCTGAAGAAGGGAAACTCGGTGCAACCAAAATTTTTTTCTTTTCTTTTTCAATTTGGGGCCAGCTCAGACTGTTGAGGCCTGAGCAGTGAGGACACCAGCAGCCCTGGAGGCTTATGTTGTGTCTCTAGGGCTTAGCATCATGCTGACAGGAAAATAGGGGATGTTTGTAGCTGCCTGTGGCCTCTTCTTGAGGGGCACAGGGCCCTCAGGGCATTGATTTTTTTTTTAGGTGTCAAGTAGTGGTGTGCAATATGTGTGTATGTGGTGATGGTATGGATAGGGAGGTTGGGAAAGCAGTGATGCTAGACTTGTTGCGTCAGGGGTTTCTGTGCTCGGCTCATGGTGGGAAAGTTGTGAGTCCAAAACTGGGTGTAGACCAAGAGGTTCAGCAGGGTAGTATAGGTATGAGAGAAATCTTTTTTCACCTGGACACATGACAAGCTGTGGTGGGCTCCAGAACCCATTGGATCAGTGCCAGAGCTCCAGGGCTGAAAGCTGTAGGGCTAAACATGGTGTGCCAAAATGGTCTGTGTTTCAGCCTGCCATGCTGAGCTCCACATTTAGGTCTGTACCTCAGTCTGAGCACTCTGACTGAGTATCTCTGAGGAATGGAAACTTGGTGCAGCCAAAATGCATTTTTTTTCTCTCACTTTTGGGGAAGAGTGAGACCATTGACGCCCAAGCAGTGATGAATCCAGCACACGTGGAGGCTTGCGTTTTATCTCTAGGGCTGAGCAGGGAAAAGGGGCATGTTTTCGGCTGCCTGTGGCCTCTTCTTGAGGGGCACAGGGCCCTTCCTCAGGGCACTGAATTTTGAATTTTTGTTTTAATTAGGTATCAAGTGTGGGGTGGTGTTGTGCAATATCCTGATATGAAAGTTGTGATCTCCCCACCCCCCAATAAAAAACACAGCCTTTCTTGGGACCGTTACTATTCCAACATCTTCATAATCAAACCACTGTAAGAAACAATGCATGTTAATCAAGTTGGCAGAAAATAGCAAGTTAGACTGCAGACTGCAAATAAGGAAAGGACAGAGAAATTACTAAATGATCTGGGGAGTTTAGAGAAATTGGTCAAATCATCAGATCATGGGGGAATGGTAATAAAGTGTGGTTAGAGCCCTTGTGCTTGGCAAAAAACACTGGAGATCTGGGCAGGGACAAGATGCACAAAAGGAAGAGGGACACCCAGCCACTACCAACACCACTGCCACTGTCCCTGGCTGACCTGGAGGGGTGGAGGGCCCCCAGCTGTTCCTGCCCTGTTCCAGCTGTGGCCTGTGGAGACCAGCTGTATGAGGAGGCTGTTGTTCCATCTGGGGTGGTGGTAACAGCACACATTTTTCTCCTTCCAGGCCCTGTTCCATGTCCACCATCTCTCCTGCTGCACCCATGTCCCTCATTGGCCAAAAGCAAGTGGTGGAAGGAGAAACTTGTATACCACTGTTACTGCCCCTGGACAAGCCTGGCTTCATGCACAGATGCTTCCTGCTGCACAGGATAAGAGTGAGTCAGAAGCAAATCTGGAGCTCCCACTGCGTGCATCAGCCAAGACAGTGGCAGTGATATGCAAGTTCCTCCTACCAGCACTTTATGCTGGAGGCACCTTCAGGGGAGGCATGGCCAGGGAGCAAACGCTGGAAAGAGGAACCTGTGTGCTGTTCTTGCTGTCCCTTGCCAAGCCTGGAACTTCAAACAGCTACATTTCATGGACCAGCAAGCTGGGGCTCTCCCTGTTCCTGGGTCAGCTGGGGACAGGCTGAGGAAGAGGAACCAGGCATCAGATCTTACTCCTGTTCCTGGAAGGTAAGTGAGCCAGGGTTGCCTGTGTGTTTGGCTTGTGAGTGTTTGTTTGGTTGGCTGTGCATTTGTGTGTGTGCTCTGACCAGCTGTGAGTGCTGCTAGTTGGGTGATAGGTGAGTGATTGCTGCCTCTGTCTGACAAAAGCTGTAACAAGGGGGCACAGCCTGTCTAGGCCCAGGAAAGTAAAAAAGGAGACTCCCTGAGTAAGCAGGGAGTGAGAGAACAGGGACAGCAAACAGGGAAGTTCGCAGATCAGTTCACCACCCTGCTCTTTGAAGGGGAGCCTTAAAGATAACTTATTTCCTTAATTAAGCATAACTAACCTAGATATTCAGTATAAGTAGCTAAAACTCAGCCTTTAGCTCAATACTTAAGCCCTATGTTTAACTAGAGGCCAGAGCAGCAGGGAATTCACTAGGGAATTTACCCAGAAACTCTCACCTTTTTTCACCATAAGCTTGGTAAGAGGAAGTAGGTTATCAGGGAAAAGGGAACCTTTCAGAACCAAAGAACAGCAGACAGGTCAGCTTACCAGGACAGCTTGCTAGAGAAGGTCTGCTTGGAGGAAGGGGCAGGAGAAGGTAGGTGGCAGATTTAGGAGACCCAGAGAGATGGCTGGAAAAGGTTGCAGTGCCAGAGTCACTGCCACTTCCAGCTGTGCTTGTGCTTGTGCTTGTATTTGTCCAGGCAAAGTGCTCACCATCGAGGCTTCCACTGAGGTCCTGGTTTGGCATTGTGGTGACTGCAGCTTTCAGGTTCCTTTCAGTGACAGCCAGGTGGGGGAGAGTGCCTGTGATGTGAGCCGCCTGGGGGTGTCCCTGTGGGACCAGACAAAAGAGCTACAGGTGGAGATGACAAGGCTCTAAATCTTCTTCCGGTATGAGGAGTTCATCGATTCAATGTTGGAGAAGACCTCTCGGACTCCAGAGGAATGAATGCTAGAGGTGGTGTTGGAGAAGAAAGAGGACTTGGACTTCCAGGAAGCTGGATGTTTTAGAACCTCTGACAGCAAGCAAAAATCTTCATCCCCACCTGCAGTGGTTTCCTGGAGAACAGCCCTAACAATGGAAGAGACGGAGCATGTTCCCTCAGCAGAAGAGGCCAGACCTCCAAGTTTGGGAGGATTGAAACCACTGCCACAAAGAGGAAGCAGTGCATGGTGGTGGTGATTGGCAACTCCCTTCTGTGGGGGATGAAGACACCTAACCGCTAGCCTGATCTGTTGTCTCAGGAGATCTGCTGTTTGTCTGGAGTTGGAAGGATTACCAAGACTCATCTGGCCCTCTTACTATATTCCATCCACATGGGCACTAATGGCACTGCCTGGGGGACCCTGAGAAGATCAAAAGTGTTCAGGGTTCTGGGTGCAAGGGTGAAGAGGACAGGGGCTCTGATGGGGTTCACCTTGATCCTTCTAGTCAAAGGGAAGGGCTTTGGCAGGGGCCAAGGGAGGTTATACGATTTGCACCACAGCACACCTCTCCAATTAAAGATCAAGCAAGGCTTTATTGGCTAGACACGCATAGCTAAGCAGCAATGCTACATGCATTATAGTGAATC
>NW_017729025.1:71971367-71976566 GCF_001723915.1 Gavialis gangeticus
CACCTCTCCAATTAAAAATCAAGCAAGGCTTTATTGGCTAGACACGCATAGCTAAGCAGCAATGCTACATGCATTATAGTGAATCTCACCATGCTGCAACAATCTTCGGTGGAGTTTAATGAGAATTCCAATCAGCTGGCCATGCGGAGGTTTGCATTATTTAACTTGATGATTACTTCTAACCACACTTAATATAGAGTACATCTTGTTCTCCATGTCAGAGCAGTGTAATCTAGCAATTAATCTCACAGAGAAGTTTTTCTTTGGGAAACCAATAATGGTGTCTAATCAATCTTAATTGTGCTGCCCAATAATAGATCTTGAAATTCACAGGAAAAGCTAACAACAGAATGGCAATAAAAGCTGACATCGTAAGTCAGATCTGAGCTTCCCACTTGGGGACTTGCTTAAGGTGAGCCAAGGAATCAATCAACTGGCCAGGTATGAAAGTATAATTAAGTGTATAAATAGCTCAATTGAAATAGTACACACACTGATCCCAAACAGAATGAGACTCAGCATGCTTGATCACACGTGAAGGTAGGCTACAGTTACAGGTGGACTTAGACAGACTAGCAAGCTGGGCAGATCGGAATCTGATGAAGTTCAACGTTGAGAAATGTAAAGTGCTCCACCTTGGGATGAACAACCCTCAACACACCTACAGGCCTGGCAGCACCAACCTGACTAGCACCATAAATGAAACGGATCTGCGGGTAATAATAGACCATTATATGAACATGACCCGTCAGTGCAATGCTGTAGCCAGCAGGACAAACAATATTCTGGCATGTATCAACCAATGAATCTCCAGCAAAACCAAGGAGATGATTCTTCCACTTTACTCAGCACTGGTGAGACTACAACTGGAGTACTGTGTCCAGTTCTGGGCACCACACTTCAACAAGGATGTAGACAAGCTTGAGAGAGTCCAAAGAAGAGCCACCCATATGATCAGAGTCTTACGAGGAAAGGCTGAGGGATCTGGGACTCTTCAGCCTGAAGAAAAGAAGGCTGAGAGGGGACCTGGTAGCACTTACCACTACATTAGGGGAATACATCAAGGGTTTGGTGAGCAACTATTCACCAGGGCACCTGAGGGGAAAACCAAGAGTAATGGCCACACACTCCTGGAAGATCAATTCAGGTTCAACATTAGGAAAAAATTCTTCACAGTCAGGGTGTTCAGACTGTGGAATAAGCTGCCTCCAGATGTCATGCAATCACCTACCCTGGAAATTTTCAAGAGGAGACTAGATAGTCATCTTGTTGGGGTCACCTGACTCCCAGGTATCTTTCCTGCTTGGTGCAGGGGGCTGGACCCAATGATCTTCCAAGGTCCCTTCCAGCTTACCAATCTATAAATCTATGAATCTATGAGTCTCATGAAGTCCCAGCCTGATCTTGAGAAAAGACTGCAACAGACCTGCTTACCCTTAATGACAGGATCTACATAGTGGCAGTAGATTCCACCTCTAGTTTTTGTGAAGTGGACTATTTGGATTGGCAGGCAAGAATTGTGAACCAAAACCTGAAGGCATGTTTTGCAAGATGTAGCATATCTGGCATGCTATGCTTAAACAAGGAGCCACAGCCCTCTGCAGCAGAATTCAACAGTTCAGTGCCAAGTGGAAATTTAAGCATAGAATATCATTCCCTGGGTACCACAAAGCAATGGGAAGGCAGAGTTGGCAGTAAAGACAGCCAAGGGATTGAGGGTACAGACAAGAAGGGATCCCTCTCTTCCAGTGTTGATACTCCAACCTCCCAGTAAGGTAGGAGCCCAGCACAGGCATCTATGGATAGGAAAAGCTGCTTTTCATGATGAGCAATTTCCTGCTGCCCAGCAGGGAATGATGGAGGGAGGGTCAAGAAAGTACCAAGTAGGCAAGCAGCATGATGCAACAAAGGAGCAAAAGACCTAAGCCCACTATACAAAAGTAATCATGTCTTGCTTCATAGATCAAATAGCCACACAAAGAAGTGGGAAGAGGAAGCAGTCCCAGGTAAACTGTAACATAAACCATATTCTATGATAGGTAGCTACAGATTCAGGACAGCAGTGGGGTGTAGACAAAACTTGAAAATAACTAAAGAGTAGTGGTCAACAAAAAAAGCAGAGTGCTTGAAGGACTTTTAGGCCTAATTGGTCACTATGGCAGGAAGGGCCACATCCCTAGTACAAGTTATGTAGTAATAACTGCTGACCTCAACAATTCAGCAAATATTGGTATAAATGACATGACAACAAAAATGTTATCCAAAGGAAAGCTATAGCAAGTAAGTAAGAATTCAAAGCAGCCAAGTGCAAGGTGCTGCACCTAGGGAGAAGGAACCAGCAACACATCTATAGGCTGGGGAACACCCTTCTCAACAACACAGTGGCAGAAAGGGATCTTGGAGTCATTGTTGACTCCAGGATGTACATGAGCCGCCAATGCGAGGAAGTGGCCAGTAAGGCTAACCACACCTTGTCATGCATCTACAGATGCATCACAAGCAGGTCCAGGGAGGTGATCCCTCTCCTCTATGTGGCATTGGTCAGGCCACAGTTGGTATACTGCGTCCAGTTCTGGGCACTGCGCTTCAAGAGGGATGTGGCTAGCATTGAGAGGGTCCAGAGGAGGGCCACTCACATGATCAGGGGCAGCAGGGCAGGCCCTATGAAGAGAGGCTAAAGGGCCTGAACCTATTCAGCCTCCACAAGTAACCCAGGGTTACTAGAAATAAAGGCCACATATTGTTAGAGAGAAGGTTCAGGCTGGACATCAGGAGACATTACTTTACAGTTAGGGCTGCCAGGCTCTGGAATGGGCCCCCAAGTGAGGTGGTGCTCTCTCCTACCTTGGGGGTCTTCAAGAGGAGGGTGGACAGCTATTTGGCTGGGGTGATATGACCCCGGCACCCATTCCTGCCCAGGGCAGGAGGTCAGACCTGATGATCTGTTTAGGTCCCTTCCAACCCTAAGTACTATGAAACTATAACGTGTGGTATGCTAGGATACCAAGAGCAGCTATCATGCAACTTGAAGGGAAGAATTGAGGCTGCAGAAGGGAGATTTGGTGGATGCATCAGGAAACCTGTGTATGGGGACTTGGCTTAAATGGTAGTTGCTATTGAAGTATCCCTATAAACAGTTATTATAATAAGTAGCCTGTTTAGTCTTAGGATCCCTCTAGACATTCAGGTGAAAGGCACGATAGGATCTGATGCATGATCCACACAATCATGCCTCCTGCCATGCCACACATGCATGGCAAAAGGTGTGATTGTAGGATCCAGTATAAGATCCAATTACACCTTATTGATGCTGCAGGGGTAGCCTGGGAGCGCAATCCTGGGCTCCTCCTACACCAGCAAGTTGCAAGGTCTTATGGCTGTGAGTCCCACAGCCGAGGAGCCTCTCAGGCCAAGCAATGTCCCATGGGCTGCCCCAGCTAAGAGCCATGCAGCGAATGAGGTTTACAGCCTCAGCAGCATTTGAGACGCTGCCCCAGCTGGGAACCTCCTCAGCTGCAAGGCTTACAGCCATGGCAGTAGGTAGAATACCTCTGCAGCTGGGAATCCCATCACCTGATGGGGTCCCAGTCAAAAGGGAGCACCTGGCCACACATGCAACTAATGGTATGATAACAATGAACCACAAAGTTATTCCACGTGGCTTATTCCTTCATTTATTACACCATCAATTGATTGAACATGTGACTGAGTCACAACTTAAGATGTGGTTGGTTAATCACACCTTAGAAGGGGTGTAGATGAGGCCTTAGAAACTTGAAGTCTTTTTCATGTTATAACCTGTGTAGGGAACATGAAACTTTCTAACCTCTCAACAGCAGCTTTTAATCTTGTTGGGAAATGTTAAGTAGTGAGGCAGGTACCTTGTTATCCCATCTGGATATAAACTAGTTGGGGAGTAATAAGAGAATAGCTGGAATTTAGGCTTGAGCAAAATGGAATTATCAAGTCTAAAAGCAGCTAATCCTGAAAAGAAAGCATGAATTGAACGTTGCTGTTGTTAATTTCTTGGGCAGTAAAACCAACCTGCACCCAGGAGTGAACTGTGGCTCTGCACATATTGTAGATTTTATGTTAGAAGAGGTTGGAGAATGCAGTTGTTCCAAGAAAAATTTGAAGCTGTGAACTGAGACGTTGCATATATTGGCTGTTGGTAAATATTTATTCTTGGCCTCTAGTTACTTATTAGGAACAAATTGTAAGGTGATATTTATAAGGTGACAGATGTTAAAATGAGCCAGTGTCAAAGAGGTATACTAATTATGTCCATTCATATAATTTTTGAGATATAACCAGTATGCTGTTTAGTCGAGACCTAGGAACATTTTCAGAGAATAATGTGAAACTAAGTTAAAGGTTGATACCAGGCACAATGATGCCAATGTTAAATTTCTATTGAGAACAGAGCCAATCTTGGTATAATGTGTAAGTACCATACCTTAACCATGCTTAAATAAGTGATAGATGCATGCAATGGTTTATTTAATCCCAAAGACCTTTATTTGTCTTTGGTATTTTAACATAGACTCATAGAAAATTAGGGATGGAAGGGACCTCAGGAGGTCATCTAGTCCAACCCCCTGCTTAAAGCAGAAACATTCCTAAGTATATCATCCGAGCCAAGGCTTTGTCTGCCAGGCAGGTCTTAAAAACCTCCAAGGAGAGAAATTCTATAACCTCTCTGGGTAGCCTGTTCCAGTGCTTTATCACCCTCCTAGTGAGAGACCTTTCCTAATATCTAACCTAAACTTCCCTTGCTGCAACTTGAGACCCTTGCTTCTTGTCATCTGCCACCACTAAGAATAGTCTAGCTCCATCATCTTTGGAACCACCCTTCAGGTAGTTGAAGGCTGCTATTAAATCTCCTCTCAGTCTTCTCTTTTCCAGACTAAGTCAGTCCAGTTCCCTTTACCTCTCCTCATGAATCATCATGTTCCCCAACCCCCTCATTGATCTCCATTGGACTATCCAATTTATCCACATCCTTTCTGTAGTGGGGGGGCCCCAAGACTGGACACAGTACTCCAGATGTGGCCTCACCAGTGCCAAATACAGGGGAATAATCACTTCTCTTGATCTGTTGGCAACACTCCTATTAATGCAGCCCAGTATGCCATTAGCTTTCTTTGCAACAAGAGAACACTATTAGCTCATATTCAGCTTACTGTTCACTGTAACTCC
>NW_017729025.1:71981566-71990655 GCF_001723915.1 Gavialis gangeticus
AACGTTGCTGTTGTTAATTTCTTGGGCAGTAAAACCAACCTGCACCCAGGAGTGAACTGTGTCTCTGCACATATTGTAGATTTTATGTTAGAAGAGGTTGGAGAATGCAGTTGTTCCAAGAAAAATTTGAAGCTGTGAACTGAGACGTTGCATATATTGGCTGTTGGTAAATATTTATTCTTGGCCTCTAGTTACTTATTAGGAACAAATTGTAAGGTGATATTTATAAGGTGACAGATGTTAAAATGAGCCAGTGTCAAAGAGGTATACTAATTATGTCCATTCATATAATTTTTGAGATATAACCAGTATGCTGTTTAGTCGAGACCTAGGAACATTTTCAGAGAATAATGTGAAACTAAGTTAAAGGTTGATACCAGGCACAATGATGCCAATGTTAAATTTCTATTGAGAACAGAGCCAATCTTGGTATAATGTGTAAGTACCATACCTTAACCATGCTTAAATAAGTGATAGATGCATGCAATGGTTTATTTAATCCCAAAGACCTTTATTTGTCTTTGGTATTTTAACATAGACTCATAGAAAATTAGGGATGGAAGGGACCTCAGGAGGTCATCTAGTCCAACCCCCTGCTTAAAGCAGAAACATTCCTAAGTATATCATCCGAGCCAAGGCTTTGTCTGCCAGGCAGGTCTTAAAAACCTCCAAGGAGAGAAATTCTATAACCTCTCTGGGTAGCCTGTTCCAGTGCTTTATCACCCTCCTAGTGAGAGACCTTTCCTAATATCTAACCTAAACTTCCCTTGCTGCAACTTGAGACCCTTGCTTCTTGTCATCTGCCACCACTAAGAATAGTCTAGCTCCATCATCTTTGGAACCACCCTTCAGGTAGTTGAAGGCTGCTATTAAATCTCCTCTCAGTCTTCTCTTTTCCAGACTAAGTCAGTCCAGTTCCCTTTACCTCTCCTCATGAATCATCATGTTCCCCAACCCCCTCATTGATCTCCATTGGACTATCCAATTTATCCACATCCTTTCTGTAGTGGGGGGGCCCCAAGACTGGACACAGTACTCCAGATGTGGCCTCACCAGTGCCAAATACAGGGGAATAATCACTTCTCTTGATCTGTTGGCAACACTCCTATTAATGCAGCCCAGTATGCCATTAGCTTTCTTTGCAACAAGAGAACACTATTAGCTCATATTCAGCTTACTGTTCACTGTAACTCCAAGGTCCTTTTCTGCAGAGCTGCTGTTTAGCCAGTCAGTCCTCAGCCTGTACCAGTGCATGGGATTGATGGATCCTAATTCCATGACTTTGCACTTGTCCTTGTTGACCCTCATGAGATTTCTTTGGGCCCAGTCCTTGAATTTGTCTAGGTCTCTCTGATTCTTATGGGCCCAGGAAAACATGCAGTGTGAATGGATAGATTTATGTTTTAAATATATTTCCTTATTTTTGAAGTTTGCATCTGCAAGGCCAGAATAATTGGCTTAGTCTTCTACTAAATCACTGATATAGCCAAAACCCATAATAATAATCATACCTGATGAGAGAACTGTACTATCAGACGTTACCCATTGTTGATTATTCTGCTGGGCAGGATTGTTTATGTGTAAGATTTTATTTTGGAAAAAAATCCACTTCTGTTTTCTTGGCAGGAGTCAAGCTTCCTGATAGTGTCATGTTTTATAGCTTTATTTATGAGCTTAAATTTATCATACCAGCTAGAAATCTTGCCAGAATTTCCTCTACTTGTAATTATACATATAAGTACCTAAACCTACCCAGGAAAATCATCTGTATAAAGGCAGAACAGTGTGTAGTCTTAACACTTTGAGTCTATCTTTCAGCTGCCACTAGATGGTGATACCTCATTTTAGTTCTTGAAATCTCAGAAAACACCAAGCAAGTGATTTCCCTTTTTTCAAAAAATGAATACATTTGTTTTTAAACAAATTAAACTCTGGTCAGCAACTTCACAACATGGCTAAGATTCTTTTTCAGATGTTCTTTTTCGGTATCTCCCTATTGCCCTTCCCAGTTCTACTTGTGTTGCTCCTTCAGCTATGAGATGGATAAGAATACGTTTGGGTGTACTCTTGCAACCAAATCAGCTAAATTTGGCTTGTGATGAACAGGTTTTTTGTTGCTTCTTGGACTCTTAGTTGTGCTGGTCTGTTTTTGACTTCCATTCTCAAATGTGGAGCACTTGAACTCTCCAAAAAGCTGCAAATAAAATGGAATTAATACTTAGATAAATTAAGCTACATTAGGGAAAGTCTTCAGTGTAGAGTTAAAATGAGTAGATACACTTGATTTATTACTTTGGCTTAATTTGCAAAATAAAAACACTCAATCTGCAGTGTCTACAGTGGTGCCACACTTACTTGTCTGTGGCCCAAAGATTCATAGGTTATGTCAGCAGTTTTCAAACTTTTTGAGCTGAGCTAAGTCCGGCTTTGAGTTACAATTTTGTTCGCACCCCCCCACACACCCAAAGACAAAGACACACATGCAAAATATACTTTCATGAACTTAACAGAGACTACTACAACTTAAATTACCTAACTGAATTACCTACACCTGGTAAGTATCAAATTTAAAGACGCTGTACTTACCAATTAATGTGAAGGGTGTGCCCATTTCTCTGCAGACAGTTTATCAATTCGTGGAAAGATTTTTTTTTAAACTGACACTTTGAAGTAGTCTTCCACTTCCAGTTTTGGAAAGTAAGTACTTTATCAAAGTACTGGTAAAGTACTTTGTCTTTAGCACAGCCAGCACAGAGAGGCCAATCTCACACAAATAAGATTAACCAAACAGTAAAAGAGCTTTGATTGTGCACTTTGACAAAGCTGGATATTCTGAGCCAACTTTCAACCAAAAGTCCCTGAAAGGCTGATTTTTAATTAAATTGAATGTCATTTGAGAGATGGGACAAGGTCACTGCCTCTGCTACAGAAGGCTGGATAATCCAGTTATTCAGGGGGGCATTTCCTTCTGGAAAATATTTTATCCAAACTGGCTCTGAGAGAAGTAAAGTGATTCTTGATGGGCTCCCTAACACTCAGCAGTTCAGATTCTGTTTCTTCGAAAGCTTCAGTTAACAAGAGGAATGAACACTTGAACCAGTTTTGACCTTTGTTTTCCAGACATCTAGCTTTCTCTTGAATGCAGTTATCTTGTGCTGGCCAAAAACAGTACTTTCTGCTCCTTGCAGACAGTCAGAGACAGTCAGTTTGTTAAAAATATCAGCAAGGTAAGCCAACAGGGATCACACAGTGTCTCTGCATTGCTGAAATTCAAATTGAACAGAAAAAGTCAAACTTTGTTTCTCAGTTCATAAACACGTTGCAACACTACCCCTGGATAGCTACCTGACACCCGTGTGAAACAATAAAGCATCATGTCCGGCTCCCATTTCTGCACAAAACTTTGCAGAGAGACATGCCTTTGTTGGCTGCATGTTGTTAGAGTTAACAATTTTACTAGCAGTGCTCAGGACATCACTAATTCCCAATGCATGTTTTGAATTGCAGGGGCTTTGCACTGTATCATACAATGAGTCTACTCTATGTGTGGTGCAGTATCAAACACTTTGGCTTTCAAGCCTGCCGTACCCCCAGTCATTGAAGAGTCTCCATCTGTGCAGATTCCAACACAGGCTTCCCACTTTAGATCATGAAAACTTACGAAGTTGTTTAAAATATTAAAAAGTTCAGATCCAGTTGCATGTGTCCTAATTGGTTAACAGAACAAAAAAAAATCTTACAGTATTGCTGTTTCATAAGTATACCATACATATGCAATTAAATGAGATCCTTTCAATTTATCCATTGCTTCATCTAACTGGATTGCAAATAAATGGGATTGCAATCAAGAGATCAGCTGTGCATTGATATTTCCTGACAAGTCAGAGATTTGGTGGCTGACCGTGTTGTCTGAGAGCAGGATCAATATTAACTTCTCAGCTGTGCTGTCACCAAGCATTGTCTTGCACATGCCAGTTGCTGCTGGAAGAATCAGTTTTTCCCCACTAGTGTAAGGCTTTTAATACTTGCCAGTGTGATATGCAACTTGATATGACACTTCTAAAGCATTTGCAGAGGTGGATAGTGGATACCTCATTTTTCGTTGTCGTTTTTTGTTTGTTAATTTCCTGTAGTTTTCATTTTTAAAAAAATCTCTGTTCTTTTCTACTAGATTACCATGTTTTGTTCCTCTTAATTTTCTTGGCTTCAGACTATCATTTGCTAAAGTTACTGTACCCCCTACACGTTGAGGCCTAATTTCTCCATAGACTGCAAGTAAAGCCAAAATCCAAACATGCTTCATCATATTTTCTTGTTTTTGCAGGTTTTTTCTCCATGTACACTTTAGCCATTTCAGCTTCTGCCTTTTGTTTCAGAACAGTATCTTTTGGCAATAAATACCAATCCATTTTCACCTTGTAATAGTATGAAAAACATTGGTCTCACCAGCAGAATAAGCTGCACTGCACAAACGCTCGTAATTTTTTGTGTTGTAAGAGTAGATATGATAGGTATGCTAAACTGGAAGGCAGGAAATGTGGGGCTCCAATGAGGCCTCCTCCTTCCCCAGTAGCCGCATCCAAACCACTGGTGTTATTCAATAACAAAAAAAAATATGAACAGTCCTGTCCATGGGCTATAACCGCTACCAAAAAAACATGATTAAAGAAGGCAGCATGCCAGCTAACATTTACTCAGGGGTTCATGCTTCTGCTCCCCACCATCAGTTAATGTCCTTCTTCTGGGGTTTCTGCCACTTCTCCGGGGTCACTAGTTCCCCTCCTCCAGCCTCTGGACTGCTCACCAAGCCTCTCCATGGAGCTCTTATACACACTCCTTCCCCTTTGGCGGCTGGCTCCCTACTGCTGTCCAGCCCAGGGTTTTTATAGTTCTGGTCTGCCCCCTTCCGGTCACCTGACTGGCTGGCCTGGCTCAGCTCTTAACCCCCACCTTACCAGCACGCTGTGCCCAGAAAGTTCTGGTTTTAAAGGGGCTGACCTGCCTTCTGGTAACAGGGCTAAGGTTTCCTGTTACACCACTGAGGCCCTTCATGGTCAGCCCAAGTAGCTAGTACTCTTGAGCATATTAAAGACAGAGGTCTCAAGATAGCTTCAATGAGATGCCCTGGATTATCTTTCTATATTAGGAGCACAGCAGCAGAAACCCGTGAGTGAGGTAGTCTTAGGAACATCTCTCAGGATATGCTGCTGCCACCGCATAGGTAGACGCATAGAGATGTATCTTCTGAGGTAACACTGCAGTGAGCCATTCTATCAACTCTTTATGATTGATTTGTTGGAGATATTCTCACTCTTCTCTGGGCCCACATGAAGACTTGTAAAAAGACTAATGTCATTTGAGCGGCTATAGTATGTGTTCATATTTTAGAGTGGTCATTATGTCAGCAGCTGACTAGTTATGTTAACTCAAGCTCTTGTCTAAACTCCTTTCAGACCAGCACTTTTGAGTTAAAAGTACAGCCATGCTCAGTGGCGACACGTGGGGTGGGGAACGGGGGTGCACATGCACCCCCTGAGTGCACTGGTGCACCCCCTGACAGGCCGCATTCCCCACTTAGGTAATGGCCGGGGGGGCTGGCAGGAGCACTGGTGCCCCCCCTGCGAGCACCAGCCAGGGAGTGGGAGCACCAGATGAAGCACTGTGGCCACTTCTGGGAATGCTGTGGCATCTTCCCGGTTGGCAAGATTGGCCGCGGGGAGAACCTCCTCGGTCAGCGAGATTGGCCATGGAGGGGGGCATATCCCCCCCCCCGACTAAGATGGCACCAGTCACCCATGGCCATACGTCTGTTACAGGGTTTTGTTTGTGATGAGAAGTGAATTAGGGACAATATTCAGGGTATATTTTGAGTTAATTGTGCAGTGAAGACAAGCCCTTAGTTTAAAAGCCTTTCTGTTCACCTTTAAAATTAACATTTCATCCTCTCCCCATTATCCCGCTGAGGCCTTCTGACATATAACATTTGAGAATGGTTTGAAAACATTTTCAGGACAGAATGTCAGTATTTAATTCTGGTTTTCTTCCCTTTTAGATATTTTGTTTATTATTTTTCAATGGAAACGTTAGTATTTATCTATTTACTCTTGACTAGGACCATGGAGGTCAGTGAAGCTGTAAACAGAGGACAAGTGGAAAGATCCATCAAGTAAACTGCAGAATATTCAAAAGGTCAGAGTAATAAAGTATAGCAGTACAATTCATGCAGTATGCTAGGCAATACAATTCCCATACCATAAGCTTTTCATCAAGATTTATAGATGACCAAAACTAAGCAGTACCTGAATGCTTCTTTCCTGACAAAAATTGTAAAGAGCATAGTAAATAGCACAAGTACTTCATTGTCAGTCCCCTTTACAGGTAGAAGTAAAGGTGCAATGGGACCTAATGCCTCCTGCCATGCCACACGTGCATGGTAGGAGGCACAATTATGGGATCACACATTAGATCCCATCACATCTTATTGCGATAATTTCCACACCAGAAAAACAAGCTCCCATAACTGGGAGCCCCATACACCACATCCTAGTTGAGGGGCTTCCAGCTGCAGGTGTGGAGAAACCCCCAGGGTGGGAGGGTTGCGGCTGTAGTGAACTCCCTGCCCCAGATATGTGTAAAACCCCCAAAGCTGGAGGATCACAACAGGGCAATATTCCCACCCTGGATGTGCAGGAAAACCCTGGGGCTTGAGGATGACCCTGCAGCAGTTCTCTAGCTCTAGAGGTTTGCTGCATTCTCCAGGCTAGGGAGAATTGCCAGGGATTTTCTGCACCCTTGGGGCAGGGAGATTTCCCCTGTAATGAACCTCCAACTCTGGGGGTTTGCTGGGAGGTACACTGCAGGGACCCAGTGTCCAGCAGCTGTGGGATTCTGAGTCCTGGCAGCTGCAGGGTGCTGCTAGGACACAGAGTAAGTAGCTGCTGGGACTGAGGGTCCCCTTAGTTGTGGGACTCCTGGCTGGGCAAGATGTATCCCTGTGGCTGGCTGCTGACAGGACTCCCAGCCACAGGGGGGACTGCTACTGGTACAAATTAAAGCTCAATAGCAACCAGCTGCAAAGTTAGTACACATTTTTGAAATCTAATTTTATAGCTGATTGGAGCTTTTTATTGTGTGATAGTTACTTTGCCCATGTAGCTGATCTCAAGATAATAGATCAATTAGCCAGTTAATTGTGAAAAACCTGTAACATGTAGAGGGGGCCTTAAAGTATATTTCTCTTTGGTCTGTTATCCTGACCTCTCTCAGCAGTCTTTTCCACCAGATTGGCTAAGCTAGTACTTCATGAAAGATCTTCTGTGTGTTGCAGGAAGTAGTTGTGGTGACATTTCAGATATGATACTCTTCTGCACCTTCTGCCTGAATGTAGTGTTAGAAGCACTATATTACAGAGGAAATTTTTTTCACCTGAGAACTAGTGCTCCTCTACACAAATGTTTTGGTAAAGTTCCAATTTCAGTAGTAACCTATAACCTTATTAAGTTCTCTTTTGTTGTTGTTTTGTTTTGCTATGAAGACCAAGGTACTGTTCTGTCAAATGCACATACAAATGCATAGTAAAAACAGTCCTTGACCTGAAGGGCTTACAATCTAGTTTGTGACAAGACATTAGAGAAAAGCACTCCTGCTCTGGGGTCTTGTTAGCTGGTGCCAGTTATCTCATGTTATGGAACACTATGGCACATATCTTCCTCTTTCCCAGGCTATGTGTTAGCCTTGTTAGCCTTGTTATGTTAGACAGCCTGTCTGCTTCCAAAGCTGGTGAAACTGTGTGTGTGAGACCCAAGCTTCTTAGAAATCAGTTAACCCCTGCTGCCCATCCTGAATCATTATAATGTATATATCTCTACCTATAAGCCAATTCCCAAAAAACAAACCTTTAAATACCATTTCTAAGCCAACAGCAAGAGTGAGTCAGACGAATGATCAACATAGTTAAACTTCTCAAGCAGGTCCAGAGACAGAAGGAAGACAGCTGTCGTATGCCTGAACTAGTGTTGGAGGAAAGTGCCTACCTGAGTCAGGCAATGCCATCAAATAACTTGAACTGAAAAGGTGAAAGTCAGGTAAGAGGAATATAAAATGTTAAAGAGGTTTAACATTTGAAGGGAATGTACTGGGAATCATTAAAAACTGACTAAGGCTACATAACAATCTAAAACAGTGTGGCAGAGCACAAGTTGTGCCTGCCACTTTAAGAGGTTTAAGCAGGCTGTGGAGCAGCCAGCAGGTGCGGTCAGGCTCAATCAGGCAGTCACGTGATTGCAAGGGGGTCACCAGATTGGATGAAGGCTCATGTGATTGCAAGGGGACCACCAGATTGGATGGGGGCTGGGCAGCCAAGGAATAAGCCCAGGCCCTAAGAGAAGTGCCAGCAGTTACATCTAGGGAGCCAGTGCAGCAAAACTGCACAGCCTGAGGAGAGCAGCTCCCAGAACACCTGGTGGTTAGGGTAAGAACTATGGTGATGGAGGAGGTTCCTGTTGGTCCTGAAACTACATTCTGCTGGGGTTGGATGGTGTGGTGGGCCAGCTGGTGGCAGAACAGTCCCCAGGAAATACCATATCTGTGCTTCCCCAGCAAAAGATAAGGATGGGAAGCTGTAAAACCTCAGCCCCCACTGCCTTGTGGATACTGTAGAGGGGAAAGGAGAGGGGAGCACACCCCAACAGAAAAGAACAGGGTCCAGGCCCATAGAGGAGGGCCTGAGACAGGGGCCAAGGCCCACTGAGTGGGACCTCAGGCCACATTTAGGGCAGCCTCCCACATTTAACAACAATTATTGTAACATCAGAGGTATGCCAGGCAAGTCAGGGCAGACTGCCCTAGGCAGGGGGCAGGCCAATTATATTTGTGGCCCAAAGGTAGAACTTGTAGTCCCCCCCCCCCCCCCCCGCTTCCCCACCCCCTGCCATCACAACCAGTCATTGTGCTGATTTTTCTCTTTTTGAATCATGTCTTTAAAGCATAAAATCATTGTGCAGTAAGTTATGCAGATCTTTAGCCAGTCTTCACTTTTTAGCAAAATAGCGATATTACTTGTTGAGGCAGGAGTTTTCAGATGCTCAAAA
>NW_017729025.1:71995655-71995867 GCF_001723915.1 Gavialis gangeticus
GTGCTTCCCCAGCAAAAGATAAGGATGGGAAGCTGTAAAACCTCAGCCCCCACTGCCTTGTGGATACTGTAGAGGGGAAAGGAGAGGGGAGCACACCCCAACAGAAAAGAACAGGGTCCAGGCCCATAGAGGAGGGCCTGAGACAGGGGCCAAGGCCCACTGAGTGGGACCTCAGGCCACATTTAGGGCAGCCTCCCACATTTAACAACAAT
>NW_017729025.1:71995892-71999831 GCF_001723915.1 Gavialis gangeticus
GGCCAATTATATTTGTGGCCCAAAGGTAGAACTTGTAGTCCCCCCCCCCCCCCCCCGCTTCCCCACCCCCTGCCATCACAACCAGTCATTGTGCTGATTTTTCTCTTTTTGAATCATGTCTTTAAAGCATAAAATCATTGTGCAGTAAGTTATGCAGATCTTTAGCCAGTCTTCACTTTTTAGCAAAATAGCGATATTACTTGTTGAGGCAGGAGTTTTCAGATGCTCAAAAATATCTATGGCTGGTCCCCACAATAGAAGATGGTCTGTTGTTGTCAACCATGACTTTCTTAAAGATATGCTTGTCATCAGGTTCATGCAATAGAAGCAGAATGAGTGGGAGACTAAATTAAGTATGTTGAAACTGATAACAGTTGACCTTCCTTACACAAGAGCTCTCCTGCCGTTCTATAATGAAATGTTTTTCTATTTTCTCAGCTTAACTGGTGATATTTCACCAATTTACTTCTAAACCTATACTCACTGCTCAACACTTCTTGGGTACATGCACATGCATGCTTTACTGCAGAGTAGACTAATTAGCTCCACAGTAAAACATAACTGTCTACATGTGTGCCTATATTAGGGCACAGTAAACTAATTAAGTCCACTCTATCATAGTACTGTCAGGGAAAGTATTATCTTACAGTGGAGTAACTAACTGTGCTGAAATGCACATGTAGACTGTGACTAGGCAGGGGCCAGACTCCTGGCTGCTGCCTAGCCACACTGTTCTTCTAATTCTGTACCCCGGTGCCCTAGCCAGCCCCTCTGCTTCCCAATGCTGGCAACAAGAGCCTGGGGCTGGCCCCCTGTGCCTTCTGCCAGGCTGGACCTGGTCCACCCTGGCTCAGATTGCTGCTGTCCCAGGTGCATGTGTAGCACTGCACCTGGAGCAGTTTACTCCAGTTCAAACAGCTCTGGAGTTTCTTGCTTCACTTTAATTTCACATGTAAATGCACCCCTTGAATCACAAGGTCAGGATGCTGTAGAGCTTTTAGGGATTTGGGTCTCTCACTCTGCTCCTCTTGAATTTCCTTTTATACACATTGCCCAGCCTCCTGATCACTAGGTATTCTTGAAGCAGAGCAGCATAAACATTTTTCATATCGCCTTTGTGTCTTTAGTTCAATCTCTCTTCTGAAGAGTGTTCTTTTTAAGTGTTTAGTGAATGATTCCCTGTCACTGTACTATTTTCCCATATTGGAAGGGGAGACCTCATCTGGCGGCTGGGCACCAAGTACATTTTTCTTCCACCTTGCTACATTACTGATTGAAAAGCCCCATTATCAGAGTGATAGCAACACTTGGCAGGGACTTTATAAATCCCTCAGATACTGCATCCTTTTAAGGGAATTTCTTTTATTAAAGACACTTCTAGGAACTTGTATTTCTCTTTCCATATGTGCATTGGGCTCTTTGTGAAGGTATGCTGAGGTATACAGAACTATTTCTGAGATGGCTGTTCTTAAATCGTCAGAGGCTGAAGACAACACAGGCATGTTCTGTGAAAGTGGGTATTTGATAAGTAGTTTTAAAAATGTACCATTTCCTTGTGCCTTGACAACTTTGAGCAAGCAGTTATGTGAGCTTAAAAGGGGCCTTAATTTCTCTTTTTATATCTGCTTTTAGTTGTTTTTCATTCCCCTACCCCCCAAAAATATAAACCGCTTGCCAGTCTGAAGGCAAAACCCAGTTCTTAATTTGTAATTTCCTAGCAGAGGATCATTTAACTACTTCACCATATGCATATATATATTGGCATCCTTAAGAGCTTTTTAGAAAGGACTGCCACACCAGCATTACTAGCTATTATAAAAAACAAAACAAAAAACAGAAACCCCCCACCTAATTTGGGTATAGTACTGTATTTATGGGCCACACCCACACATACAGCCACATGCTGTTTGTGATGCTACAAAACTTGTGGCACCACAAACCACATGCATTGCATGTTAAACCATGCAGAGAAATGCTAACTTGCAGCATGGGGGCAAAATCTGCTGCTGGGATTTCCTGGTAGCAAAACAAAACAAACAAACAAAAACTCTGGAAGAAAAGCAATGCAAAGCACACAAAAATAGTAGGCGTCAGGACAAACATGGAGACAGGGGAGGAGGCACTGGCTGCATGCTTCCCCATTTCTTCATGCTGTGGCACATCTACACTGAAGCACACTGCAGCCTAGACAGCTTACCTGGTTAGAGTGAAGGGTGCCTCAAGAGAGGGGAGCAGGGAGCCCTGGGCTGGCTGTTCCCCTGTCTCCACATGCCTCCGTGCAGGAGCTCCACAGCCCAGGGCTGCTTGTTCCCCTGTTTCCAAGTGCCACTCCCCGGCTGGGTGGGGTGCACAGTGCCTCAGCATGGGGACTGCCTGCCAACTAGCCCCATGCTGAGGTACCCTGTGGCCCTGAACTCCCCCTTCCCCCCTCCACAACACATAGAGCCTGGCTGGGAGGAGCTGGCATGGGTAGTTTGCCCACAGCAGGACAATGTGCCCTGCAACAAAGGGCACATGCAGGGGCACAAATTTGTGCCACTACTAGTTGTGCCTCTGCAAGCACATGCCCTTGCTCGTTTGGATGTGGCCAAGCTATTCAAATTATCCTGTACTTTTAAATCCTTTCTCCATTTCACCATTTCCACAAGAAGAGTATATGAGATTATCTACAAGAATTGTATGTACTCTGTTAATAAGAAATAGCTAACTGTTTATCATTATGGTACTGGGCAAGCTCTTGACAAATTTAAAAAAAAAGGGTTATGGACAAAGAGATTCTTTATATAACTGCCAACACCTGGTAAGACCACACCACATTCTGCAACATCAGAGACAAGGTCTTAAGGATTCTTGCTTCAGTGTCTCTCTAACTTATCCTTTCCTCAGGTACTAGCTTTGTGGAAAAGATGAAGCATGCAACATCATAACAATATGAACAGAGTTACCATAGAAATATTAAAGTAAATCCCATAGCCCCAAAAGCAGGTCTTGGGAACCAGCAAACTATTCCATCTTCTTAGTGTTGATTGGCCAGAGGCAAATCCAGGGTCATATAACCTAGTCCACTGATTCTATACACTTTTTTTCTAATATAATAAAGGCCTGCACAGCAGGTTCATGAATGTGAACAAAAGATAAAAATAGAAGTTTTGTGGACAAAATGGTATTAAGATTAAGAGGGGGTCGCTGGTAGCAATTGCCTACACGATAGTGTGAGGGGAAAGTTGTTGCTGGCTAAGAAGATAGCAGAAGTGAAGAAAAGAGCGTGAACATAAATTAAGAGTTTATGCAGTGAAGTGACATTTACAAAAGCATTTGCCAAAACTAGATCACAATTGGAGGAAGGAAACTTGGAGATTTGGAGTTGTTGAGAAGGTTTAAAGAGGAAGGGGGAAACAATGTTAACAAAACTAACTATAGACTAAGGGGAAGAGAAAACTGGAAGGAACAAAGTCAAGAATATTGACAGGTTCTGTGTCCCAGCTGGGCAAATGGTAAGGAGACAAGTGGATGATCCTGAAGAAGTCATGAAAATGGTCAGAGAAATGAGTTTAATGACAAAAAGCTCAGACTGGGAGCAATGTGTCATGATAATTAATTTGTCCAAGATCACAGGAGAGGACCATATAGTTAAAATGTTAAAGGGCACGTATCCTCACTGCCCTACAGCGACATTGTTACTGCGCCGTGCTTTAGTACTTCTGAAAAGGAAGTACTAAAGCACGGCGCAGGAACCACCCATACTGCACCATACTCACAGCGCACAGTTATTTTTGGCAGCTACTTCATCGTAGCACCACACTATAATGGGGGAGCGTGCCACTACAGCAAAGTAGTTGCTGGTCATGTGTAGACACCCGTGGATGCTACATTTCTGTAGCGCATTGCTATGGTGATGTAGCATCACATGTAGATGCACCCAAAGAGAACAATATTGTC
>NW_017729025.1:72004831-72005252 GCF_001723915.1 Gavialis gangeticus
GGATGCTACATTCCTGTAGCGCATTGCTATGGTGATGTAGCATCACATGTAGATGCACCCAAAGAGAACAATATTGTCAGTAGAAGGAAAAACTAGGTGTCAAAAGCAAATAGAAAGGTAAATAGGGGTGAGTCATAAGAAAAGTCATCATAGAAGATGTGGATGGAATGATTTTTCAGAGGAGGAATGAGAGAAGAATAAAAGCAGTAATTCTTTCATATGCTTTTTTCAAGGATTGGTCATCATGTGAGGAAGCAGAAGCAAAGCCTGTGTCAGATGTGAACATACAGTTTTCTGTGAGAACAGTCTAAGGTCGTAGAGGTGCTGTTTTTCTGGACATATACTGAGTGACCAGAAAGCACTGAATTAGTTTAATATCATATGCACACACACTTTAACTCATGCATGTACCCACGCACAC
>NW_017729025.1:72010252-72011757 GCF_001723915.1 Gavialis gangeticus
CAGTCTAAGGTCATAGAGGTGCTGTTTTTCTGGACTTATACTGAGTGACCAGAAAGCACTGAATTAGTTTAATATCATATGCACACACACTTTAAATCATGCATGTACCCACACACACAAAGGGCTCAGTCTGACAAAACAGCAATCTCATTTGGAAATAACTTGATTCATAAAAATTGTGCCACAAAGTCAATGCAACAACTTGCCTGAGTGAACTATCTTCTGAATAAGTGTTTGCAGTTCAGATGTTTTAGAAATGTATTTATTTTTATTCAAATGACATTTGCATTGCAATACTGCATTGTATGTTAACTTAGCAATATTCAGCAGTATCACTTTTTTGGTTCATATATTTGTTAGGTTGTATATTTCACTTATTGTCTTATTTTGAATCTTTGGCCATTGGGCTTTTCTGCAGTTTTATACAGTTAAAGCTTTACTGCTCTCTACCTCTTATTCTAATGCAACTCTATTATAATACTGCAGAGGGCACTAATGGTGCAGATGAACAGCTTTTGAGAGTACCCAGGACTTCAGCTGTGTGTAAATAGAGCAATGCATGTCCTCAAGTATGTTTATTCACTCATTAATGTCAGAGCAATTTGGTCTGTTGTGGCTAAGGGCTTGTTTCAACATTGTTACCTGACAAAATACCCTTTCAGAATGTATTTAGGATTAAAGTCATCTCATGCTGTGAACATTCTGTTTCAAACTTATTAAAAGAATTTTATGAAGGGAAAGAAATTTTATTTTAAATGATGGCAAAAAGAACAGTTCTTTATCAAGCCATCATGCATCTTTGTCAGGCATCTGACAGCTTCAGATACCATTTTCTTCATGAACGGGTGGTCCCTGTATCAAATCATTGTTCTAATGCTTGAATGCCTAAGACTTAAAAAATTAGTAAGATTATGTTTTAATAGAAAACTTATGCTTTAGAATACACTTGATACATACTCTGATGTACATTCAAAAAGACAAATTGTTGCTATTTTCAGAACTGCCAATGATGAGCACTTCAGCCTTAGGCATGTGGCTAAATTTCTCTATGCTTGTAAATTGGGCGTGAGTGATTTGTGATTCCTGGATAAAAGGCATTTTGTAATTCTTGGGTACAGGACATTTTACAGAAGAAAAAATTTTGGAGGGACAGTAATTTCTTCAGTTAATGTAGTTTATGTTATTAGGCTGATTTTTAGATCATGTTTAGGTAGAGAATAAATACAGTAAAATCCCTGTTATCCAGCATTGTACCAAACACATTTCTATTAACTGGAATTTCTGGCCGGCCAGCCAGATTCGGGGGGGGGGCTTTGATATGAGGACTATTTTGGAATCATTGAGCCCTCCGAATGGTGCCTTTGGTCCCCTCCCCCCACCCATTCTGATGCCCAAAGGGCCCCTTGGTACTTACCTGGGGTGTACTGCTGCATGTCTCACAGTTTGTAGGTTCTAGACTCTCTCCACCTCTTGCCTCCCCGTCCCCCATCATACTTAGTTTAAAG
>NW_017729025.1:72016757-72031198 GCF_001723915.1 Gavialis gangeticus
CTGTCATACTTAGTTTAAAGCCTGATGTAGGAGGTCAGCCAACCTGTAAGAAAAAAGACTCTTATCTTTTGTGGAGAGATGAAGTCCATCATGTCCCAGGAGGTCCCTTGTATGGAAGTGCAGATCATGGTCTAGGAAGCCAAAACCCACACTATGGCACCAACTCTGGAGCCACGGGTTGACTTCCCTAACACGGGTGACGTGATGCCTACTGCAACCACTGACTGGGAGGATCAATGAGAACCACCTGCACCCCCGTCTTCCTAAGCCTGGTCCCCAGAGCCCTGTAGTCACTCATGAGATGGTCTGGACTACTCCTGGCTGCATCATTTGTTCCCACATGGATGAGGACCCTCAATCTTTCCTCATAAGTCATGTGTCCAAGCCCCTTCACCATCTTCATTGCCCTCCACTGGACTCTCTCCAATTTATCCACATCCTTTCTGTAGTGGGGGGCCCAAAACTGAACATAGTACTCCAGATGTGACCTCACCAGTGGTGAATAGAGGGGAATAATCACTTCCCTTGATCTGCTGGCAACACTCCTACCAATGCAGTATACCATTAGCCTTCTTAGCAACAAGGGCACACTGTTGGCTCATATTCAGCTTATTATTCACTGTAACCTTCAGGTCATTTTCTGTAGAGATTCTGCCCAGCCAGTCAGTCCCCAGCCCTTACTGGTGCATGGGATTGTAATGTTCTAAGTGCAGGACTTTGCACTTGCCATCGTTGAAATTCATGAGATTTCTTCTGGCCCAATCCTCCAGTTTGTCTAGGTCTTTCTGAATCTTGGCCCTACCCTCCAGCATATCTACTACTCCCTCTAGCTTGTTGTCATCTGCGAACTTGCTGAGGGTGCACTCTATGCCATCTTCCAGGTCATTGACAAAGACATTGGCCAAACCAGGCCCAGGCCCAAACCCTGGGGCACTCCACTTGATACGAGCTGCCAACTAGACATTGAGCCATTGACTACTATGCTCTGAGCCCAATGCTCCATTTAGTTTTCTATCCATCTTACAATCTATTCACATAGGTGGAGGGAGAAAAAATTATTTGGGAGGGCTGAGCATGTGCACACATCTGCAGGTGCCCCCCTCCCCCTGCCTCCCCAGCAGTAAGTCTGTGGGGGAAGGAAGAGGTGGGGGGGCCATATCAAGGCACCGGCAGTGAGGGAGGGTGAGGAAGGGAGCAGGGCACAGGCAGGGACAGGGGCTGGGATGAATGGGCCCTATCTGGGCTGGGTGGTGGGACAAGTGGAGCCCGGGTAGCTCATCCAGGGGCAAGGGGGGCTCCCATAACTGTGCACACCCTGTCAGAGGCCCAGGGGACATAAGCCCCCTGGATCTGTACATGGGGCGGAGGTGGCTGCTGTTGCACACTGAACTCTTAAGCCTTACTACAGATGCCCCAGGAGTGACACGACGCCATGTGCATCCCACCACTGGGCAGGCAGGGGGCACAGTGCAGTGCAGGCCAGTGGCAGCAGGCATGTAGCATTGCGCCTCTACCAGGACAGCTGCAGTGAGGCTCACACACAGATCCAGAGGGCAAGTGCCCCCTGGGCCTCCACTAGGGTGCGCACAATGGCAGGACCCCCTCTGCATCACTGGACAAGCCACCTAGACTCTGAATGTCCCATGACCCAGCCTGGATGGGGCCCCATTCACCACAGCCCCTGCCCCTGCTTGTGCCCTGCTCCCCTCCTCACCGTGGGGGCCTCGATCTGCTCCCCCAACCCCTTCCTCTTCACAGAACAGGCTGGTACTTGCCCACAATGCTGCTAGTGATCCACATGCAGGCTATTCATCTAGCCTATATTTCCTTAGCTTGCCTGAGAGAATGTTGTGGGAGCCTTGCTAAAATCAAGGTCTCTCTGTATCCAAAGAGCCAGTCATCTCATCAAAGAAGACAATTAGGTTGGTCATGCATAACTGGCCCTTGGTGAATCCATGCTGACTCTTCCTAACCACCTTCTTCACCTCCAAATGCTTAGAAATGGATTCCTTGAGCATCTGCTCCATGATTTTTCCAGGGACTGAGGTGAGCCTGACTGGTCTGTAGTTTCCTGGATCTTGCTTCTTCCCTATCTTAAAAATGCTCTTTTCCAATCCTCCAGGACCACTCCTGATCACCATGAGTTTTCAAAGATGATGACCAGCGGCTCTGCAATCATGTCAGCCAACTCCCTCAGCACCCTCGGATGCATCCCATCCAGCCCCATGGACTTGTATATATCCAGCTTTTCTAAATAGTCCCCAATCTGTTCTTTCAAAACTGTTGGCTGCTCACCTCCTCCCCAAGCTGTGCTGTGAGGTGCAATAGTCTGGGAGATGACCTTGCCTGTGAAGACTGAGGCAAAAAAGGCATTGAGCACTTCAGCCTTTTCTGAATCCTCTGTCACAAGGTTGCCTCCCACATTCAGTAAGGGACCAACACTTTCCCTGATCCTTCTTTTCCTACTGACATACTTGTAGAAACCCTTCTTGTTACCCTTCACACCTCTTGCTAGCTGCAGCTCCAAATGTGCTTTGGCCTTCCTGACTTCATCCTTGTATGCCCAAGCAGTGCTCTTACATTCTTACCTAATGATTTGTCCAAGTTTCCACTTCTTATAAGCTTCCCTTTTGTGATTTAGTTTACTGAAGAGTTCCTTGCTAAGCCAAGCTACTATTCCACCATACTTGCTAGTCTTCCTGCACATCAGGATGGTTTGTTGCTCTCTTGGTAAGGCTTTTTTAAAGTATAGCCAGCTCTCCTGTACTCCTCTACCCCTCAGACTGGCTTCCAATCAACAAAGAAATCCAACATCACCTTAAAAGTAGAAGCGCATCCTTTGGACACCTGAGGAAATGGGTGTTTGAAGACCATGACATCAGATCCAAAACCAACCTCATGGTTTATCAGTCATGATCTCCACCTTACTGTACAGAGCTGAGACATGGATAATGTACAGGAGACACCTCAAGTTGCTGGAGAAGTTCCATCAATGCTACCTGAGGAAGATCCTTTGAATCCCGTGGGAAGACAGATACACAAACATTAGCATCCTCTCACAAGTAAACACCATGGGCATCAAAATGATGATCATCTGAAAACAACTTCATTGGGCTGGCCACGTCACCCGGATGTTGAACTCCAAATTCCTGAAGCAAAGTCCCGAAGTTTTATTCTCCCAGCTCAGCCAAGGTATATGCTCAAGAGAAGGGCAGAGAAAGCACTTCCAGGATGCTCAAGGCCAACTTTAAAATATCAACATCAACTCATGAAAGGCTATCACCCAGGGCCACCCCAAATGGAGACAAAAAGGTAGGAAGGGCAGAAACAGCACATCATGGACCAAATCAAGAATCCAGAGCCAGCCACCCTACACAGAAACATATGCCCAAATTGCAACAGAATCTCTCAATCCCAGATCAGCCTCCTTGGCCATCTTTGAACTTACACATAAAGCAATCATGGAAGACTATCATCCTCGACTATGAGGGATTACCAATGATGAAGATATTCAAGAAACTTCAGGGAGCATTTGGAGAGGAAGCAGGGAGAAGTTCATGGTAGTTCTAGGAAATATGGAAGCCAGGCAATTCAGTAAGCCATATCTGGTCCTTTCCTTCCTAGTTTGAAAATTATGTGAAATTAGAGAATAGTAGAAATAATTGCATACTTTTTAAATAATCTTTTTTTAATCTTTTTGAATATCAGATCATTGATAAGGCTACTTACACTATTTATAATGTATTTCCAATGTTCTCTGCATCTTAAAATGGATTATTTTATACACTTGATTCCTTACAGTCATTCATAAAACTCACAACATTCACTATCCAGATGGCTCCTAACCAGTATCACCATACCCACAAGCATATCTGCTTATACTCTGCCTTTGTCCTACTTTCAAATATAATAAATCACTGAGAATATATTCAATATATATATATGCATTGTTGCCTGTCCTGTTGATATTTTCAATGAATATTCTTAGACACTGAGAACAACAGAAGTTATTAAAAGCATATTTCAAAATAATTTTTTTAATTCCCTCTAATCTTTCTAAATCCTTTCCGTTTTCTGTCATTCATTGAAACTGTCCGCTTAACCCAAATATATTCCTGAGATTTTATTCACTGCCTGTTCAATTTGCTAATCATAAAAGCTGCTTTTAAATTTTTTTGTGTGTTATTTAGTGAGATCTTACTAATTCACTTTTAATTGTATCCTAGTTAATGTATGGCAAATTGGTGAGAAGCAAGGATTTTTGAAAGTGATATCTGACTCCAATGTCAGGAGGCTCAGGACGCTTGTCAGTGAGGCCCTAAGGGACCACGACCCAAAGGGGAGTGTTGTTCAGGAAGAGTGTTTGCTCCTCAAGGGGGCTGTGGGTCTGAAGTGAGGGGCACTGACAGAACTGGCATGGGGGCAGGGGATATGGGTAGGGAGTGAGGGGCATGGGGAATAGGACGGGTGACTGTGGGTTGGGTGTGCAGGGCACTGGCAGTGCCAGGGGGCTGCGAGTTGGGAGTGAAGGGCACCAGCAAGGAGTAGGGGGCAGGGTACTGCTGTTTTGGAGTGAGGAGCACTGACAGGGCTGAGGTCAGTGGGTCTAGAGTGAGGGGCAGCAGCAGGGCTGGGGGAGTTGTGGCTTGTCAGTGAGGGGCAACAGAATAGGCAGGGGCAGGGCACCAGCATGTCACTGCCTGTTGCCCCACCCCCCATAACAGGTGTCCTCTTTTTTTGAACTGGAAATATGGTAACCCTAGACACATCCCCAATCTCAAGTAAATTTGCTACCTGCAAAAGCAAGTAGCAATTCTACTGGCATTAGTAGTGCTGCCATACCACTCATGTAGACACCTGGCCAGGAGCAAAATCTGCTTCCCATCAAGCCACTCATCAGGGGACAGGAGAAAACTCCCTGCCCCCAGGAGCTACCTGCTGCTGCAGCAGGCTCTATCACATGAGCCTGGGTGATGACTCTGTCCTCCTGCCCCAGCATCAGGAAGCTCCAAGACCCCTGTTCCCAGATTGCAGTTGGGGAGTGGGGGCTGGGAAATCCTTATTTCCTAGCCCTCACTCCACCATCACAATCAGACAGCAGGGGGTCTGGGGAGACCCTTATATCCCAGCCTGAGCTCCATTGTCATGTCAGGCTGGGAGGTAAGAGTCTCCTAGCACTGGCCCTGCAGTTACAGAGCCAGCACTGGGAGCTCCCTGCCGATGGGGACTGAGGACCTTGTTCCCTTCCACCCAACTCCACACCCACCTTGCATGCCCAGGTGGGGACAATGTTCCCCTGCCAAGGCAGCAGGGAACTTCCAGCCCCTGCTCCCTGATCATGATGGTGGAGCAGGGCCTGGGATTGGGCTGGGAACTGACTAGGACCTGCCTCTGACCAGGACAGTTCCCAGCCAGCCCCACATTGCACAGGGAAGCATGTGCAGCCTGGAGGTGGCTGGGGACTGTCCTGTTTGGGGCAGTCCCCAGCTAGCTCTGGGCTGCACATGCAGACCTCCCTGTGCAGCTTGGGGTTAGCTAGGAACAGCTCCAGCTCCATGTCCCAATTGAGTGATGGAGGCACAGGGCTTGGAAAGAGCTCCAGGGGTGGGGTAGGTCCAAGTCCCCTGCCCTGAACCACTGGTGGGGCCACTAGCAGTGAGCTAGCTGCCAGCAGCCCCACCCACAGATTGGGGCAGGGGGCTGGGACCTTCACCTCCCCTTCAGATCCTTCCAAGCCCCATTCCCCAGATTGGGGAACCAGGGTCAAGCTGCCTGGGCAAGGAAACATTGTCCCTGCCCCACAAGCAGGCAGCCCCAAATCCAGGAGATAGCTGTCTCCTGTCCCAGTGCTCCCTGCCAGCCTCTGGGATAGCACCCCCAGGGAGCCTGGAGCTCCCCCACTGGCGTTAGGGGCCCACTGCAGGGAACTGGGTGCAGATCTGGTCCCTAATTTCCACATGTGTAGAAGCCTACCCAAAACTCCTTACTCCAGCTTAGTTTACACCCAAGTAAATCTAGGCCAGAGTAAATGCATGTGTAGATGCGCCCACTGACAATCACAAGGTTATTCTCAAGTAGCTACCCTTTCTCATTTCATCCATCCTTGTAGCCCACACAGTGCTGATTACCTTGCACCACTTACAAACTGTTCTCTAGACTACTTGTATCTCCTTCTGGACATGAGAAGGCAAATGCAAAAGAAGTGGGGCACAAGAACAAGGGATTATGAAGTTGCAAGTAGTAGACATCCTGTTCCTGAATGTCAGGGAGGTCTTAGAAGTGGGAGTGAGGCTGACCTCATACACAAGTTCAACAGAACTTCTAGACTTACAGTGGGCTTCAGCTGGGGGTTGAGTAGAAAGGGTTTACAGCACACTGGTAGAATTCCACTTCTGGGCACTTACAGACTTGAGAATAATTTTAAAGTAAACCCTAACTAGCAATGAAGAAATACCCTACGTGACCCATATATTCTTCATGCAGTGCCAGTATTGAAACTTAAAATTGATTTGTTCTCCATCAGCTTCATACTCTTATTTTACAATTCAGTATAATCTCATGAATCCAGTTCTCGAAAATCTGGAATTCTCAAAAATCCAGCACTTTTTAAGCTTCCCCCTCTGCTCCCACAGACACGAAGGGGGAAGCTTGCACATGGCAGTGGCTGCTGCCACCCACCACCTTGTGCTTCTGCTCCATGTGAGGCTGCTGCTCTGAGACTGGCTGCTGCCCCCCCATCTCCCCCTGGATGTGGAGGGGGAAGCTTGCATGCAGCAGCTGTCGCTGCCATCCACTACCTTGCTCCGTGTGCAGCCACTGATCTGGGACGAGCTGCCGCTACCTGCCCCCACCACCCTCTCCTGCTCCATAATTGGCTGCCACTCCAGTTTCAAAAAAACAGAATTTTCAAATTTCTGGCAGGTGCTCGGTCACCAGCATGCCAGATTTACGAGGTTAAGCAGTATTTCTAATATTTTTATGCTGAGTATATGAAGTTGAAGTGAACAGAATTGATCTAATGGAAATAAACTTTTCAAATCTGCTTCAATAACTCCAATTACTTCAGAGGTTATCCTGCTGAAAAATATTCTATATTGGTTTTGCCCCAACAAGGATAAGATTTGTTAAATTGCTTTTCATATTTCTGGACAGAAATTGGTTTCCATTATTTTTGCAGTTCCTGTTTAAGAGTTATGAGCCAAATCCTCAATTTATAAAATAGATTTTGCACCTGGTAAAATATTTTTTTTCAAATGATATGTTTAAAGTTAGGGTTATTCAGTAAATTAAAAGTGGCATATTTAACAGATAAGCAGGGTACCCAATATTCCCATTGAGTTCAGCAGAAATGTAGGGCTTTATATAAGGGCTTTAGGCCTCAACCCTAAGAGATACAGTATCATTTCCATAATAGTAGTAAGTATGTGATTGCTTATAAATTTAGTAATACATAACTTGTTAAAATTACTTCTTCCCCTAAATGAGCAATCAGCAAAATATCTCCAGGATTTCCAAGATGATAGTCTTTTACGTGCAAAAATATATGTGGAACTAACAAGGTTTTTGCAAGTCTCAGCTGAACAGTATGTACATAACAATATATTCAAGCCAGTGTCATGATCCCTCTGGCTTACCACATCTCGGGTTTTTCTAGTAACCAAGGTTTCCTCTAAGGTGTGCACTTGCACAGCCATGCACAAGTAAAAGTCTGGCTGTGCACCAACTTTTTAAGGCTGTGCACCCACCGGGAGAGGAGCTGGGCTGCATCATGGGGCACTTACTGAAGGTAAGCTCCTCCCCAAGGCGAGGTGGAGGCGGGGACCTGGTGCGGGCTCTGCTGGCTCTGGGGAACTGCTCCGCTCCCCCACATCACCTCAGGGAGTGAGGAGGCACATGGCGTCAGGGTTGGGGGCGTCAGGGCTGGGGAG
This sequence comes from Gavialis gangeticus, assembly GCF_001723915.1. Taxonomy (NCBI): domain Eukaryota; kingdom Metazoa; phylum Chordata; order Crocodylia; family Gavialidae; genus Gavialis; species Gavialis gangeticus. The sequence goes on from NW_017729025.1 coordinate 72,024,686, forward strand.
TGGAGCACTTCCCCAGAGCTGGCAGAGCCTGAAAAGCTGTTCCCCAGAGGCAGTGGAGCCTGCACCAGCCCCCCGCACCAGCCTCCATCCCTGCCTTGTCTCACCTCAGGGAGGAGCTGCTGCCTGCTCTGAGTGAGACTCTGCTGGCTCTGGGGAACTGCTCCACGCCCCAGCCCTGATGCCACATGCTTCCTCTCTCCCTGAGGTGATGTGGGGGAGTGAAACAGCTCCCCAGAGCCAGCAGAGCCCATCCCAGACCCCAGCCCCCAGGTGAAGAGTGAGGAGCTTACCTTCGGTAAGTGTCCCACACCGCACCAAAAGGGGGAGGCGAGACCAAAGTGGTGTGCTCACGGACCAAAGCAGCGCACTCACGGACCGCTACTCCTTAGAGGGAACATTGCTAGCAACCCCCAATACATTTTCTGTCAGTCATCTTAGCTAAGTTTCATATACTTTGATATAGAAACAGCTATCTACTTTGCAGTTTTGAATCAAATATAATTTTTCCATAGGGAAAGTCTCAAACACCTTCAGATTAATATAATATTGTGACAGGGCAGTGGTTATTCCCTGCCATGAGAAACTAAAGAAGAAGCAGGCAGTGATGAATGGGGAATCTCTGCACACCATGATACCTGTTGAGATGGAGATTGAAGCTGCAGACTCTAATTACCAGAGCTGGCTGTGGCAGGGGAAAGAGGCAGACCAGAAGTTATGCTGATAAGCATGTCAAACAGCCAGGAAAGTTAAATGTCGGTCTAGTGTGTGTGTTCTTCCCTAAAGAGGCAAAGCCGGCAGGAGTGAATCTCCTGCAACTGCATAGAGGTGCAGTGTTTACTTGACTGAACCAAGAATGGCATGTAGAAGAGTGAAAACTAGACCTACCTTACTTCTACCTGATGGAAGATTGAATGTGGGAAGATCCCTTGGTATCCAGTGGGGATTCTTACCAGTGTGGCAGGTGAGTTCCAGAAAGAGGGGACTATCAGGTCTCAGCAGATTGACTGCAACATAAGATATTCAGAAGCAAGATCTTCCACAGTAGTGCACTGGCTGGGAAGCCAATGTTCCCAGTTGTGTGGGGAGCACAAACCAGACATAGAGAGTCAGAAAAGTGGAAGGGGCATCAGCCTGACCTGGGATGGTGGCCCCAAAGACAAGTCCACCAACTAGTAGTTCAAATAATGCAAGCACAGCAAGCACAAATGGAAGAGCTGGTACATGTGCAGTCCTAAGAGGCAGTCTGTGGCACGGCACTGCTTGTGCCTGCCACTTTAAGGGCCTGGAGCTGGCAGCTGCCAGGTGCCTGATGAGGGCAGCCATTTTGAACCTGGGGCTGCCCATATAAACAAGACAGTTCTGCTGCTGGAGGCCAGGCAACAACATTGCCTGGCTGAAGGGCTGCTGGTATCATCTGGAGGTAAGGGAGGAGCTGTAGGGGATGGTAAGGAGGCTCCTGGTCCTGACCATGACCTAAAACTGCACCCTGCCAGGAGTGGGTGGCCTGGTGGGGCTCCCAGTGGTGCGGGAGCCCCCAGGAAATGCCAGGCCAGTTACCACCCAGGCGGGTTGGGGTGGCTTAACTCCTAGCCCCCACAACTGGGTGGGTTACCCTTTTGTGTAGGGTCTGGAAGGTGGACCCCCAGAGAGAGAGAAAAGGCCATAGACTCATGCCTGTCTGGACTTCCCCTGACTGGTCCATTCTGGGGCCAGGACTGGAAGGGTCAAAGGGCCAGGGGCCCACTGTGAGGAATGCCCAAGAGCTGCGCACCTGGGGTTCTGGCTGGCCTGGAGGTGGGCCAGGACTAGTGAGCAGAAGGTCCTGGGTGGGGGGACCACACCCAAAGGGGAAGCAGTTCAGGGAGCTATGTTGCCCGGTATGAAGGTGGAATAGACGGCCTGAGGGGAGGAATCCAGGTGGTGTTCAATTAGAAGGATTCTGGGGCCCAGTGTGGAGGCCGGTGATAATGATAACATCGAGATGCCATCTGCGAGGCTTGGGCTGCAGTGTAGGGGAGGAATGGAGCTGCAGATAGTGCCCCTGGCATCGGGGCAGGAAATGGGCAGCCTCCCGCTTAATTACATCATTTAACTAATTAACAGCAAGGCATGGCAGGAAAGAACGCGGGCGGTTAGCCCAGAAACAGGTGGGCAGGCCATGGTTAAATCAGCCTGGAGAAGGCCCCCTGTTACACAGTCCTAGGAGGCAGAAAAGTTCCAGATCCCTAAGATGACTGAGGATGATGAAGTTGAGGTATACCTGGAAGTCTTTGAAAGGATGTCCATCACTGCAGGGTGGGATCCAGCTAGATGGTCCAGCCTGCTGGATAATTATTGATAGGACAAGCCCAAGTTGCCTACAGGGCACTTTCAAGAACTGAGACTAATGATTATTCAACAGTGATGAGAGCAATTTTGTATAGATTGGAGATTTGTCCTGAATTTCACCAGCAAAAATTTTGAACACCAAAAAACTGGATGAGAGGTGACCAAGAATTTTAGATCAGATACTGAAAGATTGCACAGAATGCTGGATACAACCAAGCAGGAAAACAGTGGCAGAAGTAATAGATATTTTTACTTTTGAGCAATTTTTGGAAGACTTGGTTGAGGAGACACAGAGCTGGGTTAGGAGGCACCAGCCACAAGGTATGGCGCAAGCTCTGCAGCTAGCTGAGGCTTTCTCTGTGCCTGAGAAGGTGGGAATGGAAGAGAAAAGCCTCCAACCTGGGGAAGTAACAAAGAAACCTGAAGGAATAAGAGGTATACCAGTGAGGACAGTGGGTGACAGTGGGGGACAGTGGGTGATTGAGAAGTTGCTTTAGATGTGGAGTGGTAGGGCATAGCTCAGCAGTGCCCCAGAAAGATAGGGGAACGACACCTGGGAGAGAACGGGCCATAAATGATGAAGGGAAGAATATTGGAACTGGCACACAAAGAGCAAATGAATTGCAGTTTCAGGCAATTAAAGGGGCCCAACTGGGTTTCTAATCCTATGGTGCAGGTAAAAATTGGCTCCATGATTGTGCCAGCACTTCTCAATTCAGGATGTGCACAGTCTAGACAATGGATCAGCTTGACAGTAATGAGAAGGATGGAAGAAATGGTGATATGCTTTGCCTGAATTCTTCCATGCCAAATGTTGTTAGGGTGGGGCTGGCTGTACTTCTACAATGACATGGAACACGTACATGGCCGGAGGGGATGAGAAGCAGGTGGGGAAGACATGGTGGGAGGCGCAAGAGGAAGGATTCATTAGGGAAGAACATGAGATAAAGGATAGAGATGATATTTTTCAGGACATGGACCTAGCAGAAGTGACAGGGGAAGGCTTTAGAGAGGAACAGGTGGCCGAAAGCATCACCAAGCAATAAGAGTTGGTGGTGTGGCTAAAGCTGTTAATGAAGTACCCCCATTTTGAGATAAGGGACCATATTCTTTACCGCATAAAGGGAGATTGGAAGGGGAAGAGATTGCCCTGGTGGTATCAGAAGGCTTTGTATAGCTCATGTGTTTCCACTGGGAGGCCACTTGGGCTGAGATAAAACCATAGCCCCTCTTACCTTAAGGACATACTGGCCAAGGACACTATCGGTCCTCTTCCCAAAAGTATGGCTGGGTTCCAGTTCACCCTTCTAATAATTGATTATGCTACATGTTATCCGGAGGTGGTTCTGATGAAGACAGTAACAGCACCAAAGGGTGGGTAAGAGCTTAGGTGGGTAACAAAGGTGGGGTTCCCCAGGAGATATCATATGGGACAAATTTTATGTCCAGAGTTCTGAAGGAGGTGTGCAAGACCTTAAAGATCTGCCAACTATGTACATCGGTTTACCATCCACAGACCGATGGATTAGTAGAAAGAGTCAATCATACCCTAAAAGCTATGATTAGGAAGAGTATTCAGGAAGACATCAAAAAATGGGAATTGAGCCATTCCCCCACTTTTGTTTGCTATTTGGCCAGTACCCCAAACTTCTCTGGGTTGTTGCCCCTCTGCATTAATTTATGGACATAAGCCTAGGGGCTTGCTAGATATAGTGTGAGACAGGTGGAAAGAGAGCAAAGAGTGCACATCCTGAATTGAGAAGTGCTCGTACAAACCTACTGGTGAGAAGGGGCCATGATGGGTGTTGGACCTCAGGGAGTGCCTTGAAAGGGTTAGGCAGATAGCTAATGACCACCACGAGAGGAGTCAGTCATGCCAGAAGCAGTGCTATGACCTGGGAATGAGAGAGCGTGAATTCTGGGAGGGCAACCTGGCATTAGTTATGGTACAGAACCACCCCAGTAAAATGATAGCTAAGTGGCAGGGCCCCTTTAGAGTTTGTAAGAAGGTAGGAGTGTTGTGGACTCCTGCGGTCCAAGTGGCTTTTACAAAGGTGAAGGCAACAGTGTGTAAGACCCAAGTATTATATACCCCCAATTTTAAGCAACCATTTTGGTTACATACAAACACCTCAGCCATTGCTCTGGGGGCAGTTTTGACGCAATAGGTAAAAGAAGAAGAGTGGCCTGTCACCTTTTCAAGTTGGAAATTATCAGAGGGAGAGACCCAATACTCAACAATTGAATGAGAGTGCCTGACGATTAAGTGGGTGATAGAATTATTTCACTACTATTTACAGGGGAGGCACTTCACTTTGGTCACTGACCATGCACCTCTACACTGGTTGAAAATATCTAAAATGGAAAAGTGTAGATTAATCAGCTGGGCCCTGGCCCTACAACCTTTTCCTTTTTCAGTAGACCATCAACCTGGGAGGCTGAACTTCATGGCAGATTTTCTTTCAAGAGCACAGGAGGGTGAACAGCTGGAGACAGATGAAATGGAAGACAAAACAAAAAGTGATTGTAAGACTAAATATGTTCAACCAAATGGTATGTTTTTACTAGGGGGGAAAGAGTGTGACAGGACAGCGGTTATGCCCTGCCATGAGAGACTAAAAAACAAGCAGTTGACATGAAATGGGGAATCTCCACGCACCATGATACCTATTGAGATGGAGATTGTAGCTCTGGATTATAATTACCGGCACTGGCTGTGGCAGGCAAAATACTGGACATTATGCCGGTAGACATGTCAAGCAGCTGGGAAAGTTAAATGCCCGTCCGGCAAGTGTGTTCTTCTCCAGAGAAGGGAAGCCAGCAGGGGTGAATCTCCTGCAACTGCACAGAGGTGCAGTGTTTACCTGACTGGACAGAGAAGGATGAGTAGAAGAGTGAAAATTAGACTTATCTTTCTTCTAGCTGACATGAGATTGAATACGGGAGGATCCCTGAGCATCCAACAGTTCCAGAAAGGGTGGATTATCAGGTCCCAGCAGATTGATTGCAACATAAGATCATCATGAGCAAGATCTTCCACAAATATATATATATATATGGGCTGAACATTATTATGGTTCCATATACATTTTTAAACAACTTGGATTCAAGTTAGTGCAACTTTTTAACTCTTGCTTCCATATTTACTAACTCTTTTGTACTAAGTCGTCTTTACATAATGCTGGCAGTCTAAAGGGGCTTTAAAGTGGGAGCAGAATTACAGTTATGACTAGCTAACAGCTCTTTCCACTATCAAAGTGGTGCACAGTAATCTAAATAAAATAGAATCAGGTTCAGAGAATTCAAAGAGACCAGTTACTCCAAACTATCCTGAACTCAAGTGTATGAAGTAAATATCATCTTTTTTGTAACAAGATGCTTTTATTCAGGACAAGAATACCTGCTGCTACCAGGGTTGGCAGAACATTAAAAAACATTATGATAACACACTGCAGAAGTAGCGTATCGGGGGGAGGCGGGATGAATAAAGCACCAGCCCCAAGCACCATAGAATCATAGAAAATTAGGGAAGGGACCTCAGGAGGTCATCTACTCCAACCTGCTGCTCAAAGCAGAACCATCCTTAACTATATCATTCCAGCCAGGGCTTTGTCTAGCCCAGTCTTAAAAACCTCCAAGGTTGGAGATTCCATACTCTTTCTGGATAATTTGTTCCAATGTTTTACTACCCTCCTAATGAGACATTTTTCCTAATATCTAAACTAAACTTCCCTTGCTGCAACTTGAAACCATTGCTCCTTGCTCTATCATCTGCCACCAATGAGAACAGTCTAGCTCAATCCTTTTTGGTACCCCGTTCAGGTAGTTGATGGCTGCTATTAAAATCTCCTCTCGGTCTTCTCTTCTCTAGACTAAATAAGCCCAGTTCCCTCAGCCTCTCCTCAGAAGTTATGTGCCCCAGCCACCTAACCAGCTTTGTTACCTTCCACTGGACTCTCTCCAATTTGTCTAAATCCTTTCTGTAGTGGGGGGCCCAAAACTGGACACAGTGCTCCAGATGTGGCCTCACCAGTGCTGGATAGAGGGGAATAATCACTTCCCTTGACCTGCTAGCAACACACCTACCAGTGCAGCCCAATATGCCATTAGCTTTCTTTGCAACAAGGGCACACTGCTGGCTCGTTTCAGCTTATTGTCCACTGTCACCCCCACGTCCTTTTCTGC
>NW_017729025.1:72031209-72033723 GCF_001723915.1 Gavialis gangeticus
CCACTGTCACCCCCACGTCCTTTTCTGCAGAGCTGCTGCCTAGCCAGTCAGTCCGCAGCCTGCATGGGATTGTTTCATCCTAAGTGCAGGACTTAGCACTTGGATGAAACAAGTGCTTGTGGTCCTTGGTGAACAACATGAGATTTCTTTTGGCCCAAGCATCCAATTTATCTAGGTCTCTCTGAATCCTAGTCCTACCCTCCAGCCTATCTACTACTCCCCAAGGCTTAGTGTCCTCTACAAACTTGCTTCTTAGAGGGGGCACCAGAATCACACCCTGCATCTCCCACCCCCATTCCAGGAATCTTTTTCACATCAGGAATAACTTTGTGCTGCCCCGCCAAAGCAGCTGGGCTAGCACAGCCCTTCAGTCACTAGAATGTCTAGGGAAGCAGGAAGGCAAGCCTAGCAGTGTCCTTGTTCAGCAGTAGGAGAAAGCTCACCTTCAGTGTAATCCTTTCTCTGTGGTATACATGACAGGGTCTAAAATAGCAGTGCTGTTCAGTGGTTAGGACTCAGGGCTGGGAAATGGGAGGTCAAAGTAGTTCTGACTCTGTCATTAGATTGCAGTGTAGCTTTAGTAGGCTGTCTATATGGAAATCCTGGAAATTGGGAACACCATCCAGGAAATCTGGGATACTGGCCCTATCCCCTGTACTCTCATAAATTGGCAGGGCTGGGGCTGTGCGCCAGGCAGGCAGTGATGCCTGCTTGCCTGCCTACTTACTGGATGCTTTGCACCACTCCAACTCCAGGCCAAACTGTGCCCCATACCCCTGCATTTTCAAGATTCCCATTACAATTCCAAACAGCCGTCTTGGACCAGCCTCTGAAATCTTGGACTGTCCCAGCTAAATTGGGACATATGGTCACTCAGAGCTTTTGGGAAGTCTTTTAACTTTCCTCTTCTTCAGCTTTTAATAATGCAAAATAGAAATGATATTTACATACCTTCATCAAATACTAAGATTTGTACTAAGGCTGATTGGTAATATATGCAATAAATGCTGAATAATGTAAGTGTTATTTTTTTAAATTTAATTTCATTGTGACTACTCAGATGTTAGGTGCACAGTGTTATTGGTCTGTGTATTGACATTAGCAAATTGGCAACCTCTTTGGCCAATCTGTTGGGTAATACTGGTGATGTGCATGTGTAGCAAGGCCTGATGCAGCTGCAGCTGCTTTAAATAAGGCAGGATTTGCCTTAAAGATAGGGGTTTTGTTTGCATCAGGACTACAAAATGAGGCCTAAAGTCTACATGCTTTAAATCTTTACAAATGTGCATTAAAAAGAAATGAGTGCACATGCTGAAAAGTGAACCCCTTGCTTCTAAATGAAATGAATCAGTCTTTTTTGTGCTTTGTCCCTCTAGAAAACCTAAGGGCGCTAGTTCATATTATGGGCTAATGGGCTGCAAAATGTCAGTGTAATGACAGAATTTTGTTTCTGGCAGTTTGACAGAATTGTGTTATTTTGGGGAAGGCTGCAGGGATAACCTGAACATAAAAGTAAGGTCAATTCCAGTCAAATCATTTTTAGTAACTGAAAGATTGTGATGGTTGCCTGGCAACCATATCAGATATAAACTAGTGTTTCCAGGTGATTTAGACTTAGGGATTTTCACTAAATGAATTATTCTTGTGGTGTATGGGGAAGTCAGCAACTGAATACAGGAGCTTATAATGCAAAGCATTGAACAGCCTCAGCTATGGGTCTTGTTCCTAGTGATGACATGAGTAGAAAGTATTTTAATATATAATAACACTGCTCAGAAAATGTATTTCAGTAGCATAACTAGGGCAGAGTGAACCAGGCACTAGCCCCAGGTACTGCTTTAGAGGGGGCACCAGCAGCATTTCCCAGTTCTATGCATCCAGTATCCCTGACCAGAGCACCAAACTGTTTAGTTATACCTCTAATGTATTTAATTATTCTTCTTTCAGCAGCAGCAACAGCAGTGATTAACTTTATAAGATAGGACTTCAAGATAAAATATCCTGTTTCATTTCTTTTGAGCATTCTTCTCCACTTCACTTCAATGGAAAACCATTTTTTTTTTTTTCAAGGATGTTCTCATCAGCTTCCAGGTGGGTCACTGGAATGTAATAATGCTTCCTCAGTACTGCAGTCTGGTACCTGGAGGAAGAATAAGAAAAGCACTGGACATACCTGGAAGGAGACGATGGATTTAAATTGGGGAAATGATAGATTTAACTGGTTGGGACTAGCCACAACTAGTGTGTCTTTCTTTTCCGTCTTGTTCTGATCTCCTCCTGGATCCTCTTGTCCCTTTGAAGGGTGCCTTCTCTTCTACACAGCAGAACACTTTATATGAGGGAAAAATTCTATTATTTCCTTGGGAAATACACAACGTAGTACTGTAAGAATGGAGGGGAGTATCTACGGACTTTGTTACATGTTACACTTAGAATGCGTCTTACTTAAATCATAGTAAGCAATAAGCATTATGGTGAATTGGAAAGTTTTCTGAACAGTCACACAGCAATGTA
>NW_017729025.1:72033734-72060722 GCF_001723915.1 Gavialis gangeticus
TGAATTGGAAAGTTTTCTGAACAGTCACACAGCAATGTACCACACCACGGCTATTTCAGGACTCCAGTGCAGTGGGAAGGTTGGGACAAAAAAACAGCAGTTTCAGTCCCAGCTCTCACACCCTACAGAAGCTGCTTTGTTGCAGTGGATTGGCTGTTATCACCACTAGCTGATTTTTCATCCTGGTACCCCCACTGCACCAGAGCTGGTTCAAGATCCTGGCGTGGTAGAAAGGCTGTGACCAACAGATCCAACGCCACTACCTCACTGTAATCTTAACGCCCCTACCTCACTGTAATCTTAAATCCACTCCAGTGTGGTGGGAAAGCTGACACTGTTTGGTGGCTGCAGCCCCCTTTCCCCAACACACGCTGCACCTGTGCCAGTTCAAAACTCCTATGAGATGGAAGGGCTGGGGCTGACAATCAGCTGTTTGTTGGTCTCAGCCCCAGCACCTCAGTAGAGTGTCCTGATGGTATTACCTCCATGGAGCAGTTGGACATTAGCTGAACACATTACATAATGCAATCTGGAGATGCTCTTTGTTCGAAAACTCCTAACTTCACTACTGCACAATGGCACTTAGCACACATTATACAGCTTGAATGCTCAGAGACTAGTGTTTTAAATTTAGTAAACATATGCTGGGTGTAATGTGTGACAAGACCTTGAGATACTTAGTCTAAAGAGGAAGGAAAAAACAGTTTATAAGCCAAAAAAAACCTGTCAAAGATGGCTTAGATAGAATCACACACATTTTAGCCATTCTGGTGCTGCAGGCACAGCAGAATATAGATGTGGTTTCTTTAATTACATTGGAACTACACCACAGACTGTTTCTGAGGCCCCAGGAACGGTCATTTACCACGTACTACACCACCATATATCTGAAATGGCTGAGCTAGAACCAGACTGTATCTATGGTGCATGAGGTTAGATGATGAGGACAGAGTCCTTCAGAGAGTGAACCATGTATTACCATTCTGCCTGCCACAACATCACAGCATCCACTATACAGATGTTGAGTAACTCAGGCCAGTGAGTTGGTAATGAGGTGTCTCCCAAATCTCTGAAAATTGTCAGATTTAGTATCTCCAGTATTTTAAAAGAGAGTTTTTTTCTGCAATATGACACCTGAAGTTAGGAGGTTGAATGTTAGAGAGGATTAGCAACCACTTCACATTTGCTGGGTGCATAATCATTGTTGTCATTCTCATAGTTTGATTCAATTGCTTATCTCCTAAATTTGTGATAGAAGAATTTAAAAGCTCATTATTTTCCAACTAAGTAGCAAACAGTGACTAGTGAAGATTTGGGTGCAGGGCTTGTGCATTTGCTTTCCAGGTTAAGCCAGCAAGCTTACATGCTGGAGACCATTTTTTGTTCTTCTAAACTGTCTTGCTGAGGTAGTAGTTGTATGTAAGTATGGCAGAGATAATCCTAGATGTGTTGGCTTTGGGTAATTTGCTTTTTATTCTCCATTCTAGAAAATGCAGTTTTCATGAAGTGTTGGCATGACTGAGATGCTGTCTTTGATAAGCTGGGCTTAAGGTTTACCTTTTTGCCATACTCACCGGGCACATCTAAACGTGCATTAATGCACCTTTTTTAATGTGCATTAAATTTAGTACCTCCAATGTGAGGTACTAAATTAATGTGCATGAGGCTGTGCTAATGTGCAGTAGCACATTTGCATGCTTTTTTAGTGACTCAATGCACAGTAGATTATTTTACTGTGCATTAGCGTAATATCATGGGTTTTTTTATATGATGCTTTAATGATCAGTAAAATAATTTGCTGTGCATTAAAGTGCACATGCAGAAGTGCCCACTGGTGGCTGTCATGTGTTGGTTCAAGTTGCCTTCATCTTTTAGAAATCTGTCTTAAACATAGGCAGATGCCAATTGCTTACTTGAAAAGCCTTAGATTGTTGGAACCAGATCATTTGTGATTATGTTGAAAAGAACTGGAGCAAAAACAGATGCCAGGGGAATCTCTTCTTCTGAATCTTATATGTGTTCAGCTTGTTGCCTAGCTTTGCTTGGAATTGACTGTCTAGGAGCATTATTTTCATAGCTATTACTACTTGCTATCTTTACTAGTAGGCAAGGACACCCAATGTATTGTGTGCCACTATCAAGGGATACAAAGACCAGAGCAAAAACTTGGTCACTTTTGTGTTCTATGCAGCCAGATACGGGGATTTTGACTGCAGTGTGCTGGTACTTTTACTGGGACAATCTCCTTGCAGTTTCCTGGGTTTTATTCCTCTGCTCAGGGACAGACTGTCTGCAACATTAGGGATAAGGAAGGAATTTTACCTCAGAATATGATACGCATAAACTCTGAAGGGTTTTTTTTTTTCTTTTTTGCCTTCCTCTGTAGCAGGTGGCATGGCCTCTGCCTTGGATCTCCTGAGCATATTTAACAACTCCTGTCCTTACAGTGCCAGGATATGAACATAGCCCTCGTCTTCCAGCTTTGCTTATGGCAAGCTACAGTGTTTTGAATGTTTCAGACATTATGCCTTGTAGTTGTGTGAGGTTATTTGTGATGTTTTAAGAATAAGTTAGACCAACACTTGGTTAAGTTGGTTTAAAAAAGAATGATCCTGCCTTGAGCAGTGATTTGGATTAGAAGACCTCCAGAGTTTCATTACCGTCCAACTTTTCTAGATTCTATGATTCTAAGTGCTGTTTTTAAGTCTTAATCCTGCCTAGTCAGCCCTGGAAATCTGCTCTACTAGGGACATGCTTCTTATCAGAATTAGCATCTCCCAAAGTTTGAAAGCACGTCTCAGAGATGATGTCAGAAAAATGGAAGGAAGCATGGGATGCAACATTTCTGCATGCTCACTGTGCACCCTGTGAGAACCAAAGCAGAAAATAGACTAAACCCGGGCTGTCCCACTTGTTATTCACTGTTCTTTCTCTTTTCTTTCTTCAACTCAATATTGAGGAATTGCCAGCTGAAAATTTATATATGCATATAGATGACCTCATAACCTGTCACAAAGTGAATCTGTCACAAAGTGAGTGTTATCTGCCTACAAGAAATGCCCATACACCTGCACACACCTTTCTTGCCAGTACGCTAACAATTAGAGGCTACTACATTTTAGTTACAGTTTTCATGGAGCCACTTAGTGAAGTCTAATATTCCTGATGTAGAAACCCTGCCCTGTTCATTATTGCAATAACATTATTTCTAGGAATGCAACTTGCTTATTAACAAAACTGAACAAATGATATGACTAACTGCTGCATTTGTTATACACTTGTTGAAGCATTTTATAATTTCTTTGAATTTGTTTGTGGTTCAGAATTATATAACAAGTAATTATTGGTTTTTGGTTTTGTCTGAGAACTCACTATTTAACATTTAAGCTGCCTTGCTTAGTTTTGATTAAACACATAGGCATCATTGCTTTTTTCCCCTGGCACTGCCAGTAACTTGTTTGTTATAAATTGAAGTTGAGGACATCTGCATCTTGGATGCCACAAGGGAAATAACCTGGAAAGTCTGACTTTACTGAAGTTCAATGTGTGTGTGTGTGTGTGTGTGTGTATGCACGTGCGCGTGTGTATCTGTGTCGGTTTCATATATGTATATATAATGTGTGTGTATGTGTATATACGCGTGTGTATGTGTATACACACACATATATATTCTATGATAAAACCCTTAGTCCGCCTGTCCGTAATGCTTTATTTGCAATTTGATTGGTTGTCTGAAACAACCAATCAGAGTGCTCCAAGAGCATTCTGGACAGGAGGCGGTGGTGGAGTACTACCATGCTGGTGGGGACAGAGCAGTGCTGGCTGGCCTCACCCTCCCCCGCCCCCTGCCCCCTTCTCCTTGGTGGGTGGAGTGGGCCCAGACACCAAGTGGGGGTGGGAGGAGGGGAAGAGCGTCCTTGGGCCCAACACAACAGGGAGAGGGGAAGGGCAAAGCAGGCCCGGGCCCAACACAGTGTGTGTGCGGGGACGGAGGAGCGGGCCTGGGCCTGATACTGTGGTGGCAGGGAGGGGGAGAAGGGGGAGGGGAGCAGCAAGGCCAAACCCCAAATGGCGGGGGCGGAGATGGGGGACGGAGGGAACGGGTCCAGACAAGGAGGGGGGCAGACATTTAACTCCGTCCCTGCCCAACCCCCCTGTCATTCTTGATAGGCAGTTTGCTGATAGATAGATAGATAGATAGATAGATAGATATGTACTTGTTCATAGTGGCAAAATGAACCCATGTTAATAAAAGCAGTAGTAAATGTTATAAGCAAGTTATGCAGGATATTTGCATTTAATGTCTGCATTGCATACATTATAATCCAGCACTAAACAATTCTGCAGTGCTAGTATGCGTCAAACTTTTTTTTTGGACAGTCAGAAGTATTGAGCAAAGGCATGCAAGTATCTGATACAACCACATCAATTACTACAAATTTGGTATTTCATGTTTCCTTATTTCTCAGTAGTTAAAAAGGAAAAATGGATAGATAGCAGATACAGTCCATCTAACTGAAAATGACTGCCTGCAATTACTTTTCCTTGAGTTGAAGGCAAATATGAAACAAACAGAGAAGTTAACATAAGCATCTCTGGGGGAAAAATATTTAATTTTAAAACCAGGGTTATCTATAAATAGCATAGTCACTTAAAACAAGTTGACCTAGCCTCATTTAACATAGTCCCAGTTATAAGCTCAGTCACTCTTTATTAACTTCAAACCTCTGGCTACTCAGACAGAGTGTGTCATGACAACTTGAAAGCCTCAAGCCAGAGTCGTGAAATTGACAAATATTCCAGAAATTGAAATTCTAAAGATTTTGTATGTTCATGGGCATCATAAGCTGATATAGAAAATGTTGCAGAATTTTATTGAGAACCACTTTTATATGAAATGATAACTTAAAATGAGTATGACAAGAACGTGGGTACTTCTGAGAGAGAGAATACTGCTCTGTTGTATTAAAGATTTTTCTAACTGTTTTTAAACCAAGTTCTTATCAAGATGTAATGCACTGATATTGTTGATATGTTTCTAGTTTTGGAAATGTACTATGCTTCTTACCCTAACACAATTTGCAATCTCCTCAGTCATCCCTATATGAAATAATGCAAATGAAACAAGCCCTGCAGCTATTATGCAATGCAAAGTTTTATTGTTTATCATGGAAAACAGCCATTTTTTATAGGCTGGATTCTACTATTCTGGATGGTCTCCTTCAAAACACTACAAACTCCTTTCTCACATCATATTAAGCATTCATAAGAGTCTACAATAGGGAATTTATGCACATGCTCTGGGAGGTGTGGGGGGGCACTTTAATTAGCCCAACTCTGAGAACCACGCTAATTAAAAGTGCCTGGAGCATCACTTGCATTAACATCCTGAAAAATGGTGGCAGGGTACTTTGAACTAAAGCTTGTCAAATGAGCTTTAGTTTAAAGCATCCTGCTGCCATTTTTCAGCACAGGAACACTGATACACGTGAAGATGGAGGATGCTGGAGCGTGTTAATTTCCACGCTCCAGCAGACTCAGTTAATCCCTGGAGATTGAGACACACTGGAATTACAGTGTCTCAGAGCAGGCTCCCTGCACATGTATAGAAGCCCAGAGACCAAGAATTGGACACTTGGTTACTGCTCAACTCTGTTGCAGATCATAAACAACTTTAATTGTTTATTATTTAATAAAAACCATACCTAATCGATTTTTCCTCTAGTGCTTAGTTCCTGAAAAGTACTGTGGATCTAGAGCCAACAAATAAAGCTGGCTTTCCAATGTAACAATCTCATGAGAGGTGCAACAAAAATGAAAACATTGTCATAGCATAGCAAGATTCCACTTTAATGGTACAGACCAAACTCACTGTAAGACCTTTTGACAAGAATTGACTTTATTTGTCCACAGTTAAATATTCCTCATTGCTGACATTATCTGTCATTATCTTCTTTGGCTATGACTTCTACATAAAGTGTGTCAACAGCAGCTATTTTCATTACCCCGTTTCCTTCCCCTTGTATCCTGGTTTGTTTCACTGTTATCTGTTTGTCTACCTCTTCCATTGTCTTTAGATTGGGACAGTAATTGTAAATTACTCTATGTGTATGAAGCCTGCATCATGAGCCCCTGAGCTGGTTGAAGTCTCTGGGAACTGTTTCAGTATACTTGTTTTATAACGATGGTGCTGACTACCCTTAGGAAGCAGGGAGTTAGAAAATATCTAAGGGCTTTGTTGCACAGTAATTTTGGCCAGTACTTGGAGCTGTTAACCCCTGACTTGTCTGCACATTAATACCTGATACTAGTTTTAAGCACTCATTATACAGCTCAAAGTTATGCCACTCCATAGTCAAATTATTTCTGATCCACGTTACTCATTTTATGTTACACTAAAATGTAACCTAGAGAGACTACACCTTAGTGTAGATTCCCCCTCCCCTCCCTGCCACTGGCTTGGATTGGGCCCACTACCCCACCCCAGCCCTCCCCAGCACCCAAGATCCCTCCTCACTGCTCCCCCACCTTATTTGTGCTGCCCATGTTGTCTATCCTGAGGAGCAGGCAGAGAAGGGTTAACCTATCTGCCTACCACTGCTTCTCTTTGGGCCAGGTATAGCCTCCGGAAGAGCGTCAGCCTCGCAGTGGTGATGGCAGGGGCTGGGCCTGCTCCCCTGGGACAGATAGCAAGGGCAGACACAAGTAAGCAGGGAAGCAGGGGAACCTGGCTTCAAGGGGAGAGCCCTGGGGGTGGAGGTGAATTTGGGGATGCCCTGGGAGAAGCCCAGAATGAGAGACTGGGAGGACTGCAGAGGAGTCTTACCTTTTAGTACTCCAGGCCCCTGCTGGCTTGATGTGAGACTGCTCTGAGCTTGAGCTAGCACTAACACTGATCAACATTTGTGTGGCTCACGATGTGAGATGTAACAAGGCCCTAAACTAAGTTGGTAGTCTGAGATTTTCTCAAGTTTCAGTTGTTTAGTGATTTTTCTCTTTCTGGTTTATCATTATCAAAATGTACTTATTGGAAGAAAAATTGAGTCTTGCCTCCTGCAGAGGTGAATGGAAGAACACAGATCTTGGCTTGTGACCATTAGAACTTAGCATTTGATTCAGTATTCATAAGTCATTGCAAGTCCTTGCATTAACTTCAGTGAGCAGTATAACTGGTCTATGGAGAGCAACTAGATAAACTGGGCCATAGCCATCCGGGACATTAAACATGCCCCAGGAGTTAACGTAATGAGTCTGACTCCAAAAACACTCATGAGTGGCCCAAAAAATCGTAAGATTTTTTTAAATTATGTTGTTTTAATTTTTTGTTCTGTTCTTTGATTTCTTTAATCTCCTTCTACGCAACCCCAGTTTTTAGAGTGAAGTGATTGTGGTTGCCGCTGCAAGGTCTCTTGCTGGCTCCCTGATAGTAAAGAGATTCCTGCCTTTTACCCAAGTCCCACCATTTTAATTTCATCTGTATCACACCAGCTTCACAACTAATTACTGCCCCCATACCATCTTCGCTACCCTGAGCCCCTCAGCATACTGCCGCTTGTTCTACAAACCAAAAGTACTTTTCCCTGTCCTGTGGCTGTGGGGAGTGAAGGGGACCTCACTCCTTCTTTTTTTTTCCTTTCTAGGTCTAGAAAGGGAGAAAGTCAGAAAAGAGCTAATCCATATTACACAGAAGGAGAAACAGAAAGAGTCCAGAAGCAGAGCTGAGATAATGAACGATCTGGCCACTGCTAATGCCTGGGGATATCAGCCTGTCTGTTTAAGTCCATCTGTAGAAGCAGACTGCAGGCCACTGAGGCCCACCAATAGTTCTGCCTGAAGGTCTGTTGTGGTAAGCCTCCCTTGATCCTGTGCTCTTTGTTTCCTTACTTCCGACCCTGCTCAGCTCTGCTTCTCATCCAAGGTGCCATGGCTAGAGGCGTGAGGAGGTAAAGAAATATGCATAAGGGCAGGCTTGGCCATGTGTGCCCATTCCCCATTCTCACTGCCCTGCACCACTACCAGGAGGTAAGCACTAGAATAAATAAGTTAGCAGCACCCTGGTTTAAAAACTAAATTCACAAAAGCTATGGAGGTATGACTTCAATCTAATGAGGGACACCTTGAATCTAAAAAATTGCAAACCACTGTTTTATTTAAATGCCATTTCCCGAGTTCCCAATACTGTAATCTAACACAAGAACTTGAGAATTTGGAAGTTCCCTTTGATTGTAAATATTATGACAGCTGGACATAATAAAGTTCATTATAATCTCTACTAGACATACAATATTTATGCATGTTTCTGTGAGGGCTAGGAGAAACAGCCGTTAATACTTATTCATGAATACATTTCTCTGAATTTGCTCAGCTCTAATTTTAGGTGTGCTTATAAGGTCTTCTGTACATTTCAAATAACTTCAAGCACATTGTAGGACAAAACTGAGTGCTTATATATCACTATAATAATAGTGCTTTGAATTCTCCTAGGAGTCTTGTGCAAGTGCATTTTTAGAGTATAAACTTTAAATATTCTTGCTCTGATATTTGAAATTTAGTAATTCTCTGAAAGAAAGCAAGTCAAGAATTTTACACTTCACTGCCCACATGGAAAATATAATGAAATAGAATAAAGTTTTGAGGTCTTTCCATCTCTGCATTCATTATTAGACATAGATATCTTACTTCTGGGCAATTGAGCAAACAATGCCCTTGACAATCATTTCCCTTCATCAAAATTCAGAAGTAAGGTAATTAATTACATGCCAGAAGGGGGTTGTTAATGACTGGTAATGAACCACCACTGAAGCAATTACTACTAAAGGACCATTACATACTATGAAAGCACATTAACGGAAGGTTTCGGAGAAGCGCCGTCTCCGACATTCCTGTATATTTCACTTAAGGAGAATTAAAGGTGCCTACCTAAAAAAAGAATTGAAAGAAGTGCAAATCAAATATTTGCCTTTGAATCAGGAAGAATTAGTTCTATGTGCAGTAATCAAGAGAAGAATTTTCAAATTACATAGTAGTCCTGTCTCATATCCATTGTTACTTTTCAAATATCTGGCAACCAGCCTAGAAAAATATGATGGATGGTAGTATTTTACTGGTGTTTACTCAACTGGCTTCTTTTAAATGTAGGACATTGCATTTTTATAGCACTTGAATTATCACTTCATTTAATGCAAGAGTCATATATAAGTCATGCCTGAGAGAAAGGTGTTCACATTACAAAAACTGTGATAATTGCTATGCTTTTTGACAAAAAAAAGCTATGCTTTATTTTTTGCTTGGCTTGCCAAGCAAAAAAATTGGGTGCTACTGCTCTAAGATGACTGTTCAGACGTACCAATCCCTGATCCAGTCCCACCTTTCTTTGAAGTCCTCTCACAAGGTACTTTGAACTGTCATTTAAAGGACTGACATGCAGCTGGGGGTATGTCTCCATTCTCATCCTTGAAAACTAAAGCATGGGGGATGAGAGGAAGGGAGGACAAAGATTACTATAAACTTCTGACCTTGTGATCCAGGGATTCTCATGTTTCAAGAGTGGAGATCTAAAGTCCCAAAGTTACTGGTATTTCTAATTTAAAATATTTAGGAAGCTCTTAGATATGATGATGAGCTACATAAGCACATGTAGAGATATGAGGAAGTCACTCAAATGTCTGTGTTAAGGAACTGAATTGGGAAATCAGTTTGAGGACACGATTAAACTGTAGACAAGGGTATTAGATGTTAGCTGGGGCATTTGTACTGGGTGCTGCAGATTTGGCTGTATTAAGAGCACAAAGCCAGGGTCTGCCTTGCTTTGCCCCTACTTGCTGCTCAAGCAGCAAGAGCAGGGAGCATGGCCAGCACCCAGCCCCAGGTCTGAGGTGATGGGGGGTGGGGATGGAGGGGGAAATCAGAGAAGTAGGGCTAGCAGGGACCTCCAGAGGTCCTCTAGTGTCTAGTCCAGCTTTTGTTTGAGCCCTGGCCAGACCCTCCTCCAGGGGTCTCTAATGCTGGGGAGAAAAGCCACCAAGGGTTCCTGCTGCTGCCCCCCCCAAACCCTGCCCCACAGAGGGGCCCAGCACTGTGCCACTCCATCCCTGAGCCCTGAGACAGTGCTATGCAACCCCTACCCCCCTGGCCCAATGATGGGGGAGGAAGAAAAAAACGGGGAGAGCCCTGCCCACCGCAGCAGCTCCATGACAGCCAGGCCTGGCCTGGGTGTGGGGAGCCAGGAACAAACCATGTGCACAGCTCCTGTGGCCTCAGTCTAAGCCACAGCTGGCTGGGAAGGGCCCTACCCTTGAGACCCAGTGCGGCCCCACTATTCACCTGCCTCACCTGGGGCTGGAGTTGCAGGGCTGAGATAGACTGACCAGTGGGTGCTGCTAAGGGCAGGCACAGAAGGGCGAGCCCATGTGGGCAGGGCCCTTCCCAGATGGCTGTGGTTTGAGCTAGGACTGCGGGAGCTGTGCACCCAGTTTGCTCCCAGCTCCTTGCACCCAGGCCAGGCCAGGCTGTCACAGAGCTGCTGCAGTGGGCAAGCCTCTCCCCCTCTGGCTCAGGCCCGGCCCACAGGAGCTGCAACTGGCTGGGAAGGGCCCTGCCCTGGCGGCCCAGCCTCACCATCTGCCTGCCTTGCCCAAGGCTGTGGCTGCAGGGCTGAGCTGGGCTACCTCATGGGCACTGCTGAAGGTGGGCATGGAGGGGCTGGACCAGGCCACGGGGGCAGGACCCTTCCCAGCCAGCAAAGGCTTGGGCAAGGACCACAGGAGCTGTGTGCCTGGTTTGCTCCTGGCTCCCCATGCTCAGGCTGGGTCAGGCTGTCACAGAGCAGTCCTGTCTCATAGCTCAGGGCTGGAGGGGCACAGCACTGGGCCCCACTGTGGGGCAGAGAGGAAAACAGCCACAGGAAACCCTTGGTGGGTTTTTTCTCCAGCAGTACAGAGCCCCCTCAGGGGAGGGTCTGGCCAGGGCTCAGGCAGGGGTTGGACTAGACACGAGAGGACCTCTGGAGGTCCCTGCTAGCCCTACTTCTCTGTGATTCCCCTCTCTCTCCCCACTTCCCCTCAGGTCTGGGGCCCAGGGTCTGGCCATGCCCCTGCTCTCACTGCTTGACCCTTCCATGCTGACTGGGGGCCAGGGTCTGGCTACACTCCCTCTCTCCCACCCACCCCACTCAAAATCATGGCAAGGGCTGCTGGGGTCCCTGCAGGCAAGGATTGAGGTTGAAACCCCTCCGCAATCATAGGCTGCTGGGGCCTGGCCAAGACCCCCACCCTCCAGCTCAGCTTCCCCCCAGTCTTCTGGCCACTGCTGAAGGAAGGAAAGGGAGGGCTTGCTCTAGTGCCCCTGGCTTTTGGCCTGAGCCACTACAGGCATGTGGCTGCATTTCCAGAATCAAAAGTGAATGCCTATTCACTTGCTTGCCAGTTCAATCTATGCAGGTTAGACTAACCTGCAAAGATTGACTCAATTCAAACTTGGGCTTTTTGAATGTCTGTACTTAGCCCATGTGTGCAACAAATTTTACTCTGGAAGAATTTCTGTTATTTACAAGTCCCTAAATATAGGAATGTATATTGGAAATACAGCCTAACTATATTGGGTAGCATTCTAATAAAGCATTGAAGACATCATCATTCTGTACGTTATCAAAAAATCTTAATATAATTCATGCTAAAGTTTTTTTTACTAGATATATTTGTGGTGTATTCTCAAAAAAGGTGACAAGTGGTAATAAGCACTTTTAAATATAAAAGTAAATTAAAAAAGCTAGCATTAAATTGGATTTATTTCACTCATGAATTTATTTATCAATTAAATAGAATACAGTGACATTCTGAGAAATGAACTTGAGAACCTACTTTTTGGTTTTTTTCCCCAGAATATTTGTCTGGGGAATAAATCCAGAGGAAAAATATATATCTAGACTCTACTTTCTGAGTGTTGAAATGGCACATTTTTATCTGTATGCATACAAGCTGGATCAATATGTTGAACTGCAATGAAATTTATACAGTATTTGGGGAATAGAAAATAGAGGGGTGTGAATGCAGAAAGTCCCCCAGGCCTTGTATGTTCTTCTTTCTGCATGTAGATGTTCCATAGTTGGTTGTCATTCTTTTTCAATACAAGCCTCTGAAATAAGTTTATTACATGCCATACATACTGTACCAATTGTCTCATATGCAAATACTTTCTTTTGCATATGGATTTCTGTTTGCTGCTTCATTTTTTTTTCTTATGAAATTCAGTATATGTAGGTTAACAAACTCCATACAGCCACAAGAGTAGCACACTTAATAACAAATAGTGCAGCAGAAATAATCATTATAATTAGTAAAATTTCTAGCATCCTGGAATGATAGAAATAATAATACAGATTTGGACAAAACACTCCACACCAAAAACACAATTGATATTACATATTGGGGAGGAATAACCAGCACCATACCTACAGGTTGGGGAACTCCCCTCTTGTCAGCACGGAGGTGGAAAAGGATCTTGGAGTCATCATTGACTCCAAGACGAACATGGGTCGGCAGTGTGGGGAGGCAGTTAGGAAGGCCAACCGTACCTTGTCATGCATCCACAGATGCATTTCAAGCAGGTCAAAAGAGGTGATCCTCCCCCTCTATGCGGCACTGGACAGGCCGCAGTTGGAGTACTGTGTCCAGTTCTGGGCGCCACACTTCAAGAGGGATGTGGACAGCATCTAGAGGGTCCAGAGGAGGGCCACTCGCATGATCAGGGGACAGCAGGGAAGGCCCTATGAGGAGAGGCTATGGGACCTGAACCTGTTCAGCCTCCAAAAGAGAAGGCTGAGGGGGGATCTTGTGGCCTGTTATAAACTAGTCAGGGGGGACCAGCAGGCACTGGGGGAGTCACTGTTCCCCCGAGCACCGCCAGGAGCAACCAGGAATAACGGTCACAAGCTAGCAGGGGGCAGGTCTAGGTTAGACATCAGGAGGCGATATTTCACGGTCAGGGCAGCTAGGATCTGGAACCAACTTCCAAGAGAGGTGGTGCAGGCTCCTACCCTGGGGGTTTTTAAGAGGAGGTTAGATGAACACCTTGCTGGGGTCGTTTGACCCCAGTACTCTTCCCTGCCATGGCAGGGGGTCGGACTAGATGATCTGCTCAGGTCCGTTCCGACCCTAGAAACTATGAAACTATAACATTTATCAGTCATAGTCACATTGCTATTTATCCGGTAACATAATAATGTCATAGCATTGTAGTTTATGTTCTATGGATGATTTAATTACAATCTAATTTAAATAGTTATAACTTGATGTTTTAAAAAGTTCCTTCTATAGTAAAATTTGACAAAGAATTTCAAAGGCCAAGAATGCATTTTCTTAATTGTTTCAAGGGAAAAGTGCTTTGACTGTTTTGAAAGAAATGTGTTATTCACCCTCCTAACTGTGTACCTTCTTTATGATAGAATAGACTATTAAAACATATTTTAGCAAGTGAAGTAACCCACAATGCAAGCCAACTCATGCACATATATAATATAATTAAGATTTTTTTATTGCACTGGGTGCATATGTACAGAATTAGCAGATTAATCATTAGTTTATTGGGCACTTTTACTTGGGGAGGAGAGAGAGGAATTACAAAACATAATAATTTACTAGTCTGGAAGAAAAAAACTGTACAAAATCTAAAAATAACTAAACCTAAAAACCTTTATAACCAAAAAGAAATATAAAAAGCTAATGAGTTCAAATGATTTGTTCACTGCACTGCCAGTCCAGTGAGGCATAAAGCAAGTACACAATCTTAAGCATGTGAATAGTCCTACTAATAGTTTATTTCTTTGGGGAATAACTGGAAATAATTATTCTCCTCTAATAGAAGCTTAGCAGTCGAGTCCTCTTGTATATCAAGGTCTACAAAGGAATGTAGGCACCTAACTGGCTCCTCAGATGTCTGAGTTGATATTTTGATCCCCAAAATTCCTGACTTGGCTGTCATCTGACTTGGAAGATACCTAAAAGGTCCTTAAAGGACTATTATTTTGCTTCTGGGCATGTGTTGCCTGGCAGTTCAATCCCTAAACACTGGAACAGTTCTCAAATTAGCCATTACATCACCTGTCCAACTGCTGGGCCCGATCTGGTAGACATTCTCAGAATATAACAAATTGGGTTACAGACAAAATACAGACTAGAAGAGTATGTAGCAGAGCAGCTTCTCTAGAGACAAGTTGGAGACTTGAATTTTATTTCTTGCTCCAAATCTAGCAAAGATGTTTTTAAATAAGTTCCCTACATCCCAGCTCAGTAATTGGTTACAGAACTAAAAAGTGTGCGCTACCACCCCCTTCAGCTGTGAAAGGACTAATATGGCTTAGAAGCCTACTTCAGGGGTGAGAATTCTGAACATGAATTCTAACAATGAGTTAGACTCATTCCTCTTATTCAGAGGTAGCATTCCCTACTGGGGAACTTACATAGTTCCCTGAATGTATGCTGCACTACGTATATCTCACTTTTAGGGTTCCTTTCAGAAGGGAGAGCATCGGGAGTGATGTTGTGATTGGGGTCTGCTATAGACCACCAGACCAGGAGAAAGTGGTGGATGAGGCTATCTTCAAACAGCTAGCAGAAGTTTCCCTATCACAGGCCCTGGTTCTCATGCAGGACTTCAAACACCCTGACATCTGCTGGGAGGGCAATACAACAGCAGTGCACAGGTGATTCAGTAAGTTTTTGGAGAGTAATGGGAACAACTTCCCGGAGCAAGTGTTGAAGTAGCCAACTAGGGGCCATACTCTTTTTGACCTCCTGCTCACAAACAGGGATGAATTAGTGAGGAATGTAGTAGTGGGTGGCAACCTGGCAGCAGTGACCACAAGATGATTCAGTACAGGATCCTGAGGAAAGGAAGGGTGGAGAGCAGCAGAGTAAGGGCCCTGGACTTCAGAAACGTAGACTTTGACTCACTCAGGGAGCTCATGGGCAGGATCCCCTGGGAAGTCAGATGAAGGAGGAGAGGAGTCCAAGAGATCTGGATGTACTTCAAAGAAGCCTTACTGGGAGGGCAGGAACAAACTATCTTGATGCACAGAAAGACTAGCAAGTATGGCAGAAGACCAGCTTGGCTTAGCAGGGAGCTCTTTAGTAAACGAAATCACAAAAAGGAAGTTTATAAGAAGTGGAAACTTGGACAAATAACTAGGTAAGAATATAAGAGCCTTGCTTGGGCATACAGGGATGAAGTCAGGAAGGCCAAAGCACAATTGGAGCTGCAGCTAGCAAGAGGTGTGAAGGGTAACAAGAAGGGTTTCTACAAGTATGTCGGTAGCCAGAGGAGGATCAGGGAAAGTGTGGATCCCTTACTAAATGGCAACCTTGAGACAGAGGATGCAGAAAAGGCTGAAGTGCTCAGTGCCTTTTTTTGCCTCAGTCTTCATAGGTTCCCAGGCTACTACATGGGGCAGCACAGTTTGGGGAGGTGATGAGCAGCCCTCAGTGGTAAAAGAATAGGTTAAGGACTATTTAGAAAGGTTGGACAGATGCAAGTCCATGGGGCTGGATGGGATGTACCTGAGGGTGCTGAGGGAGTTGGCTGATGTGATTACAGAGCCATTGGTCGTCATCTTTGAAAACTCATGGTGATCAGAAGAGGTCCCAGATGCTTGGAAAAGGGCAAACATAGTGCCCATATTTAAGAAAGGGAAAAAGGTAGATCCAGGGAACTACAGACCAGTTAGCCTCACCTCAGTCCCTGGAAAAATCATACAGCAGATCCTCAAGGAATCTATTTCTAAACGACTGGAGGAGAAGGTGATTTAGGAACAGTCAGCACGGATTCACCAAGGGCAAGTTATGCCTGACCAACCTGATTGCCTTCTACAATCAAATGACTGGCTCTGTGGATGCCAGGAGACTGGTGGATGTGGTGTACCTTGATTTTAGCAAGGCTTTTGATACCGTCTCCCACAACATTCTCACAGGCAAGCTAAGGAACTATGGGCTGGATGAATGGCTTGTAAAGTGGGTAGAAAACTGACTGGAGCATTGGGATCCAAGGGTCAGTCCTGGGACCAGTTTTGTTCAATGTCTTCATCAACGACCTGGAAGATAGCATGGAGTACACCCTCAGAGAGTTTGCAGATGATACCAAGCTGGGGGGGAGTAGTAGATAAGCTGGAGAGTAAGGCTAAGATTCAGAGTGACCTAGAGAATTTTGAGGATTGGGCCAAAAGGAATATCTTGAGATTGTTCTTTCCTAAGTGCAAAGTCCTGCACTTAGGAAAGAACAATCCCATGCATCTGTACAGGCTGGGGGCTGGCTGGCAGGGCAGCAGCTCTGAAGAAAAGGATGTGGGGTTTACAGTGGACAATGAGCTGAATATGAGCCAGCAGTGTGCCCTTGTTGCCAAGAAGGCTAATGGCATACTGGGCTGCATTGGTAGGTGTGTTTGCCAGCAGGTCAAGGGAAGTGATTATTCCCCTGTATTCAGCACTGGTGAGGCCACATCTGGAGTACTGTGTTCAGTTTTGGGCCCCTCCACTATAGAAAGGATGCAGACAAATTGGAGAGAGTCTTGTGGAGGGCAACAAAAATGGTGAGCAGGCTGGGGGACATGGCTTATGAGGAAAGACTGAGGGAACTGGGTTTATTTAATCTAAAGAAAAGGAGACTGAGAGGGGACTTAATAGCAGGCTTCAACTACCTGAATGGGGTGTTGAAAGAGGATGGAGCTAGGCTGTCATCTGCCATGAGTGGTGGCAGCTGACAGAATAAGGAGCAATGGCCTCAAGTTGCAGCAAGGGAAGTCTAGGTTAGATATTAGGAAGAATTTTCTCAGTAAGAGGGTAGTAAAACACTGGAACAGGCTACCCAGAGCGGGAGTGGAATCTCTATCCTTAGAGGTTTTTAAGTCTTGGTTAGACAAAGCTGAGATGATCTAGTTGGGTATGGTCCTGCCTTGAGTAGGGGGTTGGACTACATGACCTCCTGAGGTCCTTTCCAACCCTAACTTTCTATGATTCCTCTGGACTGAGAATTCCACTAGGAAGGAGGCTGCCTAAGACTTAGCCTTTGCAAGACTGAGCCTATGTCCCACTTGTATATTTACTTCATTATTTTGTCTCCCCCATGTCTATCCTCTCTTATTCTCTACTAAGGTTATTCTTGGGTTTTGTATTGTGTTATAGGTCCACATTCTGCAAATGCACAAGATTGGCTTTGTTTGCCATTCTCCAATCTCAGCACCAAGTGTGAGGGCCTTGACTCTGCGGATTCTAGTGCTCCAAGTCCTGTTGATTAAATGGTACAGGATCCACTAGTCAAGCATTTTCATGGTGAAATTAATTGCCTGCAGGATTGGAGTCTCAGGTTATAAGCTCCCAGGGGCCGGCTTTATTTTTGGTTTTTTGGTTTTGTCTTCTCTGCTGTTAAAATACCCTGCACACCTGTGGTGCCATAAAATTATAAGCATAAGAGGATGTAGAAAGCTATTAGAGGATGAAGAGAATTGGTTAGGAGGAGCCATAGAAAATGAATTAAAAAAATTTTTTTGGCTTAACATGCCACACAGAAAATGGACTTAGCCTAGGAAATCAGCTTTTGTCAGGATTGTCTAGACAATTGGCATCCAGTTTAAGTCAACTCCACTCTATAACCTCTGTAAAAATGTCAAATCAAGGATTAGCCTTATCTGAGATTTTAACCTGATAGTGATCTAAAGAGGTCATATCTCAAAACAACTTGAGATCCAGTAATGCATGAAATGAGACCAAATTCAGTACTGGAAGCACTTATTTTCTACTTTTGAATGTCATTTTAGGTAGTGAAGGTTACATGGTATGTTTTAAAAATAGGTTTCAGTTTGTTCCAGGTAAAGCGTCCATTCTTTATTTCCACATCTGTGAAAGCAGGCATACAAAGTGTAGAAAATCAGAAAATAATCACTTTCACAAATTTTTTAGACCTGGTATATCTAGTTAGGATGTAATATGGAGAAGCATGCAGTTTAGCATGAAAAATTGAAGACTGCCTTAAGGGAGTTTAAAAATATTGGCCAATAATGTCAAATGTAGGATAATTTTTCAGTTGTAGCTATTACCAAAAAATATAGTTGGGGGAAAAATAACAAAAAGTTAACAAGGGATTATTTCAAGGTAACTTTTTAAGGCAGCAGTAAAAAATATATCAGAATTATATATTGCTTATTATAGCATCCACTGCTAAGATATAATTTGCTTATGAAAATTATGAACAACTATATCCTTTCTCAAATAAACTATGTACATACTTTGGCTCCGAGTCAGAGATTATCCCGTTCATTTATAAACAGGTTTGCTTTTAACTTGTACTTTATGGCTAGGGACAGAAATTACACATAAACTGGTATAAGTGATAAGAAACTGGTTCAAATCTGTAACACAACTGAAGTTCAGTGCACGTAAACCACTTTCAAAATGGCTGAAGCTGATTTACAGTAAACCTGTATGGATGTAGTATCGGACTTACTGATTTAGGTTAAATTGGTTTATTGAACTTCTGTCCCAGAGTCCCTCCAGACTGAAGATAACTCACAGTCCCTAAGCATCCCAGGATGCTTTGCACCTCCCCCTCAGAATCCCCTTGCTTGCAGGGTTGTGTGGGCTAGCCTTGGCTCAAGCTGTCTACTCCAGCCAAGCAGGGAGGTGTGCTTTAGTGCTGCCAGTTTCTGGCGTGGGCCACTGCAGGCATGTGACTGCATTTCTAGACTCAAAAGTGAATGTCTGTTAGCTTGCTTATCCACTCAATCTGTGCATCTTAGACCAACCTGTGAAGACTGAATTGATTCAGCCTCAGGCTCTTTCACTGTCTGTACTGAGTGTGCATGTTTTGCAGATCTAATTTAAACATAATGAATAAGCCACATAGGAAGAAATTGTGTATAATGCAAATTTGGGTATTGACGGTGTTATCTGGTTTCTTTCCAGCCTCATGTTATAGAATTTGGTTGGTTTGTTTCTGCTTTTTTTGTGTTTTTGTTTTATATATTTAAAAACAGAATGATTTAAAACAATGGGGGGAGGGCTGACCCTAAGCATATTCAGTATGCTCCAAGTTTACTAAATCATTGCCAAGTTTTAGGCAGTCTGCAGTGTATTTTGTCATATCCATACCAATTTGAAGGTTTTCTATTTTGGAGGCCACATGATCTAAAACAGTGGTGTCAAAGATATGGCCCACAGACCAGATTCAGCGTGCAGAGCTCCATCACTCAGCCCCCAGTGCTGCTTCTCAGTCTGAGTTGTGTTATACAACACGTGCTGGACTAGATCTGCATGTGAGGCCTAGGACACACACTGCACACAGTGCATGCTTTGGGACCTGCATGGCACTGTTCTGGGACTTAGCCTGCCTGTTCTGGTACTGTGCCACACTTCCCCTGGACCAGAAGTATGGGTGCAGTGCAGGTTGTTGACTACCTAGAGCGGGCACCATTTGCAGCACAGGTCCTGGACCAGTAGGGAGTGGGGTGAGGACAGCACCATGTGTGGCATGGATCCTGGACTAGCTGGGGCAGGCACTGCATATAATGCAGATCATGGAGTGGGCACCTTGTGCACTGGATCCAGCACAAGATTGGGAGGGGGTGGGTGGGTTCTGCGGGCCTAATTTGGCCTTTGGTCCGCCCCCATGGCACTCTCCTGACCTCCAGGGTGAGATGAGTTTGACACTCCCAATCTAAAAGAAAGAGCACAATGCATGTTCTTCAGAACCTCTGTGGTCTAATCTAACCCCTTTTTCCGACTGACATTTTACTTGGCAAAATATAGTCTCCTTTATGAATATTGAGCCATATTTTTCCAGTCAAATATGCAGATGTGTGTCATTCTATTGTCTATACATTTGTTGGGCCTCAAATATCCTATGAAGTAGTTAAATAGGATGTATTTTTGTCAGATGGTGTTCAGAGAAAAGGCTCAGAGGGATTAAGGTCCAAATTTGCAATTTCCTGTGTATACATTCAATGACCTTTGTGTTGCTTTTATAGCACTGCTAACATGAATGTTGATTTAAAGAAATGTAAGAAGACAAAACACAGATCAGAGATCTTATAGAATAGATTAGACAAAAGCAGACCATAAGAGTACCAGTAGAAGAAATATGATTTGAATTAATCTTTCATTTGTCTTGTTGTTTCCAAGATTTACTTTATTTGCTTTTGGTTTAGGGAGTATGTTTTCTTTTTCCATTGATATTATAATCACAAAAAATGAAATCTTTTGATGATAAGGTAAGATGCAAAAACAGGGGTCCATGGTTAGTAGGGGAAAGATGGCAAAAAGCTATGAATTTTTATATGACTTAGAAAAGAACAGGGATTTGCTTGCCTATGCTCAATGCGTAGGGGGTGCACACGGGGGCACGTGTGCCCCCTAAGCATAGTGGTGCACCCCCTGCAGAAAGGTACTGCCAACACTGTTAGACCCTGACTTCGTGTGGCACCCAATGCCTAGGAAAATGATGATTCAATTGCCCATGGATCCTGTTACTCATTACCCAGAGCAAGCAGCGAGCAAATGCTACTTGCACACATTGCTCGCAACAGCTTTATTTAGAATGGAGACAGCTTCAGGCGAGCTCCCTCGCAGACACACATCCTGTGAACCAAGGGAGCAGCACTGAACAATAGTTTTTTCCAGATTTGATATACTTTGGTTCATGCTCATTAACATTTATTCCACCCTCACTCTTCTTTTTGTTCCACCCATATCTCCTCCTATCTCAAGTTCTACCTCTGTTCACTGTTTGTTTCATTAACATGGAATTGCCTGTACATTTCATTCATTACATGCCTTTTTGCTATGAGCGCATGTCTAAGACCTTCACCCCACTTCTTTGGTCAATGGGAGGACTTTGACCAAAACCTGGAAGCTTCTGGAGGCTTCCTCATCAATCACCATTCACCTTTTTGTATATGTTCATCTCAGATTCTGTTACTAATTACTTGTCATTTTTCACATTCCAGTCTGTTTTTCTGTCCCATATTATACCATCTTCCACATTCCTAAGACTTCATCTCATTCACAGCATGCAGACTCGCACAGATTCACTTGGTGCTTTTTCAGAAAAATGGTTAACACAGTTAAAATGGTTACTTAGCAAAAGCAAATGGCTGGCTTAGATATCATTCTGCCTTGTGGTTAGCAGCTTTTGCTAGGCCACAGGTAAAGCCTTTATTCAGCTGCAAATTCAGTGCTCCCCAAGATCCAAATGTTGTCACCCTAACAGACACTATCGGTGGCGCCTGCGGGCAGTCACCACTCACCACCCACCCTTCTTGCCAACACCACCAGCAGCATCTTTGGGTGGCCCATGATCTCCACTGGCCACTGTCAACACTGCCAGCGGCAGCTATGGGTGGTCGCAGATCCTTGGTCGGCACTCGCCACCCTCCTGCCCCCGCTGACAACGCCGGTGGTGTCTGCAGGAACTCCCCAGCTTACCACTGCCATGCTCCCACTGCCACCGCTGTGCTCCCACTGCCATCACTGTGCTCCCACTGCCGTGCTCCCCCAGCTGCTGGGGGCAAGAGTCATTCATGTTGCTTGCTATCCTAAGGAGAAGAGGACGTTCTAGGTGTAGAGTGCAGTATGGAAAAGTGTGTGGAGTTTTAGGTGACAGAATTTTGGGGGCTATCTAAAAACAGCCTTTCCAGAGGTAGTTTTGAAGTCTTGGTGAAACTTGGCACAATAGAAGGCAACAGACTAATATTAAGGAAGCATGGCTTTAAGTATGTCAGAGAAATGATGGTATCCTCCCAGCCCAGCCCTCCAAAGATAATTCAGTGGACAAAATGAGGACATCATGAACAAAATGAATGCTACACCAATGATAAGCTAAAATCTAGTGATATGTTACTCTTCAGAACTAGATCTGGGATCTCTGTACAGTTGAGAATGGGCATTTGCAAGCTTTCCAAGGAAATGCAGCTTCCTGGTAGATCACAAAACTGAGCACTACCTTTCAGTACTTGGGCTCTTGCTAGCCCAAACTAATGTGGCAGTGCAGATGTCCACAATTCAGTTTACCTTGTGGGTCTATAACGGCAAACAGGTAGCCTAGAAAATAATAGGATTGGAGCAATTACAGCAATGTAAATAAAGTCTGGGTTTGACTGTTTATTATACTTAATGAGTTGGCACCCTTCTGTGAATAGTATGTTTGTCTTGTTTCCACTGCTTTTATATTTTAGATTATATCTTTTGTCTGGAACAACTTTTTCATCATTCCTTGATTCTGACTTGTCAGAAACTTTCAATAACTCTGGGGATGAAATGCTGTCAACATTTCTTTTAGCAAGTAATTTTTTCATTAGATTAATTGCATGTGGCAGGTATAAGGTTTCCCTTGGTCTCTCTCTCTCTGTCTTTCTCTCCCCCCCCGCTTCCTCCACCCCAAATCTATAGATTGGATATAATTAGATATTAGATGCCAGGCAAATATATAAAATTGATAGCAGAAATATTTTAACATCTACATTTATGAGACAAAATATCTATACCATTCTATGTGTGCATATGTATAAGAGCAAAATTAGGAAAGTCATCAAAAGTAGAACTTTCTGGTATTTTATTATTATTATTATTATTATTATTATTATTATTATTATTATTGTTCTATTTGTCTTTGTATCTATGCTCTAGGTCACGCACTTCCATGATGCACAAGAAGCCAAATGAGTGGGCATACAAAATTACATACTGAAGCTGCCGCACTTCTAAACAAAAATAATTAGGGATTTAAAGAAAAGAATTTTGAAACAAAAACAGAGCCAAGAGAATAATATTTACATATTACTGATATTGCAGATTCAGGAATATGGGCTGAATTAGGGGAACAAAGATAAAAGAACTTTTTTAGACAACATTGAGTTCTAACATATTAAGGGGGATCAGACAAAAATCATGTATTCAGTGAGACAAGGATGATGTCTTATTTAAAAAAACAACTTATTCAAAGAATCACAATGATGGTTTTGTCTTGTTTTAATATAGTAGTCACCATCCTACTTTGCTGATGAGAAGTCAAGAAAGGAGTAATATTTACATGTATTATATAGTAATATTTCTGGTGATGTTAAGGTGTTATTTTTACCTATATCTCTAATTGTGTAAGTGCAAATAACTGTGGATATAAATTTTTATGCATGAACATCTGAATACCTATCTGCACTTGTAAGTCAGCAAGTTAGACATTAAGGCTAGCAATAGTTCAACTGATTATATTAGACAAGCAGTTGTCTAAAGCCACAGAATTACATGCTACTGCTGGAAGTCAATTTTGTGATTTGGGAAAAAATGTTCAGGGCCCTCTTTTGCACTAAATCACATTAGGTATTGTGGCTGCTGCTGTTATATCCAGGTCAATGGCCACTATTCTGCCAAATGCTTCTTAATACTGCATCTTGGTGTAATTTGTGTTCCTGAAGAATATAAATTCCTCTGCAAGAAATTCAAGTATGGATTAGCATCATGGAGAGCACTAACACATCTTCATATCAGGACTACCTTTGCATAGTAATTCTATGCAACAAAGAGGAAAATATCTTTTTAAACTTTTAAAGGTAGCTTACGATCATCAGCCAGATAGAGGTAGAATGGAGGTACTGGCTTGAGTTAACAGTACAAAGCTGTACTATGTAAACTGTAACACACAGCTCTGGCAATATAATTTACTCCTGATTTGCTTTTACTTAAATATTATAACTAGCCCTACTTAAATATTTAACATCAATTGATGCTTTAATTTTATTAATTTTAAACAGTCTCCTGACCTCCTATCCCTAAAATACAATGAAATATAACATGGACATAGTCTATATAAACATCTCTCAGGAATAAAACACCTCTTGAATCATTGCACAAAATAAAGGTGGATCTCATTCTAATCTTTATAGTACCATTCCTGCTGCTCCATAGCTGCTAAGTTTGAGGTGAGGAAACTTTTGTGGCTAAGTAGGAAATTTTTTTTTAATAGAAACAACCCTTAAATCTGACGTGCTGTATTGGTCAGGAGCTATACTATCAGTTTTATTTAAATTTCAGAGTGATTAGTACACACAAAGTCAGTTTACTAATGGTTTACCCATTTCTAGATTAAACAAAGGCTCATTAACTCACATGAGACAGTCCTTTTTATTTTTAGTTTCAGTATGGCTGGTTCAATGCCTACTCATATACCATTTTCATTTTGCATTGCCTTCAGTACTGACATGAAAGTTAACATTAATCTGCCAACTCATTCTGATTGGATTGCTTTGGAAGTCACTCCAAAGTCACAATGGCTAAATGGGATGAAGCTGTAAGACAGAAATGCGTTTCAGTTAATACCTCTGCAGTACTGAAGCTAAGCCAGTGCCAGCCCTAATTCCTAAAAGAAAACAAATCCACAATAATCCATTTTTTAATTCTGAATAGACTGGCACACAGCCAAATAATACTGAACATGTCTTCCTTACTGAAACAGTGCATCTTATTCCACCATGGTTTCACTTGGCCTTTTCTT
Organism: Gavialis gangeticus; assembly: GCF_001723915.1. Lineage (NCBI taxonomy): Eukaryota > Metazoa > Chordata > Crocodylia > Gavialidae > Gavialis > Gavialis gangeticus. The sequence continues at coordinate 72,058,257 of NW_017729025.1, forward strand.
TAGTTTGAGGTCAGTGAGCAGCATATATGTAAAGGTGTTAGCTGTTCTGACATGAAAGCTTTCCCAAAATAGGAGAATTTAGAGAGAGAGAGAGAGAGGTTTTTTTCAACATCTCATTCCAGTTTGTATTTTGACAAAGGCAAAAAATAAATCGAATAAATTAGAACGTTACTTTAATAGGGACGTTTTCAGTCCCTTCAGACATTTTAGTTTAGGTATGAAACTGTAGCTGGTTCTGGTTTTCAAAATCTTGTTCAGCTTTGGCTCTGGAAAACCTGGATTGGTTGTATCCCAATTTACGAAGCTGTATTAATCTTTCTAGTCATGTCTAAACTAATCCCCAAGATTGTTATTGGAAGATTAATTCTTCCTAGAGCATTTTTGGTACAATAACTTAGTATGACAAAAGGAGCAATTTCAGATGGGGAGCATTTGCCTGTACAATGTATATAGGGACTGGGTCTACAAATACTTACTAACATTAACAGTACTCCTTAAAATAGTCTTTACACAGTCTGTGTTATGCAGGGTAGTAAGTGTTTGCTAGATCAGGCTCATGATTTGGGATTATGTTTCTTGACCTTCATCTTTCTTAGAATCATAGAAAATGAGGGTTGGAAGGGATCTCAGGAGGTCATCTAGTCCAACCCCCTGCTCAAAGCAGGGCCATCCCCAACTAGACCATCCCAGCCAAGGCTTTATCTAGCTGGGTCATAAAAACCTCCAAGGACAGAGATTTCACCACCTCTCTTGGTAACCTTTTCCAGTCTTTTACTACTCTCCGAGTAAGAAAAAACTTGAGACTGTTGCCCCTTGTTCTGTCATCTGTCACCACTGAGAACAGTCTAGATCCATCTTCTTTGGAACTCCACTTCAGGTAGTTAAAAGTTACTATCAATCACCCCTCAGTCTTCTCTTTTGCAGAGTAAATAAACCCAGTTTCCTCAGCCTCTCCTCAGAAGTCATGTGCTCCAGCCCGCAAACCATTTCCGTTGCCCTCCACTGGACTCTTTCCAATTTGTCCACATCCTTTCTGTAGTGGAGGGATGCAAAACTGGACACAATACTCCAGATGTGGCCTCACCAGCACAGAATAGAGGAGAATAATCACTCCCCTTGACATGCTGGCAACACACCTACCAATGCAGCCCACTATGCCATTAGCCTTGTTGGCAACAAGGGCACACTGCTGGCTCATATTGAGCTCCTGGTCCACTGTAACCCCCACAACCTTTTCTGCAGAGCTGCTGCCCAGCCAGCCAGCCCCCAGCCTGTACAGATGCATGGGATTGTTCTTTCCTAAGTGCAGGACTTTGCACTTGTTGAACCTCAAGATATTCCTTTTGGCCCAATCCTCAAAATTGTCTAGGTCACTCTGAATCTTAGCCCTACCCTCCAGCATATCTACTACTCTCCGCCATCTTGGTGTCATCTGCAAACTGGCTGAAGGTGTATTCCATGCTATCTTCCAGGTCGCTGATGAAGACATTGAACAAAACCAGCCCCAAGACTGACCCCTGGGGCAATGCACTTGATACCAGCTAGACATCAAGTAATTGATTATTACCCCCTGAGCTTGATGCTCCAGGCTAGGTTTCTGTCCACCTTACAACCCATTCATCCAGTCCATACTTCTTTAGCTTGCCTGTGAGAATGTTGTAGGAGACTGTATGAAAAACCTTGCTAAAATCCAGGTATACCACATCCACTGGTCCCCCCACAGTGCAGGACTTTATATTTGTTTGTGAGATTTTTATTTTTGTGATATTCACCAGCGTTAACTTGAATATATTAATCAGAATGGCCAGAAAGCATCTGGCAAAAGCTGGAAAATAGCACACATTCCAAACCCTGCTCCCTCCCCTTGTTCTCACAATTTTTCACTCTTGTCCAACTTTTGCCAGTTATAAAACAATCAGAAAAAAAGGGGAAAACACATTTTTAAATGGAAAAATTATAATCAGATAAAATGCATTTTTGTTGCTTTTTTTTCTTATGGGAATATGCAATAAAAATGAAATTTTCCTTATTTTGTTCAATGAAACCATATTTCCAAATAAAGTTTTTTTCATCAGAAAATGTTGAACCAACTTGTAATGGCTCAAAACCCCAACCAAGGACCATGGCACCATTATACTAGCATCTGTGGATATGTAATGCAAAGACAGTTCATGTCCCAAAGAGCTTATAAGCTAAATATAAGGCAGGAGGGGACAGATAAATATAATAGGCATGAAGTGGTTGTTACTAAACCAAAACTAGAAACCAGAAATCCTAACTCATCTCTTGTCTAATCATTTAAATTCTTTGTCTACTAAGGCATGTGAGTCAAATCCCCACAGGAAGTGAATCTCATCTTTCAAAAACGGTGCCTATATCTGATATACAAGCAGTTTTTCCTAATGCTGAGCCTGAAACAGTCTTTCAGGAGTTTGTGACCATTACTCCTAGTTTTCACCAAAGGCG
>NW_017729025.1:72065722-72087578 GCF_001723915.1 Gavialis gangeticus
GAAGAAGTTTTTCCTAATGTTATGCCTGAAATGGTCTTCCAGGAGTTTGTGACTGTTGTTCCTGGTTTTCCCCCAGGATGCCCTGGTGAACAGTCATTCACTGAGCCCTTGATGTATGCCTCTGATGTAGCAGTAAGCTGCTACCAAGTCCCCTCCCAGCCTTTTTTTTTCAGGCTCAGGAGTCCCAGATCCCTCAGCCTTTCCTCATATGGTTTGCCACGCAAGTCTCTGATCATACAAGTGGCCCTTCTCTGGACTCTCTCAAGCTTTACCATGTCCTTGTTAAAGGGCAATGCCCAGAACTGGATGCAGTACTCCAGCTGTGGTCTCACCAATGCTGAGTAGAGTGGGAGAATCACTTCTTTGGTTTTGCTGGAGATGCTTCAATTGATTCATGTTAGCCCTGCTGGCTACAGCATCACACTGCTGGCTCATGTTCATACTGTGGTCTATTATTACCCCCAGGTCCCTTTCATTCATAGTGCTCATCAGGTTGGCACTGCCAAGCCTGTAGGTGTGTAGATGTGAAACCTCCTTTCTCTCATCCAGGTGGTGAGTCACCTGATGATAAAAGGAGATGACATTGGATAGACAAGACCTGCCTGTGATGAAGCCATACTGTCATTCAGAATCCTACCTTCTGCAAGCCTATCGCACATACATTCCTTAATGAATTTTTCCAGGATTTTCCCTTGGATAGAAGTTAGGCTAATTGGCCTATAGTTACTTGGGTCCTCCCTCCTTCCCTTCTTGAAGATGGGCACAACACTGGTCCTCTTCCAGTCCTTGGGGACCTCCCCAGAGCACCACGAGTTTTGCAAGAGAGTCGCCAGGGGTTTCACAATTACTTCAGCCAGCTCCTTCAGCACTCTAGGACAACGTTCACCCGGTCCAGACTTATATACATCCAATTTCTTTGCTTCAAAATGCTTTTCCTGGCTCAGGCAGTGCACGGGCTAACCAGAGGGTAGCACTCTTCTAGACTTGGTCCTGGCTAAAGGAGATGACCTGGTGACTGACTTAAACATAGAGGGCAGTCTGGGTGATAGTGATCATGAAACCATTGTTTATGGTCCGTCGCAAACCAGACAAATCAGATAGCAGGCTCGAAGCTCACCTCGGCTTTGCTGCACCCAGAATCACAAACTGGGTAAATGCCAAAAGCAGCACTTATGCAGCTGAGTTGGTGCCCATAACATTAATTGGAATCTGACACAAAGTGTTCCCAGAGGCACAAAGGGCTCAGTAGTGGGTTTTGCAATGAGTCCCAGCAGGTATACGTGAATAACCTCCCTGAAACCACCAGGGAACAAAATGTAAACTAGAGCCACAATCTGCAGCCCAACATCCTCATTCCGTATATGAAAGCCAGCAGCAGTTTGGGTGGGGACAGTGTGTCAATCTTCAGCCTCAGATCTGAGGCAGCCCATATTCATGCATTTGCCCATTTTAATCTTCTCCTCTTAAATGGGAATTTCAATCAGATTTCAGCTGACAGAACATTACATGTGAAATTGTGCCAATTCACAAAATATTCACCTACAATATGCCACAGTATTTTAATGTACTAGTTACTGACAAAGGAAAACAATCTTTTCCAGATGTTCTAAAAGCCAGGCTCCTTTTGAATTTATCAGTCATTGGGTTAACACTGTCAAAGAAGGCTGAACACCCAGGATGATTCTGGTTAGCAGAGAAGAATTATGTCATGGTCTATTCCTGGAAATATTGCAGATTATCAGGTTCTTTTGTCTTTTCTAGGATATGGTTTAGAACTACCTATTCTTTAAGCCAGGATATTAAATCTTGTCTGAATTACAGTTTCACCAGGGTTTTGAGATATTACAGATATTATAACAGTGAAATATAAAAAGGGGTCACTGAAGTTCATCTAGCATTGTAGAGAAAGCATCATAGAAATATCTTAGAATCATAGAAAATTATGTGCCCCAGCCCACTAACCATTTTTGTTGCTGTCTGCTGGACTCTCTCCAACTTTCTTTCTATAGTGGGGGGCCCAGACCTAGACATAGTACTCCAGATGTGGCCTCACCAGTGCTGAACAGAGGAGAAAAATTGCTTTCCTTGATCTGCTGGCAGTGCTTCTACTAATGCAGCCCAGTATGCTGTTACCCCTCTTCACAACAAGAGCACACTGTGCATCTTCTGTACATCTAATCCAAGATAGATTAGGATATCCCTACCCAGTTGGCCAAAAGTAGCCTAATACTTATTACCTGGTTTTCTAATGATCCCCTTTATTTTCCTCTCTTGGATATGTTTTTGAAGTTCAGTCATTGTATTGCTCATAAATGTATTTTAATAGCTTAGTTGAGAATAGTTGGTAAAGTTCCTTACCTTACTGTATATAATCTGGAGGATAACAACAGAGATGTGTATATACATAAATATATGATGCAACCAAAACTTTAAAATATTATACCGGTCCTTTTTCCTGTATTTTTTTCTTTTTGTGAAAATATAAAAAGGTAAGTTATGGTTGTTGACCAAGTGACATGTAGCTATCTGAGTGGGAATTACTGTAGTGATGATTTATGTGAAAAGGAAAGAGTTTAGAATAAATTAAAGGTATAGGAAGGCATGTGTTTTATCAAGATTTTTTTTTTGTTTTCAATACTACATATAAAGGAGTTTGGGAAAAGTGTGGACATGTCTTAAAAGAAGTCATGTATGCCTGGAACATAGCTGAGTGGGATAGTAACTCATTTCACTTTGATTCTTTCAGTGCAAATAAGAATTGAACCAAGAGGGTTTCACTTTGAGGCTTAGTTTGCCTTGACTAGGTAGGGGCCTATTGAGGTGTTTTTTGTGTGTAGAGCAGGGTTGGATCTAGACCCAGAGATGCGCATGCACTTCCCCTACTTTTAGTCAATGCCACAGAACTGGCAACTGAGGGCTTTTTAAAGACCCAAAGCAAGTAAGAATCTGCCCCCCTTCCCTTCCCCTTCATGCTCAGTGGCACATCCTCTGCCCTCCCACTCCTGACATCCTCCCCTGCCACTGCTACTGTCCCTGGCTGCCTTGGGGACAGGATGGCTCCAGAGCCTCTCCTGCCGTGCTCCAGCCAGACTCCACAGGGAGCCAGGCTCAGCCAGGGGCAACACTGCCAGCAGACAACCTTATCCCCGCTGCGTGTTTCCCCAGGTGTTCCTTGCCAGCCCAGGAGTAGGCTCAGGGAAGGGGAACTGGAGGAAGAGTTGGGGGATATTAGTACATCTGTATAAATGAATTATCATCTTCCTTTTTTTAAAGAAAAAGGTTAGCAGAAGATTTGAGGTAGTATTTGCCAAGCAGGACCACAAAAGGCCTCCATATACTTTTGAGCTGCCTCCTCTGAGAAGAGGATGTCCTCATTTTTTATTCAGATTTGCCACGTTGACCTTTATATCCTGTAAATTGATTTCAGAAAGGCCACATCTTAAAGCACCAAGCACTTTGTCCCTAAGAAAAAGGAGCACCGTGGACCAGGTTTACCTTTGTATAATCACTTACACAAATGGAAAACAGATGTAAAATGCTTCCAAGTGAGAGTACTAGTTATATACACCCTTTTTACATTGGCATAAATAGCTACACAAGTGACAGGTGTTCAGACTGACATTGATTGCCATTTACAGAGACAATTCTATCCAGACCTCCATTGATGGGGAAGATGTTATTGCATGTTTTGCATGATTTGAAGGCTTTAGTTAGCATAGAGAAACCTTAAAGAAGCAAACCCCCGAAGTGTCTGATAATGATGAGCTAGCTAGTGAATAGGTTAGAGAAAAAGAGAAACTGATAAAGACAGACAGGAAATATTACATTTGATAATGTATTCAGGGAAAGCAATCAGACACTATTTGCTTCAGGAAATTTGGGATTAGCTACTGCCAAAATCACAAAATCCTTCCATTCAGTTATTAGCTGTCAATCCAATGGCATCAATTAATTTAAAGGCCAAGATCTATGGTAGTTCCTTTCTTCAACTTGTCAGCTGGCGTGCAGTGGAAATTAATTTAAACAGTAAGTAGGTAAATTAAAAACGCGAAGCTGGCTTACAGAGCACTGACTGTGAATTGGATATGAGTTACTAAAAAATGCATTAAGCAAGCTGAGTTCTTTAACAGTGGCTCTTAATTTTCATAAAACCTGAGTAATAAGGGTTGCAACAATGTGGGAGAGGCTATAGAAAAGCAGCAGGCAGTGCCTTTTGCTGTTTGTGTTCATCTTGATGTGCACAGTGTAATTTCCTAACAGAGTAATTCATGTCAGTTAAACCTTTACAACACAGAACAATGAGCCTGCACTAGAAGTTTTTGCCTTAACACAAGTAAGCTTGCTGAGAGGAAAAAAAATCTGTGGTGACGTTAACTGATTTTCAGATGTGAAGTTGATCCATCCATTTGGTGCAAAAGAAATATCTTACAAATGCATGCCTTGCCTACCCTGTAAGATGCTATGAATCATTGGAGACTTGATAGAGTAATGATGTAAGAAATAGCCAACAAAAGGAAAGCAACCTTTTGTTCAGACTATTTAAATCTCCATTTTGTATTAACAGGTGTTCTGAAGTATTTGGAAGACAAAAAAAATCTATTAAGGATTTAGCATTTCATAAAGAAGCCCACAAAAAAGCAGCACATCTCCAACTTTTCTTTGCAAGTCCCTTTAACATAAATTGTGGATAGGAGACATTCTAAACAGGCTTAATTGCTTTTTTGTTCATTTGTTTTATCCTATGTCACTATATGATGGTAAGCCTAGATTTAAGTATGTTTCCACTGGAGAAATCCTCTTCACATTGTAGCTGCAATTACAGAGGATGTCGACTACCTTTTCAGTGGAGGATCCTTGCAACATTTGCAGTTGCAGTTTCTATGGTCATGATTTTCACAAATGATTAATGATTTGTTTGGCCCTCAGTTTTGGGTGATTCACTGAGACATCTCAAAGGTGCCTGCCTTGGAGAAGATACATACTCAACACTTCCTGAAAATTGGATCCCTTTAAGGTATCTCAGGTTGTGTAGTACAATCCCCTAGTCACTTTTGAAAGTCTTAGCTTATAACTTTGGAATAACAGAAGGCAGAGAATGAACAAGAAGGTAAGACAATATATTTATATTGTCCCTCTGTTCTTTAAAGAAAGTTAACAATCTCAAGAATATATTCTGTGAGGATTTAGGGGAAGTGGATGGTAGCTCCCTGATCAGGTGTTAAATTTTTTTAATAATATTTAAAAAATATACAGGGTGGATCTTCATGATATCTTGAAAGAGGCTTTATTCAGTGAGTTTTATGAGTTCACTGAGTGGAAAAGGACAAGTGATGTTCAAAAAGCACTGTAAATGCTTAGGTTGAAACATGTAAATGCCATTAGTTTATGTCAGTGACAAATGCAAGACAAGACAATAATATGGAGATGACTTCTTTGCCCAGTGAGCAGCCCATTTATCCTAAAGCAGCAAATTTATCCTAAAGAGGGTTCAGAAGTGCTTGACTGTCAAGGGACTTCTCATTACTACACTAAAAAGCGGAAAGTCCAGTTGTTTTTTTTTGTACAGGAGCTCTGTTGCTGTACACCAGAGGGCATTTATGCAAACTATTCTGAGAGAAGCAGTGCCTTAGACACTGAAAAATATGGCATAATGTGTAACTCTCTGCTACCAATCTGGCAGAGAGCTAATCCCAAATGGTGCTTCTTCTAAATGTTAAATAAATACTAAAAATTTGTTCAAAAAATGCTATAATAGGCATGTTAATAGGTAGCATGAGTGATTTTAAAATATCACAGAATCACAGATAAATAGGGATGTGAGGAGGGTATCTAGTGCAACCCCCTGCTCCATGCAAGATCATCCCTGTCTAAACTATTCCAAACATATTTTTGTCTAACCTGCTTTTAAAAACTCTCAGGGAGAGAGATTCCACAGCTTCTCTAGGCAATCTTCTCCAATGTTTAACCACTCTCATAATGAGAAAGTTCTGCCTACTAGCTAATTAAATTCCCCTTGCTGCAATTTAAGATAATTATTCCTTGTTATATCCACTGCAGCCACAAGGAGTAGTCTATCACCATCTGCTTTATAACCGAAGTCCAGGTATTTGAAGTCTGTTATCAAATCCCTGCTCAGTTTTCTCTTCTCCAGACTAAATAATTCTGGTTCCTTCAGCCTTTCTTCATAACTCATAGTGCATGGAGGCTACACCTTCAAGCTGAAAAAGAAAATGGTTTCCCTGAAAAGTAAATTCCATGTTTGAATTCTTTAAGAACAGACCCAGAAATGAGATCATAGATTTCATAGTCATTAGAGCTAGAAGGGACTTCATGAGATCATTGGGTCCAACCCCCTGCCCAAAGGGCAGGAAGTCAGCTGGAGTCAGATACCTCACCAAACTCCTTTATGTTCCTCCACAGCTGTGTTTAGAAATTCCTGGACTTTGTTTAGAAATGTCCAGTAGTGTTCACCCAAGTGGGTGGAAAAAGGTGCAACTTCCAACACATTGGATGTATGTACACATGCATTTATGCCAGTTTAAATTTACTGCATAGTAATTTACTGCATAGTAAGTGGGAATAGGCCAGCATCTACACGTGCAGGTGTAAAAGTGCATTAACACTGTATGTGGACTGACTTGGGTCTAAAGTTAGTCCCAAGTCAGTCCACACATACAGTGTTGCTGCGCCGTAAGGCATCTACACATGCATTACTGTGCATTAACTAATCGGACGTAAATTTGATACCTGCATGATGCAGATATCAAATTTATGCTCAAATCAGCATAAATCACCATATTTACTGTGTGCATGTGTAGATGCATGCGTGTACTCCACAGTAATTTTGGTTACTGCACGGTAAATGCCACTTGTAAATGCACTCAATGGGTACATCTACACAAGACATTTACAACAGAGTTTCCTAATGAGCTCCATAGTAAAGTCTCCACAGCTACACATGCAGCCCTATTAGGCCATGGGAAACTAGTTAATATAAGTACTGTTCTGCTGTGGCATTATTTACTGCAATGCAAGTGTAGATACTGACGGGGCTGGCTGGGGTATGAGGGTGCTTCAGTGTGGGAGCTATCTGACAACTAGCCCAACACTGTAGCACCCTTGTGCCCTAGCCAGCCCCTCTGCAGCAGGTTGAGCTGGGTCAGAGTAGCACTGAGCTCCCTTCAGAATGTAGAAAGCAGACTTGACTTCAGACTAACTAACTACCAATCTTTATTTTTACAGTGACAGAACATATGTTTCTCTTTGAAAAGTTGACTTTTACTTCTAGATTGGTAGATAATATGGCCAGTGTTCAATTTTTTCCTTTCCATCTGAAGTGTATGTCATGCTTTTAAGGCAGAGCTCTTGATATTGGAAGGTAAGGACCCTTGTGTTTGGGCACCATAGCAGCTGTGGCATTCTTGGAATATGGATATTGCTCATGGTCAAGTGTCCAGGACACTTTTGGGGCTGGGATTAAATCAGGATTCATCTGAGTTCCAGGGATATAGCTTAATCTCCTCCCCACATTTCTCCCCCAGGGCATGCCCATGGATGTGTCGTCCACTCTGTGTGCTAACCGAAGAACCAGAACCTATGAATTGTTTCTTGCCCTTAGTGTATATATAAGAAATGAAGAAGATAGATCCTTCTGCATTCCCTGTCTTTCCAGGTTAGGGCATTTCATGATTAGATTTGTGATAGGACAATATGTGCTAAAACGATATTTAACCTATCTAGAACAGCATAGACAATCAATGAGAATAGCTTTGCTACATGATTTCTCAATTACATTCCATAGAGTTTTCTACCTTGAAAAGAAAGCTGAAGTTTTGACAAAGACTACCTTTTGACTTTCTTGGTCACATCCTTGACTCAGTTTTTCTCTTCCATTCTTTGCTGCAGCTCTGGCCAAGTCCTACCTTTCTCGTTCAGCAAACTAGGTAGACTTTAGGCTGCCAGGGTTGAAAGCTCTGGATTGCATTGACTTAGTCCATACCTGAATCTATCAAAATGGTAAAAAGAAATGTCAGTCACCCTGTTCTGTCCATGAAATTAATAAATTGAACATTCACCTAACCCTCTGCTATTTTGCATTATGCGGCTGAGCCTTTTATATAAACTAGGTACAGCAAATACAGTCAATCAGCAATACAAAATGTAAAGTAACTTTTGTGCACAAGAGCTTCAGAAGATAAGAGCAGGGTTTAAAGAATATAAGAACTGATCTAACCCAGTGGTTCTGGATCTTTTTAGATGCAAGGCAGTCTATTGATGGCACTGGATTTATGACCCAGAGACCTTGTTTCAGGCAGACCCAAACCCTCAGACTATGATTTCTCCATTGTATAATAGGCAAATTGTATTGATACACAGTGATAGCAGATAAGAATAATGCAGGCAAGGCAAACAGATTCTATATCTACCAGTCCTAGGGTTGTTACAGAGCGAAGGTACATCCAACCAGTACACAAGCTTCACCCAGATGTCAGTAGCCTAGAGACTGAGGGCCAAAGCTCACCCCTCTCCTCCCCCCCCCACTCCCAATGAGGTGGGTGAGATGGGCTGGTGATATGCCCTCTTTGCATGGTGGCCTCGGGTTCCCTTCTCAGGGACCCTTTGCTGCTCTGAAATCCCTCCTTTTGTATTCTTTCTTCCCTCTGATGACTCTTCATTCCCAGGCATCATTGATTGTTTTCCCTATGGTCATCATACTTTCCACATTCTGTTCTGTTGGCATATTCCTTTGTTCTAACAAACCCATCACATGCACACATCTTAATTTGGTTATTTACCAGTCTCTTAATTTGGTCTGTTCACCAAAACTGGAAATCTTAAGGTCTCTGCAGTTGGGCATTGTGACCTGGCACTAAAGCTGCAGAGTCTGTTATCTCTGTTTGGGCTCACTGTTCATTGTATGGAACAGTGTGGTACATGTCTTCAATTTCCCAGCCTGAGTGTCTGCTGGCTTCAGACACAGTGAGCCTTGAAGGAAACTTTGGCACAAACAGGTTTTTAGAAGCCAAGTAACCCCTGGCATTCTAATGCACATCTAGTTTACCTAAAAGCCAATTCCTAAAAGCAATCCTCAAAATACCATTTTCTAGCCACCAGTATTAGTTCTTAGCTTTCACTTGTTTTCTGGCTATGGAAAAATAATAAAGGGATTCTTCTGTTGCAAAGAACTCAAAGACCACAAGAGGCCAGGATGTCTTTTTACACTGTGGATTCTTCTTGGAAATCTGTGTGTATTGTTTTTTGTGAATCACATGTAGGTGTTTGTATACCTAACCATGTGTGGCACCCTGTGACACCGTTGAAAAGATCTCACTGTACTCCAAGTTGCTGTACCACTGTTGTTGACAATCATTGATCTAACCAATTACCAAATAGCTTGCTCTTTCACCTTACTTCTGCATGATATCTAAGGAAAAAGAAAAATATGTACATATGTCTGAACCCTCATTGTTCTGTATAGCCTCAATTTTCTTCCTTCAAATCTTCCTGCACATTCCCATTGCTGTTAGCTTTCCATCACTGACTTTGACCCAGACTCCATTTGAGGCACTCTTCACACGTATGAATGAACTAAACAAATATCTTTAAATAAAATATCCTATGGGACTCTAACACAATGATTATATAACAGACAACTCATTTTGTGGCCTTCCCCCTGTTTGGCTTCTCTACAACCTTTGCATAGATTGAGTTAAGTCTAATTTTGACTGTAAGCTCCTTGAAACAAAGACCCATCATTTATATTTGTAAAGTGCCAGGCATGCCTATTTTTCTTTATAAAAGGATAATAGTAAATCAAGCAATTGAAGGGTGTAAAACTGGGAATATATGCTCAATATATAGATAAGGGAAAAGAAAAAAAAAACAAGCTGGTTAGAAGGAAAAGGATGCCTAGCAAAAGAAACATTAGGGAAACTGAAATACTCCCCTAAAGGAAGTGGTGATCAGTTTGCATCATGGGTGATTGTAAGTGAACTGAGCCATACCTCTTTGAGGATGAGCGATAGCCTGGGAGCACACTCTGATAGAATGAAACAATAGATTAAATTATCATATCTCCTCCTCAGAAACTGAAGCTGAATAGATATTTTTTTAACTGGTCCTAGCAGGACAAGTCTTCTAGGATCTTCTGTAATGCTCCACGCATGCAGAGCAGCAGCAAATTTGGTAGGGTTGGAGGAGGAGCAGCACCATAAATGTGATGATTATGAGCATTTGGGGACAAGAACCGACAAGAAGGCTACAAAAAGCAGCCCCTCCCTAGCCCTCTATGTATATGTTGAAATGGCAAAAAGAACTCTTGAGGAGAATAATACCACAGAGAGTTTGTGGATCACTCTCCATGCCACACAACATGTGACATGCAGGGGGATGCATTGAAAAGCCACTGAATGCTTAGGAAAGCTACTTCCATATGGATCCAAGACATAATCCCTTTCCTATGGGCAATGGAGGATTAGAAGGGACAAGCTTGTAGGATTTAGTTACTCTTTAACAATTGACACTGTCTGATTGGAGGTTTTTCCCTTTTCTTCTCTTCCTCCCATATTAATAAAGAATTTCTTTCAAGGGGTGATGAGAGTGAGCACCTGAGATGCTGCTGGCTGAGACAAAGCAAAGAAAGGTGGACTTCAATAGAATTTTTATGATTTATTTCATCAAGGGTTATTGTCCTTTGTGTCTTCAAATTTGAAATTTGTTCAGCAATTTGCACAGTGAAACCCCAATCTGAGTAAGCTAAAATACAACAAATATTTGCTAGTATTCACTGTAGTGGAGTGCATTTGCATGCATTATTCGGGAAGAAAAGCCTATGAAATAATACATCTCTGAATTTATTGCAATGCTCCACTGGTTTGCTTTTTTTTCAGGGAAACCTTCTCTTCCCTCAAAAGCACAATTGTAAAATGTTAAAATGTTTCAGTAACAGAGCACTATACTTTAGAGCTTGCAAAAAAAATTCCATCACTATAAATAAAGACCTTAAACCTGTCACTCCCTATTAATATCACAGTATTAGAGAACACAGACAAAAAGGAGGGGAAGTATCTGTTGCTTTATTTAGAAACAAAGTACATGAGGAAAAAAATATATCACCAGTTACAAGGCACGTGGCACTGCCACATTCCTCAAAAACTTTAGTTCAAGGAATCCAACAGTCAATATCAATTAATTTTTGTAGCAACAGTAACTGGAGCAGAAGCAAAATACAATATGTTCTCTTTACTGCCTTTGTTTATCATGAAACAGAAGAACCCTTGTAGAGTCCATAGATAAATACTTGTCCATTAAAGGCATCATTTATTAATCAATCAAATCTAGTGATACTAAGATGTCTAGTATTTATTTAGAGTGTGTAGAAATCAAAGAGGTCCTGAGGAATCTGGTTCACTAAGGCTCCTAACAGACTTTAAAGTAAAAGGGTGATGGGATGTGATGTGGGATCCCAACAATTGCACTTCCTGCCATACCACACATATATGGCAGGAAGCATGATTGTGGGATCCTGCATCAGATCCCATTGTTCTATATTGCTTGTACAGGGGAAGCCTGATTCCAGGCTTCCCCTGCACTGGCAAGTAGCAAGCTTGGCTCCCAGATGGGGGAGCACACCATTCACTCCCACAGCTGGAAGCACCTTCAGCTGATTGGAGTTCCTAGCTGCAGGAGTACACCATGCACTTCCATGGCGGGGGAGCACTGTCAGCTCATCAAGTTCCTGGCTGTGGGAGCACATGGTGTATTCCCCCAACTGGGAAATCAGATCAGGTTATGGGTCTCCCAGCTGGTACACACACTCCTGGGAGCCCCAATCAGCTGAACAGCCTCCCAGCCTCTGTAACCCATGGGAGTCTTGAAAGGCTCCCATGGGCTCCAGAGGCTGGGCACTGGCCACACTTTCAGTTAAAAATGTGATAAAAACCAGCCACAAAGTTATTATACAAAATATGTATTATAACCAGTTAGTCATGTCTTAAGTATAACATCTGTCAAGGGTCTTAATGGGACATTAAATATTGCTGTGTAATCTTATGTAATGAACAGTGAAATGTATATACTTCAGGAGACTGAGGAATAGTCTTGTTTTAAATAATAACCAATTTATGATATTAATAACCCAGTCTTTTCTATTCCATAGAGTTTGCCTAGAAGGTGCTACACCACCCTGCCTTCTACCTAACTTCAGGCTAATATGGCTCACTACCTCACTCTATTCTGTACCAATCACTTAAATCCTGCACCTCCCCACAAATACTCCTCTAATTAAATATCTCTTAGTGTTTGTCCAGGAGAGTGGTAATTTTTGCAGAGTTTGTACCTTACTTTATATTCTACTTTCACTTGAAATGTGGCATGCACAGGTCTTATACTAAGGCTATTAATGGAATTTTGAAACAGCTGAGTCTGGGTTTTCAGGTTTCTTGAGGAGTGGTAAGGAGACCCTAACAGTTTCAGGTGCTGTGTTTTTTTTTTTAAATTTGTCTACCTCAAATTAATGGCTTCTTACTATGTTTTTCAGCATTTTCTAAATATTTAAAAAAGCAGCCAGCATCATTCAGAAAACCAGACAAAATCCAATATGTACACAAACAAGCATATACACAAATAGAGGATATGCAAAGTGTAGAGTTTAAGGCTATCACTATCTAAATTGTATCTGTGTCATCTGTTTCAGAATAGACAACATAAAATGGTAAATGGGAGTCATAAAATTGAATCAACTTTAGTGTTCGCAACTTATGAGTGAATTGAAATAGTGTAGATAGTTATTTGCAATCTGCTGGTAAGACCACATCAGAAACTAAATGATCAGGAAAAGGATCAATGTAAAAGATGATGCAACATTAAAGATTTTCTTATCTTAGAAAAGTTCATCAAGGAGTCTTACTGTGACAAGCTTGCAGAAGGTAAGATTCTGAACGACAGCCAGCATGGATTTATCATGGGCAGGTCTTGCCTTACCAACCTCATCTGCTTCTGTGACTAGGTAACTTGCCACCTGGACACAAGAGAGCAGGTTGACATTATATACCTTGAATTCCAAAAGGCCTTTGATCTAGTATCCCACAATGTCCTCATGAAAATTGGAGGATTGTGGGCTTAACTCCGACACAGTTAGGTGGGTGAGAAACTGGCTTCAGGATAGAACCCAGAGGGTCGTAGTGAATGGATCTGTGTCACCCTGGCAAGAAGTGGGCAGCAGTGTCCTGCAGTGGTTGGTACTCAGTGCAGTACTTTTCAACATCATTATTAACAATTTGGGTGTGGGGGTGAAGAGCTCACTGGCCAAGTTCATGGATGACACCAAGTTACAGGGGAGCATGGTCACTCTTGAAGATAGGCTACAGATACAGGCAGACCTAGACAGGCTAGCAAGTTGGGCGGATCAAAACCTGATGAAGTTCAACATCAAGACATGTAAAGTGCTCCACCTCGAGATGATCAACCCCCAACACACCTATAGGCTTGGTGGCACCAAAACGACTAGCACCACAAATGAAAGGGACCTGGGGCTAATAATAGACCACAGTATGAATATGAGCTGGCAGTGCGATGCTGTAGCCAGTAGGGCAAATAATACTCTGGCATGCATCAATTGAGGCATCTCCAGCAAAACCAAGGAAGTGATTCTTCTGCTCTACTCAGCACTGGTGAGACCATAGCTGGAGCACTGCATCCAGTTCTGGGCACTGCACTTTAACAAGGACGTGGACAAGCTTGAGATTGTCCAAAAAGGAGTCACCTGTATGATCAGAGACTTAAAAGGCAAGCCGTACAACGAAAGGCTGAGGGATCTGGAACTCTTCAGCCTGAGGAAAAGAAGGCTGAGAGGGGACCTGGTAGCAGCTTACTGTCAGACTAAGGGAGTACATTAAGGGCTCGGTGAGCAACTGTTCACTAGGGCACCCAAGGGGAAAACTAGGAGTAATGGCCAGAAACTCCTGGAAGACTGTTTCAGGCTCAACATTAGGAAAAGCTTCTTCACAGTCAGAGTGTCCAGACTCTGGAATAAGCTCCCTCCAGAGGTGGTGCAATCACCTTCCCTGGAAATCTTCAAGAGGAAACTAGACAATCACCTTGTTGGGGTCACCTGACCCCCAGTTATCTTTCCTGCTTGGTGCAGGCTGCTGGACCTGAAGATCTTCCAAGGTCCCTTCCAGTCTTACAATCTATGAATCTATGAAGCACCTAAAAGGAAGCTCCAGCTATTTGGATACATTTGCACAAGGTGGAACACAATAGAGATTAAAGTATAACACATGGTTGGCCCCTATATCCTTATTATATAATCTGCAATCTATAATTTTTTAAATACAATTTTGCAGCAACTTGAAGTTTTACATTACAAAATAAAATTCAGCATATTTTTTCACAGGAGTGACAGAACTGCTGGCCAGATCTGAGCCTTGTTCAAGCTCTCCACAGACTTATGCAGGCCCTGAAGCAAGATAAAAGAAAGATGGATTTGATATTTATTTATAGCAGATGCTAAAAGAAAGAAATCACCTTTTTATAAAAATGAGGTTATCTTTATCCCTCACAAAGGTAAAGTATCCACTGTTCTCTTCCTTTTCAGTTAGCAGTATCTCTTTAAATTATGCTACATTGATTGAAATGGGTTCTTTGAAACTTAACAAAGTAAATAGAACTGCATTTCTCACAGACCCCAGTTGTGCAAGACATCTGCACATCTGACTAACTTTGTCATGTGTCCTATTGATATTACATCTATTTATTTTCTTTGTCTGTATTTGAGACATGGAAGAGCTGAATCGCAAACGTTCTGGGCATGTGTAGATGAAATAGAGGTTTACTGTGCCCTAAATTGAAGAGGTGGGTTTTTAAAAACACTGCATATGTCATGCACACATGCCCCTTGTTTTGTCTACACATGCCCCCGATAGCAAAGCAGCAACATTTCACCTTGAGTATAGACTGAAACAGACTAGAGAAAAAATGTTTTAACAATCCACAAAAGGACCTTATTGGTTCATAATTACTTGCAACATGATATTTATGGAGGCTGAAGTATTGTGTCTCAGCATTTTCCAGTCCTGTATGTGCAATATCTGAACTTGTCCTGTGTGGGCAGCGATGTGCTCAGCGATTCATGGATGCTTAGGGAGGGAGTGCTCAGATTACTCTGCCACAAATAAGTTGCATCCTCATGCTTTGTGCAAGAGGAGGAATGTAGTAACTGGAGCTTCCTAGTAGCTTAGAGCTAACTATTATGCCTGCATGCCTCTATTGTATATGTGGCACCATGTCTTCAGAAATAGATGGTCTAATGGGAACTATGGTTTTTGTGACAGGTGACTTAAAGGTTCTTCTTGTTCTGTGATTATTTTCATGTAGTTGGGGGTGCAATTGCTGCTTCCTCCCCTGTCTTAAATGGTTCTATATTATTAGGCCAACCCATCCTCTCTGAAGTATATTTGTTTCAATGCAGTCCAGGCATTTATTTTCTTTTGGGAAGAGTTAATCTGGCTTAATTTGTTAATGTGAGACGTCAAGAATGATGAGCTGTTGGTTAAAGCCAAAGACAAGGCATCAATTGAACTTGGTGTTTTCTTACCTTAATGCTGTGTGACTGTATGGGCCAATGCCAAGCCCATGGGGCCCCATGCTACCACTAGGTGTCACCAAGAAGAAGACATGGTAGATGCTGTTCTGCAAGGTGCAGACACTGGAGTGGTGGTTCCAGCAACAGTGGTCCCTGTCAGTGTGCGGTTAGTCAGCAGAGGGGGTAGGAGGCATGAGGGTTCCTGTCAAAGCACAAGGATCAGGCCCCCCTGCAACTCCTTTCAAAAGAAGGGGGCAACACAGCGTGGGCAGGGCCTTTTCTAGTGGCTCCCCCACACCTCTCCCTCGGGGTGGGTTTGCTGGCTGGACAATGCAGCCCTGCAGGGGCAGGAAGTCTTGCTGCTCACCCAGGATTCAGGCCCCCTTAGAAGCCTGTGCTAGGGCTCCTGCCTGAGGCAGCAGGTTGGCTGGGACCATGTCTGTTCCCAGCACCTGGCCCGCATTCTCTGTTCCACCAACCTCCGTCCCAGGCAAGCACCTGGCCTCCATGCTGAACACTGCAGGTGGGAGAGGTGGCATCAGCTCCTGTGGGCTCTGTGCAGCTCAGCCCAAGCAGGCTGGGCACAATGCAGGTGGGGGCTCAGCCTTGGATCAGGCAGGCTAAGAAGAGAGCCAAGCCCTCACCTGCATTTCACCCAGCCTACCTGGGCTGAGCTGCGCAGAACCCCCAGGAACTGACGCTGACTCTCCCAGCCACAGTGTCCAGCACAGAGGCCAGGTGCTTGCCCAGGATGGAGTTTGGTGGAGCAGAAAAAGTTGTGCCAGGTGCTGGGGGAAGACATAGTCCCAGCCCACCTGCTTTCCCAGGCAGGAGGCCCAGCACAGGCTCATAAGGGTGCCTGAATCCCAGGCAACCTGCCCCTGTGGGGCTCCATTGCCTGGCCAGCAAACCAGCCCCGAGGGAGAGGTATGCAGGAGCTGCTAGCAAAGGCCTTGCGCATGCTGCAGTGCCCCCTTCCCATGCAGGGAATCATGGGAGTCCTGTCCCTTGTCCTTTTACAGGAGCTGCATCTTGGCAGCACCCGGCAGCAGTGTGGGGCCCCGTGGACTCAGCTCTGGCCCCCTTTCATCCAACGCAGGGGAGGCAGGAGCACAGGGAGAAAGTTAGAGCCAGGGCCAAGGCTGAGCCAACTGCATCTGGGGGAACTGGAGGCTCCCACCCCTCAGCCAGCACTGTGCTGCACTGCCCGGCTATGCTGCTGCATACTTCCGGGGGCTGTCCATGGTGCTAACCTGGACAGGCTGCCTAGCAACCTGTTAAGGTGCCTTAAGTTGTTCACATGTAGACGCACACCTAAATCACCTTAATGCACCTTAAGCTAAGGCGTATTAAGTTTAGGTGTGCATAAATTCACATGTAGACACGCCCAGTGTGTATTGAAGAGGAGGTCCAGTGAGTTGTCATTTCAAGAATATTTATGCAAAAGGCCAGGTAATTGTGCATTTTGGACAACAACTTAGGTGAAGGTAAAAGAGCATATCTGCTGTATCCTTAGAGAAGCAGAAGAGAGACTGTGCCTCTGAGAACCTAGAGTTTCTCCCAGAGCTGAATCATGTAAATGGGAAGCGGTACATTTTAGGCAGAGACGGAAGTGCATCTCCCTGCTGCAACTGAGAATACTTTGCAGGAAGTGTTCTGAATTACAAGGATCCCCCAGACCAAACAGAAGTTCACTGTTGGTTCCAGGGGGAAGGGGAATCTAGCTGCTGGCTGACAGCTTGCAGCCAGTTTCTCCTAGCAACAGCCTCTCCTCCCTGAGAGCTCCCTGCCAGCCCATGCTGTTTTCAGAATGGGAGGGGGGAAAGGGAGCAGAGGGACCTCATTCTGGAGAGGGGGGGCTCCAATACACCCACCCCATCTTCCGCTGGGGGCTGAAGAATCCCCAGACTGGTGGGCATTTGTCCCACCTTAGAATTTGAAAAAGGTCACCCTAGTGTTTGGTCATGTCTGCAGACTGTTTTCTTGACCAGATTGGTCACTTCTGCCTGTGCCCTTTATGCCTCCTGTTAGCGTAGTACAGATAGCATTGTGTGGTGCACCAGTCCTGGTGAGGAGAGGAGATGCTGTTTCCATCCCTTTCCCAAGAGCCAGGATCTAGCAACTGCTGCTCATGGGGACTTTAATTGTGAACCACCCAGACCCACAAAGGATGGGGAAAGATCCATTGCATCCCCTGCACATCCCACTAAGGATACATGCCAAGGTTTTAATGTAGTTCTGTTTTGAGCCTATTTCTGACTGTCTCAGGAAGAATGAAGATCTGTTGGTTGAACAAATGTTCCTCTCTCCTGTCTGAAATTGCTGTTATCTGTGTTGCTGACTTGTCAGGGAATTATTGCTGCACTTCTTCAGAAATAGCAAAGGGAAGCCCTTTAGGAAGATTTCCCTCTGTGCCACCTCTCTAGGGTGACTTGAATGAGTGCTCTAAACTTACGCACCCTGGCAGTAGTTCCTCAGGCTGGTATGGATCTCTGCAATAGCAGTTCTAGCAAGCCTGTAATAAAATTGAGACTTGTGCTCTATCTACCATTCCTTTGGCCCATTTCAGATATTGAGCATCATTCAAGTCCTCACATTTTCCAAATATAAACAATTCTCAATATAATTAAATTATATGTAGCTGTATTTCTGCTTTGAAAAGACTAAATAGCTGGCAAGGCTCCTAAAGTAGGATTAGACTGCAGATCAGCTTAGCCAATGCCTCCAGGCATAGGAGATGCACTGCAGAATCTGTTTAATAAAGTCTGATTAGATTACTTTCTCTGGTCAATTTGAAGCGCACTGGCCACAGGATAAATCATTTTTGTATCTCATTGCACTGCTCTTTTTCTTCTTTGTACTGTATTTTTTAAACATTGGCCATATTTTTTTAACCAGCTACTTGTTTACAAATGCTAAGAAGTCAACATTGTGAAGTCCCAAGGCTCCCAGTGCTGCTAGCTATAGTGTCTTCAGTGGAAGGATCCAAGCAAACCTGAAATGAAATTTGTAGTCAAATGTTTTCCTCTCACTGCTGAACGTTCTGACATGGCCTTTTTCATCACCTCAGCCTCAGTCCACGTGACACAGATAGTCATGACGCCACTCTTCCACCTTTCTAACCCCTACTACTGCCAAGTCTGACCAGCCCATAGGTGCATCTCCACATGCATATTAATGAGCAGCAATAAACTCCGGTGCTTATTGCACTCGAGTTTATTGCTTCCAGGTGCCAAGTTTACATGTGTGCCTGGGATCACAGTATGTTGAGCCAGGTTGGTGCAGCCCCACCTGGCAGGGGGCTCTGGGGCTCAGCCTGCCAGCCCAGGGCTCTTCTGACCCAGCTCAGCATGCTGTGGAGGGACTAGCTGGGGCACAAAGATGCTCCAGTGTGGGGACTAGTCTGCAGGCAGCCCCTGCACTGAAGCACCCTCATGCTGCATGCAGTCCTGTTAGTGTCTACATGTATGCTGCTGAACATGAAAAAGCTCAGCAGCGGGTTAGCACTTGTACTTACAAGTGCTAAGCTGCTGTGGAGTTTAATAGTTTCCTGTTGTCTAATAGGGCCATGCATGTAGACCCCGAGATGTTTACTGTGGAACTAATTAGGCAACTCCACAGTAGACACATCCTGTAAGAGACACTTTGTTCCTGTGTTGTGTTTACTAACTAGAAGGCAGGAAGGGTCTGAATCTATCCCCTTGTCAAGAGCTCTTTTTGCTGCAGTTCTTGGCTGCAGGCCACTGCTTTGTGCACCTGCTTAGTGCAGCAGCAGTTGTGAGGGCCAGGAATGGCAGCTATTTTGGAACGGCTGCTGCAGGAGGAGGTGGAAGGCAGCATCATGGTCTGGAGGCTGAAACATAGCCCAGCCACTGCCCAAATGAGGTAAACTGCAGCCTTAGCAGCAGCACTCCTGTTATCATTGTTGCTCTGCCTGCAGTGTAAGTAGAAAATCTCTGGAAATGCCTTCTCTCCTAATGCCAAGCACTCAGGAGTGAGATAGATGGGGCACTACTCTTTTCTTTCAAGGCTAGGTAAAGACATTCAAAAAGCCCAAGGCAGAAACAATGTCAGTTATGCAGTTTTCTGTAAGCAGCATAGTTTAAATCAGTAGTGAACACAACACACATTCACCCTTTGGTGGGGGAGTGGGGGGACAGCAAATCTTAGACTGAGTTTTGCCATTTTTAAATCACTCTGTGTGCACTGAATTTCTGTTCTCTTATGGGTATAAACCTGTTTTGTGTGCCAAACTTCTGTTCTGTTATGGATATAGGCCAGTTGTCAATCAACTGGTAAACGTGTAATGTCTATACCTGGTCCCAGGGAGCACATAACTCCTGTTTAGGGCCAAGGCTAAAAATTTGCATCTCCTTAGTTTGCAGTATGTGGAACTGGGGTGCCACAAAGAAGTGGGCAAAGTTTACAGTCCAATAAATCAGCCCTTGTACCAACACCAGGAACCACCCCTGGATATGTACAGGCGTTACAATTAGATCGCTCTAACTGTGGCAGGTGTCTTGTCAAGCAAGAATGTACACAGCTCCATTTGCATTGTGTACATTCTCATTATGCCTTTCATTTTCCAGTGGGATAAATAGATCTCCCAATTCTCCCCTGGGCAAGGTTTTTATTTTGTAACACGTGATAAATTAATTCATCTACTGCTGGTTCCTATGGTTGCTGTAACAATATACAAAACAACCTGACAGTGATCCTAATCACTAATGATGTCTATCTCACCATTAGTCCCAGAGACAATTACAATTTAGAACATGTCTATTGTGTAAGGACCCAATCCTGGTTGTGGTTCCCTTCCATTTGTCTTTCATGGGAAGTAAAAGAGGTTGGCACCTCTTAAAAGAACACCCTGGTTTGTAGTGCAACGGTCAGGACACAGGAATTAAAGAAAAAAATGCTGTGTTTTACAGTTGCTGCTTTCGTTGTGAAAAAGAGTGGCTCAGGAATATGATTGAGAAAAAAGCATGAAAAATGCAGTTTTTTAAATGTTTCCTGGCAATGTTTTCATGCCTGTTTGAAATGTCTTTCATTAAACTGATCATTAGAAGCCTATTATGCCTGTATAGTTTAGCTTTAAATATTTGCTTCCTATTTTATTTCTTCCAGCCTAATTAACAAAAAAATAGACATTGTTTTGGGATTTGATTCATGCAGTATAATCAAATATATATACACACACACACAAATATTTGATTTGAGAAGAAAAATCATGCCCTGACTCTTTTGAGCTGTACAGGCAGCCACAATGAGGAACCTATCCTACTGGCTTGGGCTGAACAGCATAAGGAAACCAAGTACTACAACACCTCCTTGCTCTATTCCTTTAAAAAATATTGCTGTGTTAAGACTAGCTAATGTCTTCAGTATGCAGACAAAGTTCGAGGACACTAAAATGTCCTGGGGCCTTGCAGCAGTGGAGTGAGAATATTAGCTAAATTACACAAGGTGGCGAGGACCCTGCTGTGTTTCTAGTTTGTTCTACAGCTACAGAAGGTCTGATAAATTCTATGTTAACTTTCTTCCCTACCCTCTACACTGTACATTCATGCACAATACAGCATAATAAACTATTATTGTCATTCCTTTAATCTGATTTTCTAATATTTTAAAATTCACTGGTACCTTATTTGCAAATTAGATGTTTTTTAAAAAGCCTCACAGAGGGTCTCTGACGAATATGTGAAGGTCCCCAAAAGGTCTTAGATGTGCTTGAACAGTGGGTTAAGTAGGACCCTAAATGGGGAATCGCAGAAGTTAATTAAAGCTTATGGAAAAATTCTCATTCCAAACTTAAGAGGTAATATTCCCTGTTGGGGATTCATTCAGGCCACATGTATTTTAAAGTCAATGGGTTTGTGCATTCACTAGTGAGTAAGCACACTTTTCATGGAGGTTTTATGATTTCTTAACAAAGACCATCCCAGGAGCTTGGGTGTCACAATATTCTGGGCTTGTTCTTGCACCATATAAGCCAAAGTGGTTTTCCTGTTGAACTGAATGGGGAAAATTCTGCTCTTTTTATTTGATTATAGAAAATACTTATATTTATCAAAGACACCTCTGAATTTAAAATGACCCCCCCAGTAATTATATTCTAGACATGGAAAGTTTATAAATTTGTTATAATTTTCCACATCTAGAATCTATTTTTTTAAAGATCATCTTAAATTTGTCTCCCTGACATCTGCCTGCTCCTTACCTCTTCCTGCCCACCCCCCAGTACCTGTGCACCCCATACCTGCCCCCCCAGTG
>NW_017729025.1:72087729-72094764 GCF_001723915.1 Gavialis gangeticus
GTTGCATGCCCCCTTGCCCCATCACCACCTGCACCCCTGCTCACAGCCCTCCCCCCTCCCCCCGCTTGGCCCTCCCACCTGCACCTCATGATACCTGTCCTCTGCACAGTGTCCACAACCCATGGCACCTGTCCCCTTAGCACTTGCCCCCTCTCCTTCCTACCTCCCCAGTGCCTGTCCCCCTCTGCTTCCTGCTGTCAACTGCTGCCCTTCCCCAACCACTGCCATGTACTTTCCCCTCATAGCTCCAACTCCAGTTCCAGCTGGGGCCCTGGTCTGGACTGGGATAGTGAGCTTGAGCCCAGCCATACTAGTTGTAGCCCTAGTCTGGAGCCAGAGCTGTTGCCACTACTACTATATAGCTAGGCTGGAAGCAGAGAAGTACATGCTCTGTGGTCCCTGCTTGGGTGGCAGTTGAGCCAGAGCTTCAGCTGGAGCTACAATGAGGTGGGGTAAGCGATGGGGGTAGAGGGGAAAGCGATAGTGAGCATAGTTGGAAGGGAGCAAAGGCTCTGACACCAAACCTGGGCTCACGCTTGGGGTTGGATCTGCAGCTTCTGTTTTCTCCCTCCCTCTCACTTGTACTCAAATCTAAGATGTTGGGCTTTTTTTCCCCATGTTGACTGTGGAGGGAACCTTGTCTTAGATGCCAGTAAATATGATACAACTGCTGCTGTTTTTATTACATGTCATTTTATTCAAGAGAGAAAACAAATTCTAAGTCATTCATAGATCTGATAAAAGTAAAGATTTCATGTATTTCCAGAGTGTTTTTCCAGAGTGTTCCCATACGTACACTATATATGCTATTTCAATCTAGGACAGCTGAGTGAGAGAAAATCACTTATGAACAATGTATTATCTTTTAAAAATATGAAAACATTAAAAATCACACCTTTTTTAAGTGACAGCTTAAGATGATGTTGTTCAGATTTGCTGATCTCAGATGTCTCAAGGCGATTAGGTATCATGACCTAGATTCATCCTGGTTTTCTTTTTTCATAAAAAGCATAATGTTACCTACAGGTATATACCATCCCCTCTGTCTTCCAGCACTGTCATCAACCATCTAGAAGTGCAACAGGAGCCTCATCACAACAGTGGCAACAATATATCCCCTCTCTCCCAGGCATTCAAGGCAGAAGAGAAACATGAAAGGCAAATTCAGTCTAGTATGAGTGCTTATGAAAATGGAAAACAGATAGTCTTTGAAACTACATAGATGGTTTTCCTCTATTGGCAAATGATGCTAATATCAAATTATGTTAATAAAACTTTCTCATATTTCAAAAGTGGACTCACTTAGCACTCATATTATTAGAATAAATTGAATACCAGCCAGTGGAGATGAGACAGGATTAATTAAATCTAATAAGTGTTAGAGTATAGCTTAAGTCCTCTGACCCTAATCACATTCTGTGGGAGTGCATCAAATTAGGATCCCAGGACAGTCTATGTGAAACAATGACTGGATATAATAACCTTTACCCAGTAGATGAATTCATACACACTTTAGTTGCAACTGAAATAAAATTGGACAGGATTTCGCCAGTTCTTCCATGTATGGGTATGCAAAATAGATCCCACTACACAATTATACATGTCTACAAGGTCCACCGGTAATTACTTTCTGCTGGAATCAGATACAATGCAATAAGCAAATGGGAAATACATCACCTTTAATAACATTTATTGTTCACACTTTTTCTGACAACTTTTTTCCTGCCTCAGTGTAAATGGTGAGGCATTTATCTATAGTTGAAAGACTTGTACTTTTTTCTAGGCATTCTCTTAGGTTTCTGCCTTATTTCAGAAAAGCTGGAATAAAGCTGAGGTGGGCAGAGTTAATGTCATTCTGTCTGCAGCATTGTGCACTGTTAGAGAAATTTTGATCAAGCTTTGGAGGAGGTCATAGTAATGACATTGTCTTAATGAGGGATTGAAATTCTCAGGTGGATTGTGGCACAGCATTAGGTTGGCTTCCTTTAGACCTCTGGATAGCCTTTGTTACTGTGAATAACTGGGTTCCCTTGAAGTAACTAGAGAAGATCACTGATGCCGACATTTGAAACTGTTGTTCTGAGGTGGACGGATTTGTTCCTGTTTGCGTCAGCATGATAAAGGGTTATCAACACAGCTCAGTGAAACTAGATTTCATGTGAACTTTTCTCAGTTTACTTTACTTGGGCTTCCATCCCCTACATTTTTTTCTTTGCATTTAGTGTTCACAACAACATAAATCTGAAAAGAAAAAATTGTGCCTAGTCTGGGATCAAAGCCATACATAACAAATGTGACGATTGTGTTTTATAGTGTTTCTACCTTCAGAACTCCATGTTGTTCCCCAGACTCTTATATTCTTGAGGCTCACACATTAACTTTTCCTGAATGATATTATTCATTTCAAATCTCTTCTTATCCAGCAGTACTCATGAAAATATTTTTGCATCCAAAGCTAAAGCTGGTTGGCTTTGCACCAGAATCCAGGAATACATGAAAGGGTTGCATCTGAAAGACTGTAGTAATATCATCTATAAATTTATTCTGGGAACCCCAGCCACTCTCATAGGCCTAGACATGAAGGTTATTTAAAAATATGTTTCATTCACACATTTCTCAATGCTTTTCCATTTCTCAATGGTTAATGTAACATACTCCTCAGTGACCTAAATAATTTACTAGCAATGAATAAATCATTTGACCATAAGGCCACACTTAGATTTCTATTTTTGTTTATAGGATTACACCAGGGACAATGATTTCTTTTGGGTATTACACATTTCTTGTTCTGTGATTCTCACTAGGGCTGGCTACAGGCTATAGCTGTAACTAGTGATTAGTCTGAGCAATTACTTTAGAACATGGGATATTATAGGTGTAGTATGGACCAGCCATGAAGTACTGAGAGTGACTTACCCAGAGAGTACTGCTGTTTGTGTCCTGTCTTTCAGACCTACCTCTGAGTGCAAAAATAACATTTTATCCCTGGAAAGAAATAATTCATATACAATATAAAACATTTAAATGACATTAGGACTTATTAATTATCCTAGGAAGCTTTCCCTGAGTTACGGGCAGTATACAAGCAATTCATCTAATTGCAAGTAATAACTGTACAAGGACTGGAAGTATTTACATTTATCAAGTTCCAGGCTCACACGTACAAGGCTTTTTTGACAAAATATTTGTTCTTGAAAAATGTCAATTTTGTTGAAACAGAAGTATTCTGTGGAAATGCTCTCAGCTCCAGGATAGTAAAAATAAAAGACCCCAGAAGATCCAGGTATTTAGGGGTCACGTCTTGATTTAGAACTGGAAATTGAACCTGGATTTCCACATCCTCCAAACAGCATGTGTCTACATGACATGCATTCATGTGCATTAGCCCAAGTTAATGTGCATTATGGGTGCACGTCTATATATGTGTGCCCTTATACATTGAGTCAGACAGAATGAGAGACTGGCTCTAGAGTAGGGGTCTGACTCAATGTATATTTAATCATTCATATCAATGGAACAACTCCAAATGGAAATGATGCAATTGACCCTACAACTCAGCAGTTGGGGCCCTGGAACTGGGCTGCTCAGAGACCTGAAGCTGGGTCCTATACACTATAAGCAATTGTGCTAAAATTGGCTGAGCTGACTAGCAACTCATGGAGCTCTCTTTTTCACTCTCTCACAAATTTCAGTTCTCTGTTCACATCCTCCAGATGACTTTATTTATTTTGGTCATGTGTAACAAGCACTTTTGGGTCTTGACTCTGTCCCTCTCCCCAGTTCTTCTTGACAGTCGCTATGGCAGTTCTTTGAAATTCCACTTCAACTAATTCAAATGTTTTGAGGTGGGTTTGAGAACTAAAGATCCTTGCTACGCATGGCTAAGCAAAACCAGAGAACCCTCTTACTTGACAGTCATGCACAGTGACAGAAGTAAAAGGCATTGGGATGTAACAATTCCAGCATATACATGGTGCTATTCTGCAGGTTATGGCACCCCTTTCATTATAAAGCCATATACAGTGCCGATGTTGAGAAACTGCTTGTCAGAGATTTAATTAAATAAATTATTACTTGTACAAAGAACCTTCTAAGATAAACAAAGCAAATAGGACCTCAATTTCTATATACTAAAATAACATCTGAACATTATTTTAAAAGAGCAAGAAGAAGTTTCCTGGTTTTCCTTTAATAGACCAAAAAAAAGACAAATATTATGAGGTTTGTGACACTAACAGTAATCAGTCCCCTGATGTTTTCAGTCCTCCCCTCTGCTCATTAAGAGTGACTGGCATTGCAAACAGATGTTGGCTCTTTTCACAAATCAATTTTACACACACGTGATGGGTGGTTCATCCTTGACAGGTAGCAATTATCCCTGGATAGGATGTCATTCATCAACTGTAATACATATGTTTTGAACTAAAAATATACATGCTTGCAAGTTAAAATCTTGAGTAGCTAAATGTGCCTAGTTTAGCATCTTAAATTTTTTACATTTGTCAGAAATTAAATCTGTTCCAGAATATCTGCTTTTGTTTGGCTTTATTGAAGTGATATGGCAATTGATTATTTAAATCAATCTAGAAATAATAAAGATACTGTAAGAATAATTAAATGGTCTTTCCTTAAGAAAGGGAATGATCACAGGAGGTTAACAACACTATAGATGTATCGTCTATAATCCACGGAATGTTATTTGCTGAACCTAAGCTTTTTTTTCTCATTTTTTCCTTTTACTTTTGTGATGTTTTGTCAATGACTTTCTAATTATCATTTGTAACATTGTATTTGCTCCTGCACAACACACAACAAAATATAATAAGAACCCTATTGTTGAAAGGCAGAATGAAGAAAAAACAATTTTTTCCAGAGTTATACATGTAGAGTTAGGGACAGAGCACAATCTTCAATTGATTCACTGTCCCTTTCCTGGTTAATTAAAAATGAAACCCTAGCAGTTGCTGAAGGATAGTCTCCATGGATGGATCTATGATTCGGAAAAAAACTAGAATCTCCAAGGCTGTGAAATAGGAAGAGACCAGAAGCAGCTAGCAAATAACAAAATTGCCCTAAGAAAGGTTAGTTTGATTACTGGAACTCAAGACCACATTGGAAAAAAAAGACAATCATTAGCTCCTCTGGAGTGAAGAGTATTCTGTAGTAAAGCCATTAAGCCAATTGATTCCCTCCGCTGCCTGAATAGTAATACAACAGTTGCTGCACTGTGCAGCAGGATTCAAAGGAAGATGCTTCTGTCTTGATCAGAAAATCAGTATACTACTTGCACCCAATTTTGAGGGGCTGATTTGAGGGGGGGAGGGAGGGGGAGGGCATGCTGTATATGAGAAAATATGACAATTCATTCTTATGAATTCTGCCTTTTCTTGACAAGTTCCTAGACCTCTACATTCTTCATAGTAAAGTCAACTAATGAGATAAGTAGTTTCAGGAAGACAACATCAATCCTTTTGTAGAACTTGGAATAAATTACATTCAAGGTATGGGTAACCACAAAGCAAGACTAGACAAAAGTACTGGAAGGTGGATATAAAACTGGTTAGATCATCATGCTCTATGAGTAGTCATCAGTGGCTCAGTGCTGGGAGGGAGGTATCAAGTGGAATTCCCCAGGAGTCTGTCCTGGATTTTACATCTTTGTTAAGGATTTGGACAATGGGATTGAATGCACACTTAGCAAATTTGTGGATGACACTAAATTGGGTGCAGTTGCAGATACTCTGGAAAATCCAAAAATCCTGGATAGACTAAAAAAATGTCCCCCAATTAATCAGATAAGATTCAACAAGAACAAGCACAAAGTCCAGCACTTGGGTTGAAATACCTGCATATACAAACACAGATTAGAGAATAACTAGCTAGTTACATGCAGGGTGCAGTACTGAAGAGAAGGATCAGGGGGTTAAGGTGGACAGTAGGCTGAATGTGAGCCAACAGTGTTCTCTTGTTGCGAAAAAAAGCCAACAGCATCCTGGTTGTCACCTGCAAATCAAGGGAAGTGATTCTTCTACTCTATTCAGCACTGCTGAGGCCTTACTTCATGTACTGTGTTCAGTTTTGGGCCCCAAATTAGAAAGAGTCTAGTGAAAAGTGATAAAAATGTTTAGAGGCCTGGGAGGCAAGACTTATGAGGAGGCAAGGCTGAAAGAACCAGGGTTATTTAGTCTGGAGAAGAAAATTAAGGGGGATTTTATAAAAGTCCTCAAATACCTAAAGCTTAATTATAGACAGGATGGAAATGGGCTTTTCTCTGTGGCTGAAGAAGTAATGGCCTCAAGATGCAGCACAGGAAATTGAGGTTTGAGATTAAAGAGGACTTTGTGACTATCAGGGTGGGCAAGCATGGTACAAGCTGCCTAAAGAAGTCATGGAATCTCGATCCTTGGGAGTTTTCAGGAGCAGGTTGGACAGACACTTGACTGGAATGGTTTAGTTGAGAAGAATCCTAAAGGGAACCTAAAGAGCATCCTGATGAATAGGAACTGGGTGTTATTCATGCCTTAGAGGTACAAGCATAGGTTGCTGGTAGTGCCATAGGGGAAAGTCCAGGAGCAAAAGTACCTCAAGGGAATATAATTTTTTGTGACTGCTCAAGGGGAGAATGCCTGCTTCACTATGCTTTAAACGGCTGCCATATTCCTTTCATCCATATCTACTAGGTAGTGTGTAATAGGGGGAAAGGGTTATGAACACCGTTTTCTTCTCCCAGATGTTGTGACTCAGCTAAGCATGGGTCACATCCCTGCAGTTGTTCCTGGACACTGCTGTATTAGCTGCTACATAAGAATGAAAGGAGAGGAATTTTCTTGAGTGCTTGTTTATCTCCAAAGCAGCAGGGCATGTTCTCTTATATAGTAATTATTGTTGATGGATAATACTGTGTAGCTACTATATTTATACATCATCCATACTAAGAACCTACCATGAGGAATTTGTTTGTGATTATGCTAACATCACTCGGTTAGCCTGAAGATTCTGGGAAAAACAGTTTAATGACTAATAAGGATATTAGCT
>NW_017729025.1:72099764-72108197 GCF_001723915.1 Gavialis gangeticus
TGGACACTGCTGTATTAGCTGCTACATAAGAATGAAAGGAGAGGAATTTTCTTGAGTGCTTGTTTATCTCCAAAGCAGCAGGGCATGTTCTCTTATATAGTAATTATTGTTGATGGATAATACTGTGTAGCTACTATATTTATACATCGTCCATACTAAGAACCTACCATGAGGAATTTGTTTGTGATTATGCTAACATCACTCGGTTAGCCTGAAGATTCTGGGAAAAACAGTTTAATGACTAATAAGGATATTAGCTAAACACTTTCACTAGTGAAAGGTATGTCTAAATCCTTTTACTGTAAGCTTGCTTTACACAACCTTAAGATATATTACTAATCCTGTCCGAGGGATTTTTCTGTTGATTGTTTAATCAAAGAACTCAAGCTCCTTTATTGAGGAAATGTAAAAATAAAAAATACTAAGGAAAGGACATGTGGAAGATCATTTACAGAACGTCAAGATGCAAAGCCATTCAATTAGTATAATTCCCATCTACGTGGTAACAGAGGTGGTTCTATCATTGCACAGGGCTAGTCAAATTTACACTTATTTTAAAGTGAGTGTCAGCTCTGTCTACACTGGACCAACAATTGCCTGGTACTATTGACCTGGGCAAGAACACAGCTAAAACAATGGAAATGATTTGTTCCTCCCAAAACAATGCTTGTAAGGCTGTGATAATCCTTGGACTCCTCACACTTAGCAGATCTTCCAGCATACTACAAACTAGTCCCCACCCTCACAGCTTCAGCCCTAAAATCCTGTTCTTTCTTTACAGTACAGGTGCATTTATGGCTGTTTGAGGGGTTTTCATAGCCAAAGAGATTAAGGTAGCATTTTCCCCCAAACTAGCCCAAGTGATCAACAACTACAATATTAGCATCTTAGGTGTCAGAAAATGAAACCACAAAGAAAAATGTTGACTCCTTATACAAATTAATTATTCATCATTGGCAGCAACCCCTCAATTTGAGGATGATCTTTACCATGGCTTACTGATCAGTCTTGAGGTGACTTAAGAGTCCAATCCTTGAGCCACAGATCCACCTGCAGAAGTTGCAGATCTCTCCACAGGGAAGAGAGTTGGCTGTAGGCTCGGATTCTTCTCCTTTTCCTTCCTCTACTCTCTCTTCTCTGCTTCCAGGGCAAGACACTTTACCTTGAAGTGAGCTGCCCTTTGGTTGAAGCTGCAGTGCCACTGGAGTTGGTTAGCAGCCAGCTCCTCCATGTTCTTGATGTCACATATGTTTCCTTGAGGTATACTTTCAATGTGTCCCTGTAACATTTGCTCTGGCCACCATTAGATCTCAAGCCACAGCTAAGTTGGAAGTACTTGTTTTCAGAGTAGAGAGTTGAACATCCACAAACAATGTCCTGTCCAGTGAAGTTTGTACTTGAGGATCACCAACTCAGTGCTGCTAACATTGGCTTCCACAAATATGCTGACATGTATAGAGATCTTTCCATTTGCTGTGAAGGATTTTCTGAAGCCATTTTTGGTGATACTTGTCCAGGCACTTGAGATGACAATGGTAGGTCACCCACATTTCACATCTGTAGAGGAGAATGGGGATAATGACTGCATTGTAGACTGAGTCTTGCTGTCTTTCCAGAGATCGTGATCAATAAAAACTGAAACAATTTCCTGAAGGAGACACTTGAGCACTGGATCCTGTGCTGGATCTCCTCATCAGTGTTCACTGTCTGAAAGAGGTGGCTACCAAGGTAAGTGAAGTGCTCGACTACCTCCAAGTTCTCTCCCTTTATGGTAATTTGAGGAGGGGGGTACCATTCATAGCATGCAGCAGGCTGATGGAGCACTTTAGTCTTCTTGATGTTGAGAGAGAGGTCCAAAGTTCAGAAGGCTTCTGTGAAAATGACCAGCATGGTCTAGAGGTTTTTCTCAGTGTGCATAAGGATAACACAGTCATCAGTGTATTGAAGGTCAAGGACAGTTAATTTGTATACTTTGGTCTTTGAGCAAAAATGTTCCAGATTGAAAAGCCCTCCATCCATTCAGTATTCAATGTCAATTCTGAACGGGAGGTCCTTAGCAAAAATCAGAATGACTGTCAAAAAATGGAAAACAGAGTTCGGGCAATGACACATCCTTGCCTGACCCCAGTTCAGATCACAAATGGATCTCTCTCCACTCTGCTACAAAGAACAATCACAGTCATCTGGTCATGGAGAAACCTCAGGTCTTTGTTATACTTTTCAGGACATCCAAATCTGGCCAGTACCTTCCACAAGGCTTTGAGGCTGATGGAGTCAAAAGCCTTAGTAAGGTCATTGAAGGCCATATACAAGTCCTGATGTTACTTTTCTTCAACCTGACAGACAACAAAGAATATGCCAATTGCCCCATAGGATGGTCTGAAACCACACTGAGATTCTGCCATGACTTCCTCAGCAAGAGGTAGAAGATGGTTCAGAAGGATGCAGATAAGGATTTTCCCTGCTATGGAAAGGAAGGTGATACTTTGATAGTTCCCTCACACAGACTTATTTCCTTTCTTGAAGGTAGTCATGATTTTGGCATTCCTTAAATTCCTAGGGATCTCTTTGTTATTTCAAATTTGAAGAATGATTTCATGGAGTCTCAGTCCTTTGCCTCCAGCCTTGTAGATTTCAACAGATATGCCATCCAGCCCAATAGCCTTGTTGTTCTTGGTTTCCTTCATGGCATGCCAGACTTCTAGGATAGGAGGGTTGGTGAGGGATGCTTTTTCAGGGTGTTGGGGGAGATCTCCCAGCCCTAGGGGAGCATGTAAAACCCTTGGGGCTGGGAGATCACAAGTGCTGCAGTCTCCCAGCCCCAGAGGTGCATGAAACCCCCAAGGCTGGAAGATCATGGTAGCCACAATCTCCCAGCTCTGGGGGTTTCACGTATCCTTGAGGCTGGGAGACCACAGCACCAGTGATCTTGCTGGTGCAGGCAGAACCCAGGATTGGGCCTTCCTTGCACCAGCAATAAGGTGTGATGGGATTTATATGCAATCCCACAATCACACCTCCTTCCATACATGTGTGGCATGGCAGGAGGTACGATTGTTTGGATTGCATGTTAAATCCCACTGTGCCTTTACCTGTACATGTAGGCTGCTTGCAGACATTAAAAAAAACTATGGTACTTTACTTTAAATTCAGCCTGCTCCTTTGCTGAGTCCAGTGCATGCCCAGAAGTGCATTAGTTGGACTCAGCTCACCCAACATCTGTAAAAATCAGGCACTTTAGTGGGGCTTTTTTTTGGTGCTTTTATCTAATAGCTGATTGAATCCACTTTAGATAAAAATGCCAAAGAGCCCTGCTGAAGTGCTCAATCTATACAGATACTATGGAGCAAGGTCAAAATAACGTGCTGCTTCTTCCAGTAAAGTGCGGGTTTTTTTTGTTTTTTAGGATCTGCAAGCAGCCATACAGGGGGCATAAGGGTCATAAGAACTAGGATTGAAAGTTCACCATAACAGTGCTGAATACAGAGTTACCGTAAGTCAGAAAAAATGATGGAACAGCAAGATGTTAGAAAAATTTCAGTGCAAATACAAGGAATCCTTGGTATTCTTGAAGAATGTTGTCATTCTCAAAACTTAAATCTCATAAAGCCTAAACAGTCAAATAGGATACTTGCCTGAACTTTGATAGGAGATAATTTCCATCTTTGCCACAAACTGGAGTGAAAGCTATGTAATACTTAAGGGGAAACTAAGTGGTATCACCATTTCTGTTGCCCTTGTGGATAAACAATAAAGATGATGACCTCTGGCAAACTGTTAGTAATTTAAAAAAAAATCATTTTGTCCTAATCCCAGATAGGCTGCATAGAGAACAGGTGCAAAAGAAGAAAAAATGAAATAATGCTGTGGACAAAATGAGCTGAAGTGAAAAGTGAACATGAATTAGTACATGGCTAGAGATAGTTTAAGTAGATGAAACTTTTGTTATCTTTCTACCTCCTCTCAAGAAGTTGATTGCATTAATTTATGCCCTCTGGAATCTCTCAGATTCATCTTCATTTACCAACATGTAATTTACATCAGAAATAAGGAAGATTATTCTGCAGATTATAGTGCAACACACCTCTTTCCCCCTGCACCCCATTTCCTTTGGTGTTCATTTACTGTTGTCCAAAGCAAGACTTTCCAAACCATACATGAAGATGTAATTGATATTTATGTTTCCAACT
Source organism: Gavialis gangeticus (assembly GCF_001723915.1). NCBI lineage: Eukaryota > Metazoa > Chordata > Crocodylia > Gavialidae > Gavialis > Gavialis gangeticus. The sequence continues at coordinate 72,103,955 of NW_017729025.1, forward strand.
GCTGTTGTTTATTAAATGTCTCATAGGCCTAATTCTAAAAAATGAGCTAACTGTAATCAATTGACTCAAGAAGTATTTAAAATCTAGACATATCAAAATGATTAAATGTGTAGATATTAAGGAAGACATTTAGGTCCTAGAGAAAACAGAAAACCTAATTTAATTTTTCTGGAATCTGAGAAAATGAGTAATATGGCAAAGATTGTTATTGACATCTTATACCTTCGGGGGAAAGTAGAAAAGGCCTAAGATACAGTTGAGAGGCTATATTTAAAATTTATCTTGCTTAATTCCAAATGTGGAAAAGGGCAACAGGGGATAATGAGATAAAGTAAAAGTAGAAAGAATGGTGCAAACAATGAGTAGAAGCCTTTAAAAAATAATAATTTGAAAAGGGAAACAATAATGAAACATATATAGGTGGAACAAAGCATGTCTGAGATAGCAAAAAGTGATGAATGCTGAAAAGTAAAGAATACTTCAGTTTGTGATTCCATGTTATATAGCAGATAGAAGACATAAGCTCTATTAGACAAGTGAAATTAGGAGTTATAGCTATCCTATTCTAGAAATCAAGGCAAAATGGCCTCAAAAGTGATAGAAAAAAAAAACACGTCTTTTTTGCTGTACAAGACGGTAAGGGCACCTGTGTACTTGCTGGACATCTGCTCTGACATTTGATAATTAGCACACTCCAGCAGCCTCTGTGTCACGTGCATTCCGTGTCCCCATGCTTCAAAACGGCGGTGAGGGCGCTTTAACTAAAGCTCATCCAACTAATTTTAGTTAAAGCGCCTTCACCACCATTTAGAAGTGTGGGATGCTGAATACACATGATGCTGCGGGTGCTCTCAGAGCCACTTTAATTAAAGCACCCCCCTCCACCTTGGAGCATGTGTAATGATGCCCTAAAGTAGTAGTGTCACCACTATAAGTCTGGGAGGAGGAAAGGGGTGGAACCAGGGCAGCAACATGAAGTGAAGGGAGATGCAAGAATATCTACCACCATACCTCACAGCTGGATATAGCATCACTGCCAGAAGCACATCTGCCTGATGAACCAAAGCTGCTCAGGTTGCAGAGCTGCCCTATTGCAGTAAAGGAAAGTTTTGAGGAAATAGTATATCTCAGTATCGCAAACCACTGTTCCAGTCTTTTCCCAATGGATGATCAATTTAGCTTCCAGATTTCAGTATGGCCTTTTTTAATGCAAGTATGACTGGTGTCTAGACTTCAAGAAATTGATGGCCACGATTTTTTCCATCCACCAAATTCCATTCATTGGACCAAATTCTGCTGTTCTTTAATATAAAATTTCACTAACTAAAGAGAGGTTGCAAATATGTAATGGGGAATGTGGCCCTATATCTTTTTCAGAGGGAAACAGCCAGTGTTTAATGTAAATCCAATTAGTTAAACCAGAGGATATCTTTAATGTGAAATATTTGCTTATAGGAAGAAAATTTCATAGCACAAAAATACATAAATAACAAGATTAACATAAAAAATTAACGATATTGTTTTTTTACAGATCTAAAGAGAACTGATCATAAATGTAGTAGAAATATACTATAGTTTGCTTTATTTTCCTGAAGTGACCTCAATATTCTGTGCTCTTTGTTTACCAATGAGGCTTATGCAAAGATTTCTCTTCTCTGTGGGCATGTCTACACTAGATGCTAAATGCGCAGTAGCCTAATAACACTGCACAGTAGTGTTTCATGGCAGAAACAATGCTAATATGCTACTGCACAGTATTATTAGGCTACTGTTCAGTAGCATCACTGAAAAGGTGTGTATCAGCACTACTGCTCAGTAATGCTGGTTACATCACATTGATTTAGTACTTGGTTAAACTACTAACAGTGCACAGTAACTATGGCACATCAATGAATGTGTAGACATACTCTGTGTCAAGTGCCCAGGTTAGCATCCTGGTTCCCTCAGTGCAGGCTCATTTGCACATATTAGACCTGTCAGGGTATCTCAAAGTCAGTAAAGTAAGAACAAAAGAACTCTTGTAGTTGGCAAGCAAGAAGAACATACCCCAGTACAACCCATACAGCTTATACAACAGCTACAAGTGACCAAAGCCAATTCTGTGTTGGGTTCCTCTTGAATTCTTTTTAACAGAGAGGCAAGGATTTCTTAGAATGATAGCATTTCTTTTTAATGGCATTTGTTTATTACATATATCTACATCACATGACTGGGACATAAACATATCCAAGCTGGCTCTGAATGAGCCTTTTTAAAGGCTGACATACTCTACATATGAGCATCACTCGTGGATTGATAGAAGCACTGGTTTAGATTCCTCCATCTACAGGAAGCCATCAGTTAATTGTTTTACATTGCAAAAAGATGGTAAGTCTCAAAGGGTCTCAGCTAAACAGTGAGGCTCTGCTCTATGTGTAGAAAGGACTGAAGCCTTTGGAAGTTTTCTTTGGGAAATCAGTGATAGAAGTTGCTGATTAGGACTAAGTACAGACGTTCAGAAAGCCCCTGGTAGAAGTGCTCTAACATACTGTGCTTTACTCAAAGTGCTATAAGGTACAACAGGAGCCAACTGAACAGATGTTTGGTGTGGGGGCTTGCAGCCTGCCTACACAAGCCACTGGGGGTGCTCCTGCAGGCTGCCTGAACCAGAGTGGACCCTCTTCCCCTCCCTGTGCTCCCACCAGCTGGTAACTTTCACCACCAGCTGACAGGGAAGAGTGGGGAACGGAGCTTCCCTGCCATAAGAGCCCCCCCACAACTTTCTGGCTGGGCTCTCAGGAGGGGTGGGAGGAGATCTGCAGGCTGGGGGCAGGCTGGATCCACACGGGACACCTTTCACCTTCCCCAGCCTCTTGACAGCTGCAGCCAGCAGCTGCAGTACAGCACAGAACCACCTAGCTGGGGCTGCTGCATGGACACAGACCTCAGAGACCTTCCCCTGCAGTAGCCCTGGCTGGTCTATGCTGCACTGTAGGTGCTGGCTGCAGCTCTCAAGCGGTTGAAGCAGGGGAGGGGAGGAAGGGAGCCTGGTCAGGGCTGCTGCAGGGACATAGACCCTGGACCCCTTCTCCCACAGCAGCCCCAGCTGGGTAGGAATGTGCTTCTGCTTGGCCAGGGCTCCCACAGGGCCACCAACCCCAGGGCCCTTCCTCTCAGGACCCTCACCCTGGCCAGGCTGTGGCATGCCAAGAGTCCAGGGCAGCTGGCACTCCTTCCCCTACCCTCCCTTCCCCATCAGACTATGTGCAGGACTTGGGTCAGTGACAGTCAAGGGGTAGGTCTGGCCTGGCACTCAGGCAAAGTAAACCAGCTCTGCCTGAAGCTAGAGCACAGCCCTGCACAATGCCACCTGGGATGGCGGCAATCACGCTCTAAGTTAACTGTTGGTGGGATCTGCACAGGCATTCAGTAAAGTGCTCTAAACAGAAAGTGCTTTAGGTTAGGTTAGTACACATCTATCCAGGGTTAATTTGAAGTGGGATCTGCTATTTTTAAAGTGCTTCATGTGCCATGGACATCTGCTCTGTTATGGCTATAAAGAATGTTTTGCATGCTTAAAGTGCATTAAGTGTAACATCTTTACCTAGCCTAGGTCAAAATAAACACAAATCTATGCTTCTGGAAAAAAAAGCTTATCAAAGTAAGGTACATATCTCATGCCATGTATCCTGCCTTATAACTTAATTTTAAATTAAATAAGTAAACTTTTTATATCTTGACTATCTCATGGTATTTACCTGATCCTCAGCCTTCACCAACATGCAAAAGCTTTGCCTTATGCATAATTGAAAATAAAAGATTGTGTTAATGTTGGACATGATTATTAATTTATAAGGATGTGTAACCTGAAGTTGACTCTAAGCACCTAGGATAACTGGCCTTCATGCTGCACTGCAGAAATCTACAAACTGCCTTTCAAGATTTCATAGAGAGTGGTAAAAATCAGCTTGCAAACATTTGATACTTGAGACAGTTTATTCAAAGAAGGGTTACAACATAAATCCTCACTTTAGTGTTCTACTCTACAATCACATAAAAGCAACTGAGCCTTCCTCGCATGAGTCTACTTTAATGTGGTATTTCCAGGCTTGAACATTGTACTAGTTACTATAATAAAGCTAATATGCCTGCACTGTGGATTTGGAGTTCATTAAAAAGGCACTTCAAACAAATACAAATCCCACCTCCCCTCAAGATTTTAGGAAAACTTAATGTAGAAAACAAAAACAAGTGTCCCTCACAC
>NW_017729025.1:72108415-72109682 GCF_001723915.1 Gavialis gangeticus
TCCCCCCCCCCCCCTCGCTGCTTTTGTTGCTATAAAGGTAAAATAAATATTATTGGCAATTTTCATGGAGTTGATTCATAAACAGTGTTGACCTAGACAGTTATGCTGTATTGTATTTTGGATTCAGAAGTGTGTGTTGAATGGTGAATGTATTTATGTTTAAAGAATTGCTTAGGATGATAGCTTTTATTGGACCAGCTGTCTAGCTGGGATAGAGATAGACAATGCGAGGCATTCTTATTCAGGTCTAACTAAAACAAGCCAAGCACAGCATAGTAAAAAACAGTTGCAGGAGGGGGTGAGAAAAATTGCCAGGGGTAACAGAAAAAAAGCCAATTACTAAGAGATCACCTATCAAAAGGGAGAAGGGTCATTCTCACCTTTCCTATCTGGAAAAAATGCAAGAGTCTGAAGGAGTATAATGTGCTGTGAAAACAATATAATTGTTAAGTCCACGTTTCTTAGTGTCCAGCCAGCTTATGAATTCCCAAGTTCACCTTTTAAAGATGTTAGATAGATTTCCCTTGTGTGAGGATAGAGAGGTCAGAGGAGTGCTTGTTCTGGGAGAAATGTTCTCCTAATGTTGTATATATGTCTCTGTCCTGTATTGTTTTTTGTGAGAGTTTATTGTGGTACGTAGCTCTTGTTTCATTTCACTCACCTAGTTGCTATAATGGCATTTAGTTCTTTAGATCAGGTATGTCACATTTAGGGAAACCGTCTCTAGGAACCAGGGATTTGGATGCTTTTTGTTAATTGTAGTTGCAGTGGAGATGTGTTGACAGATTAAGCATTTCCTGCCAATGCAAGACCTTGTCCCACTTGATGTCTGTGGGACAGTGGGGAGTTTGCTTCTGACGATGAGTTGGCCAAAGTTATGGAGTTGTTTGAAAGCCAGGAGTACAAGGGATGGAAATATTTCTCTCAAGGTCTTTGTCAAGCATAGGTTGCAGTTTTTTGATAATTCTTCTGATTGGTCCCAGTGTGAAGTAGTAGATGACCACCAGAGGTATGTGGTAGGGCTGTGTGAAGCTTTGGGTGGTGATTTGATTCAGAGGAGATTTGGACGGATTCGGTGGCCAAATCTCCAAATCCAAATCAAATCAGGGGACCAATAAAACGTCCAAATCGATTCAAAACTCTCTGAATCTTTCCCAAAGTTTCAGAGAGCTTTGATGACTTCGGCAGTCCCCACCCGCTGCAGCAGGGAGCTGGAGCCAAACTCCATGCTAATAAGTAGGGGGCAGAGGGGACCATGGGAGGACCC
>NW_017729025.1:72114682-72134580 GCF_001723915.1 Gavialis gangeticus
GAGGGGACCATGAAGGGAACCCTGCCAGGTGCCATCCCCTGCCTGTTCCCACACCCCCCTGAGTACCCCCCAACCCTTGCCCACTGTCCCAGCCCCCCCATGGCTGCTCTGCCCACCCAAGCTCCATCCCTTTAAGAAACCCCCCTTGGACTCACCGGCTCCTGCAGTAGCCTCGGGGATTCAGTGCAGAGCAGTGGGGGGCAGTGGGGATCGTCCTCTGCTGGGCAGGAACTGGTGAGTCCTGGGGTTTTTTTTCTTAAAGGGCCAGAGCTTGGGCGAGCAGGGCAGCCATGGGGAGGGCTGGGGGACTGGGGGCAAGGCAGGGGGCTCATGCAGAGCCCTCCATGCAGTGGGGGGGCAGTGGAGTTCAGTGGGGAGCAGCGGAGATTGCTCCCTGCCTGGCAGCACCCAGTGAGTGGGGCTTTTCTTTTCGAAGTGCCGGGAGCTGGGGCGGGCAGGGCAGCCATTGCTGGGGCTGGGAGAGCGGGCAGAGAGTGGACCTGTGTGATTCAGAGATTTGGAGATTTGGCCAAATCAATTCAGGACAGTGATTCGAATCACCAAATCAAATCACTGTCCTCCGAATCAGCCGAATCTGAAGTCCATACTAGCTGCTTTGCACAGGCCTAGTATGTGGTCACAGCGGGGTTTCTTTTTGTATTGTACCAAGTCACTGGAGGGTATTTAGATAGTTTTTTCAAATATGCTGTCTATTTCTCTGCCAGAGTGTCCTTGCTGTGTAGAGGCAGATTTTAGGCTGGCCAGGTGGGCACCACGCATGTTTTCCTCAGAGCCGATGCAGTGGTATCTGAGGGCTTGACTCTAGATTACAGCCTTTTTTAGTTTTCATCTACTTACACTAGTATCCAAGCTAAGATATACACTTGCATAGAGGAAAGTGGTTTATTTCAAAAGGTAATAAGGGACCCATCCTGAAGTCATTAATGTAACTCCTAATGATTTATTGCAAGAATGGGTCTGAAAACTGGGGAACGTAGAGCTGTTTTTAAATAGATTGGCATGATACATTTTCCCCCATTTTACATGAAAGGAACGCCCTTGCCTTGGAATCAAGTATAAGAGTGGTAGGAGGACAGGTGGCTGCTGCAGCTCTGACTGCTACCCAGGGCTGAAGCCATAGTCGCACTTGCTGCCTGCCCCCCATCCCCATTCCCTCTGCAACACACCATCTCCCTCCTGCAGTCTCTTCCCTCATCTCTCTTCCAGGCAGCCTCTGCACCACTATCTTTCCCTCCCCCCTCCCTTACCCTTGCTCCACAAAGGCAGGTTCCAACCATGCTACAGCCTGGGCCACAGAGCACAGCTACGGAGCATGACCATCAAGCATAGCCCCAGCCTGATCCCATAGCAGTGGCTCACAGCCTGTCCAGCTGCTACAGGGGCTGAGCTAGGACCATGCTCCATGCCCTAGGCTAGAACAGGGACAGTGCCTGCTGGTGCAGAGCAAGAGTAAGTGTGGGGCAGAGTGGGGATCAGAAGCTGGTGGTGAAGCAGAGACTGGGAGAAAGGAGGAAGCAGGGAACAGAAGCTGGGCAAGGATGGGAAAGAAGGGGAGCAGAGGTGGAAGGGAAAATGGAGGCCCGGGGCTTCAGGGGAGGCACGCAGGGGGTAGAGGTGAATTGAAAAAGGGATGGGACAAGCAGGGGGAAAGCTGCTTGACCTTCCTATACCATCTGTTCCTACCCCCACCGCCTTCCCCCACTGCCTTCCACCTGAAGCAGTAAGGGGGCACGAATTAAAAAAAGCTCTCCTATTGAAAATTATAACAAATTTATAAATTTCCCATTTATATAATTGAATTTTTGGGAGGACATCTTAAATTCAGGGTCATCTTGGATTCAGGTAAATACAGCAATATGGATACTGAGTTTCTTTTGTATTAATCTATTGTCATGGACCATTGTTGCACCAGTGCAGCATAGGACTGTGAAGCTCAATGATTAAAAAAAACTAGTAAATGCCAGAAGCCTACAGATTTATTTTGATATAATGATTATTCTAACATTTTGCACAGTGTCACTGAGAAACAGATGTTAATAAATCTCTCAAGGACACTGAGATAGGAAGGACACTGAAATAGGAAGGACCCTAAAAGGTGATTCAAACAAGGGAGGATTTTTAATAATGTTTAAGCTAAAAAACCAGGATAAATTGAGATTGTCCTAATTTGTAAAATCATTTTTAATCTGCTTCACTGGGGGGAGGATAATGTAATTTTAAAAGGTTGACCATTTGCCTTGTTGTATGCATTTGTGGGTAATAGATGTCAACAGCAAGGTGAAGGGAAAATTACTCTTAAGTATATTAAGAGGTATTATGAAATGCTGCTGGTAAAGAAATCCCCAGGAATGAACATCATATTTTATATGTAGTTTGGCCTGAATCATTGGAAAAGGCACTATTCTTTTGTCTGCAGTTCTGTGATATGATACCTCTGCATATCCATAATACATTTATTCCCCTTTTTTGTAGAATGGTTTTGAACATTTAAATTATCTATATATTTTCCTCCATTAACTGTTGTAGTTAAAATATACTATGCATTTTCTTTTAGCAATATACGATATCCTTTATTGTTTGTATTAATAAGTACATCTGAGTAAAAGGTAGGATCTCCTATGAAAGGGGCTGCTCAATTAAAGTCATCATTGGGGTCTCCTGCATATTATTTACCATTTTATCTTACACTTCTTATGCTGCGAGTGCATTTATCCTTTAAAAAAAACACCACAGCAGGTGTTCTGAAGACATCAGCAACAAAAACCAAGGTTCAAACTGTCAACCTGCATCTGGGCTTGGGCAGCTTTTACTCACAGCTGCTACAGTTAAACTAAGGTGAGAGCAAGCAAACAAACCGTACAAAAACAACTTGGCAGGGCCTCCAGAATGCAGGCAGGACTAATTCATTCAATGCAGAATAACAGAGGTTAATTACATGCTGGGCACAAAATTTCTAATACAACAAAGATTACTGACATCATTTTTAACTGGCAGTGAGGTGTGATCATGGCATTTGGGATGAAGCTGTTAATCACCAATGAAACTCAAAAAATATATCTAAATTACAGTAGCTTTATTTCTTTACTTTTAGCAATGTAATAAAAACTCCACCTTTTTAAAAGCCCAAGGTACATTCAACATCTGTTAGGGTTTAAACTACTTAAAACAGAAGCAGCAATTTCCTCAACCAGTCGCAAGAAAAGGGCGAGAGAAAGAAAGCTCCTAAGCTGACTGTTAATGCTAGCCACCCAACTCATCTTGATTACAGCTGCAACAGCCACTTCCACCTTCTTTCCCAAACCTCTGGGTCATAAGGAGCCTGAAGGATAAAACAAAGTAGTCAGGAGGGGGCTTAGAGTTTGACCCCTCACAAAACATGCCCTACTAGAAGGTCCTTCCCTAGTCAGTCAAAGGAGCTCCAGCTCTGGCACCTGTGTGACACAAACCACATCTGTGGTAGTGTATCACAAAAAGAGTAGCCATTCGACTTCACCGGGACATAGAATCATAGGGCATTTATACACATACTTTTCTGTCCCGCAACAGGCCGGAGATCAGCTACTTTGGAGCAGACTTGACTAACTGAGTTTGCTCCACACGTGAGCTGAGGCAAACTGCACTGTGCCACATGCAGTTGTATAAGCAGCAAAACGGCCATAAGCATGCAGAAAATGGCAGTGGTGTACTTTTAAACCAAAGCACCTCTGATATGTTTTAGTTCAAAAGCGCGCTGCCGCCATTTTCTCAGCACTGACGCTCATTTTGCTGCTTATACAACTGCAAATGTCGCAGCACCGGGTGCTTTTGAAAGCACCCAGCGCTGTGGCACTTATATGTATAAAAATGCCCACAGTATCATAGAAATGTAGGGTTGGAAGGGACCTCAGGAGGTCATCTAGTCCAACCGCTACTCAGAGCAGGACCATCCCCAACTAGATCATCCCAGCCAAGGCTTTGTCAAGCCAGGCCTTAAAAATCTCCAAGGATGGAGATTCCACCACCTCTCTCGATAACCTGTTCCAGTGCTTCACCACCCTCCTAGTAAGAGAGTTTTTCCTAATATGCAACTTAAACTTCCCTTGCTGCAACTTGAGACCATTGCTCCCTGTTCTGTCATCTGTCACCACTGAGAACAGTCTAGCTCCCTCCTCTTTGGAACCACCCTGCAGGTAGTTAAAGGCTGCTCTCAAATCCCCCCTCAGTCTTCCCTTCTGCAGACTAAATAAAGCCAGTTCCCTCAGCCTCTCCTCATAAGTCATGTGATATAGCTCCACCAGTGCAGAATACAATGGAATAATCACTTCCCTTGATCTGCTGGCAATGCTCCTACTAATGCAGCCCAGTATGCCATTAGCCTTCTTTGCAACAAGGACACACTGCTGCCTCATATCCATCCACTGTAACCCCCAAGTCCTTTTCTGCAAAGCTGCTGCTTAGCCAGTCAGTCCCCAGGTGCATGGGATTGCTCCATCCTAAGTGCAGGACTTTGCACTTGTCCTTGTTGAGCCTCATGAGATTTCTTTTGGCCCAATCCTCCAATTTGTTTAGGACATGCAGGCAGGATCCTTATATGCTGTTACCAACATTTAAAATTCAGATGTAAGGGCAGCCAGTTGGTATCCAAGGGCAATGGTGTCATGTGCTTCTTATGAGAAAAAGCTTCACTTGGTAAGTGGAGTTGAGTAAGCGAGTGACCTCCTTCTGCACTGGCTTGTTTCCAAATCAATTTCATTTAAGATGTTCTATACCAAGAGAAAGAACAAATAAAATTAAAGATACTCTTCTGCTATAAGAGCTTCCATTTTGATCCTCCCTCTAGCAGGCCACCATCTCTTTACCTGTAAAGTTGCAGTAGATGTAAAATAGTATCCCACATGCAAACATTTGGAGCCAAATTCTCCCTTTAAATGCAAGTGCAAATTCGACTAGCATCAATAGGAATTAAATACATATGTTCTGCTTTGTACTCTGGATCAGTGACAAAGCTAGCTTAGGAAATAATGTTTTGTAGATTGTTGAAATCCTTAAGTACCCAGGCTAATAGAAGGGCATGAATAGTTTTTTTTTTTAACCCATGACTTCATTAGTTAAAAGACTGTGTGCTTCAGCTGTGATTATCTTTCTTTTCTTTTTTCTTTTTCTGGTCACTTTCTAAGAATATTCTATTGGTAGTTAGGCAAGGAAGGAAAGTCAGGTTTAATTTTCAATATTAAACTATGGCTTTTCATTGTTGTTATGAGAAGTTCACATTTTCAGCCTTAAGTGTGTATTTATCTCTTCAATCAGGGAAAAAATTAGCACACACTTTGGCCAGTCAGGTGATATACAAAATTCCTCAGTGCATCTCAGCCAACTTATGAATCTCTTCTACTGGGATATTTCTTATTACTAATCATTTACAACTAATTATGTCAAAATATGTGATAGACACAAATGAGGAATGGGAAGAATCCAAAAATTTAACTCCTTTTAAATGTATGTTTAAGAGCTGAATCCAGATCTTGAGAGGTAAAGGTACAGCATATTCTCCCTGTTGAAAACACTGCCTCGTTTAGCCTCCAAAAATCTGATTCTTTAAGAGATAAGAAACTTACAAGCTTTTCATCTGTTTCATTCGTCCCACTGTTCCTTGCTTCATCTGTCTCAGATCGAACAGATTTGCAGTGTCTACCACTCTAAAACCCCATCAGAGAGCATATGTTACCCCAGTTACTATAAGCTATAAAAGACCACGAAGCCCTTTCCACTTCTCCAGTCAAATGACTTAGATCAGATGTAAATTTGCTTAGGCCTGCTACAAGCATCTTAGCCAAACCACTAACATCTCTAGCATCTGTTCTCAATGAATTATTTTGTCAAGGTATTTTTTCAGTAGTATGTGAAGTGTCAAAAGTTATTCCAATCGAAAAACATTGTTCAGCTGCTAATAAAAAAATTACTGCCCTTTTTTTCAGTTCTTAAAGTATGCAAGGTCATGGGTAAAAAGCCAGCTTATTTCTTTGCAGAAAAACCTGCAATAAAACAAATATTTATCTAGTTATTTATAATTTGTACCTAGCATGGTACAAAGTCTTGATGCAGCAAGTTTGCTTTATAGAAGCAATAAAAACATTATATATCGTGTGTATATATGGCTAGAGAGAGAGAGAGATGTACATATCTTATATGCCTTTATCACTTTAAGGTCTCGTACCAGGATTTTTTTTTCAGTTATGGTAATACATAATTATGGTTATATCTACAGACACACATATATATGCAAGATATAAGATCATATATATAATATGAACTATATTATATCAATATGATATTATATATTGTATATTTTATGTGTGTGAATATATACAACCAGAATGGTGAAAAAAAATCTTAGTATGAGTGTTTAAAGAGAGAATAAATATATATAAATATATATAAATAACTTTAACTTTGTACTTTTAACTTTTTAGCTAGAACAACTAAGTGAACCTTTAAAAGTGGAGCACTGAAATGAACCATGCTGAAAAATGATCTAAAGCATGCCTCAGGCAAAAAAGATTTTAATTCTTTTTTTTTAAGCTTCTATCTCTCGTTCCCTGTATTTCCCCATGGATTAAAGATAATGGCCTTGGACACAGAGACAGTATAGTGGTTAAAGAGGCCTGTAATATATAATTAAACACAAGTATCCTCACATTTTGAGCGTAAGAAATGGCAGTATATTCACTTTTGGAGTGGAACTGGTTTTCTTCATTGGCTTTTGATCCTTATTCATTCAGTGTGTATTAATCAGCATGGGAGAAAACCTGAAGGAGGAAATGATGAATAGCATTGACTCCCCAAGGGATAAAGGTTGTTTATGTGGTGCCTCTAGTTCAATGAACTGAATAATTCATGTCAGAGTTTGTGACTTGAGACTAGTGAATTACAATTTTTTCTCCTAGAGATGATTCAGAAGTTTGTTGTGATGAGGAAGAGGGTAGAGTGCATATTTTAAAACAACCTATCCAACCAGCTCCTGAAAATACTTTCATGGTGATCTATAGAGTTCAGTTACAATAAAAGATTTTTCAGAGATAAATTACTTTGGCCCTAAGAGTGCATTGTGGTCTCTACGGATGCAACATAGGCCCCCTCAGATTACAATGCCCACCTATTTTTTCAATACTTCTATGTGCTGAAACTTTTCCAATCATAAAAATCTTTGCTAGAAATGACTTCAAAAATGTCCCTTGCAGAGGAACTTAACACATCAGTGGGATATTTCAGGATCAAAGGCAAGTTTAAAATGAAATCAACCGTGGCATTTAATGTGAGAAATGTTCAGCATAGAGTATGTTACCGAGTCACTTAAGGTTCAGATACAGATTATATCTGTCAAATCAGCAGCAAGGTTGTTACTGAGAACACTAAATCTGCTTTTGAAACTATTTTTATTATGGCTCAAAGGTTCAGTCCTTGATCTGTTTTTGCGTCTCCTACATTCACTGACCACTGCATGGTTGCATTCTCTCCTCTCATATAGTGCTTTTATCCTGGTCCAGAAACTAAAGTTTGTAGAATAATGCTTTTAATCTTGTCATTAACATATTTCATGTAGCCAGTTGCCTTTCAGCATTTCCCTTTTAACTCCGTATTGCAATGAAGATTGGGGGTAACCATCTGTATCTAAGATGATCACAGTTTGGGGCTTCTCTTGGACCTCCAACTGCTCTTAAGAGACCAAGAGTGCTGGTTTCAGAGACCAAAAGTGACTTTCATTGTTTGTGAGAAGGTGTTTGTGACCTTTCACAGTGGGCCCAAACTTTACCAGGAAAGTTTTTACCTTTACTGTAAATGGATCAAATACAATTTCTGAATTTGAAAAGCATTTAGAAGTCAGAGCTCATTCAGCTGCCCATGCATTTTGTGAAATTAGCCACAAGGAATGAATAACACCAATTCTCTGACAAAAGTACCGGCTTTCTATTGTTTTTCAGTGCCTTTCAGGGTTTTGATTTTGATCCATAAAGCTCTATATAGAAGCTTGAGTCCTTACTCGCACAAACCACCTTAATACTGACCTGTTCCACACCTTAAAAAACTATTCTCATTTGAGAGCCTGAGACACTGAAATTCTTCTTGGCCACTGATGCAACAGACCTCCGTTGGTCATTTTCAGGACATGGTGTTGAAACGCCATGTCTCTTCTCAGATATATGCCTTCAGAGAGTGGAGAATTCGCGTGGATGTGAAATAGTATCAAGGTTTGTCTGTTCCTTGCTTTTTTTAAATGAAGCAAAAATATACTTATCTTCAAATTGGATTAGTTTACTTTAGATGCGTTATTAGTTCCTATGATTCAAAAATGGTGTGTATGTGTGTTTATGTGTGTGTACACATGCATGCATGTGCACATGCACATATACCTGAAGGGGGGCAAATCAAGGTTTTCTGGGTAACCTTAAATTTGGCATTTCCTTAATACTTTTTGCTTAGCTTTGGCACCTATATACCATTCTTACAAATGAAGGGGAGGGGAGTTTAGAATTTCCTAGGAAATTTTTAAAAGAAAAAAAGATTTAAAATTGTTATGTAAAATAGTATAACAACAGTGCTTTATGTATTATCAGTATGATTTGAAATCAGAATGCTTCATTAGTGTACTGCATTACTGATGTTAACTGACAACAGCAGTTTGTTGTAGCCCATATTAGAGAATGGTCCCTGGACCATTTTGTCTCTGGAGGAATGGTTAGGGGCAGCCTGGGCTGATATGATCTATTCCTCTTCCCAGAAGAAAGGGTCATATGCTCCATGTGTCTCTCTCCTATTGTGGAAGAAGACAAAGCTTCTGGCATGAGGGAATCTGCCAGCAGAAAAATTTCTAGATCCAAATAGTACTGCTGTTAGGGTGAACCCAGCTCTTGGGCTACAAATAGACATTGCTTTTGTCCCAGGAGAAATTGCATGTGTCCCAGGAATGTAGACATACATGTCTATTATCTCTCTTCAAGTACCTCTGAGGTATGTCAGATAAAAAGCACTAATACTTTTTCCAAGGATATCCTGTTGTACATCTGGACAATTATTGCAGTTCATTCCAAAGGCAAGCCTGTCAGGCTTTGTGCTCTCCCTGGCCCACCTACTGGCGTAGAAGCAGCAATGCATCTTAGAAGGATGATACGTGTACAGGACTGCACTGCACCAGTTTTAATCCAGGTCAAATCCCAGGACAGTCAATTCCAAATCAAATAAGACGTCTGTTTACAGCCGTGGTACAGCACAAGGATTCTCAGCTTCTGGGGTTTCCAGTGCCTTACATGCTCTTGCTACTTCAGTGTAATGTGACTACTACTTTTTAGAATATTCCCATTCAGTTATTGTTTTAGGACACTAGCATTTTCCTGAGGAATGCATGTGAGGGCAGAAGAACAGCAATGATAAACTGTTTATAAATCATTTAAATCAGAATAGAAATGCAGGGAAAGGGGAGGGAGGCCTTTTTTTTCACCCAAGGGCTTTCCCCTTGCTGCAAACAAAGTAGGCTTCAGATCTCATAGAGTGCCTTACGAATTACTGTAATAATTTTTTATAATGCATAGTGTTGGGCAACCTAAATGTGGGGATCATCACTACCTCCCACTAGAAAACAAATTCAGTCTTATTAAATACAATTATATTTTTATCTTTTTCCCAAAGTGAAAAGTGATTTTCCCTTTGGTTACTAGTCCTGATCCCTAACCTATTTTACCTTCCCACTTTCAATGTTTCACTTCATAGGTGCTAGCCAATGGGAACGAGAGTCCGCTTATATTGCTCCTAAATTTAATTGTGCAAACATTCTCTGGATGCCAGGCATCCAGAGAAAAAAGCACTCCCCTGTTATTAACCAATAAACCCATGCAGCTGATTATAAAACAAACACAAGTACGTAAATAATAATAATTAGCTTGAAGGGATTACTGTTTAATTAAACAGGTGTACATATACTGCACCCTTCAGGGCTGAGTAAAATACCTAGATAAATTGGATGGGTAGCACTGACTACCCAGTATCCTCACTGTTAGGCAAATGAAATCCTCATGGATGACCTGTATTCTCACATGTGATCACTTTTTGGTATAATTTAACAAGTGATCTAGGTAAATCTAGCCCAGACTAAGAATTATTTAAGAGGATCTGGGTGTATTTTATAGTAAAATGTACATGGCATCATAATGCCATCTTAGCTAATGCAGAACACAATTAGTTGCTAAATGTATTGTTTCCTTTTAATTGTACATTTCTGTGTTACTCTATCTGTAGGCATTTCTATTGTTCTTCACTGATGTTATAGAATGAACTTAAGCATTTCTTTTACTTAATATTATAGTAGTAGTGTAATTACTACACTGAACTGCAGTAGATTCTAAGGGTCCTGACTGGCACTGGTTGCCTCCAGATAGTATTACAATAAAGATAGTAGCGCCTTACATGTTTTGTGTTAATCACTACAAACTGAGTAACCACTTTGGAATTTTTAATGGTAATTATGTTTCAGTCCTGTTTCGATCCCGATACTGTCATGTTCTTGTAAAACGTCTGGATTTGTTTTTGTTCTTTTGCTAAATTTCCACATAACTTTCTTTTATTCCTTTCTTGCTTAGCAGCTTCAGTTTTCCACATGGCTCTCCCTTCCACACTTACCCAGTAAAAGGCTACATGCCGCTCAATGTGTGGGCATTCTTCGGTGGCTCTGTGCAGCCAATCTCATACAATATTACAGTTTAGATGAATGCCATGGGAACAGACTGTGAGCTGCTTTTAGATCCTGCAGCCCTGTACTGTACATGTGAACTCCTCCTATGGCTGACTGTATTAGGGCTGCCGTCAGTAGGGACAGAAGGTGGGTGGCTTTCAGAGAGCTGTTCACTATATTAACTAACATGGCTATGAAAGCCCATTTGCACTGGAGATTGGCAGATCTGGGGCAAACAACTTGTTTTACAACTGTTGTTGTGTGCTGCCCACTGCCCTCCACCCTCTGGCTACCCCTGCCTGCCCATGAGTTAGGGAAACACTGCAGTACTTTAAAAAAGTCAATACCACCAAAACAATGTGTGTAAACTTCTCTCTGAATGCAGCCATACAAGTTACAAGTGCAATATAAGAAACTGGATACATGTATACTTCATAAAAATAATAAAATGTCTGTATATGTGTTCTCAGTCTATAGTTAGTCTTCCAGCAAGCCTAATGGCCAACATGAATGCTTAAAATAAAAATCTCTGAAGTCACCAACTTCTCTTCCTTCAAGTTCCTTCTCAAAATGTCTCATTTCTGTAATGCCTACGAGAGATGCCGCTGATTGATAAGGGCTAGACAGGTGGCAACTCGGGCTTCCAGTCCTGATTAGCTAAGAATTTCCCACACATTATTTTTGTTACTGCATCTTCTTCAAACCTACCCCCTTCAATTGTCGTCTTGGTTTTTTTTTACCTATTATGCCTTGTAACATCTTTGGGGCAAGGACTGTCATTCCATCATATGCTTCTGCAGCAACTAGTATAACGGAGCTATGATAAGTCCTTAAATAATAATGAAAAATAATAAGATTTAAGGCCTAGTTAATATAAAAGTCAGAACGTAGAATGCAGTAATATTTCTAACCTGTTTATTCTCCCAGGGCTCTGCATACAAACACATGCAAAAAATGGTGCTGCGAGCATTAACAAAGGAACAAAACCTTTTGGGGAAATTCAGCCTGCAGCACAGTTCAACTTTACCTTCATGCAACCAACATTTTCCCTAAATATGGCCATATACTGCATGTTAGAAAATAGGAAAATAGAAAGTCTGTGATTCTAATTTGCTTAGCATTTTAATGCCTCTAGCATCACAGAAAGAAGTGTGCAAATTATTTGGTGGCACTGGGGCAGGCAGGTGTGTAAGTATTCTTTGGCTGGATATACAACTGACTATAGCATCTGCTTGGAATAATAATATTAATGTTTGTGTTTAGGTAATTTGTGCAGAAGCTTGACAGGGCACATAAGAAATATTATAGCACAAGATAAAATTTACACTTCTTTTGGTGAAGCTCTTTTTTTCTGCAGCATTCTGTCCCATCTTCCTGTTCTTGTTCAATACTTTAAAAGTTGCCTCAAATATCACATACAAAATAAATCAGATTTCCGTAGATATGAGAATTACCAAACCCTTCTGTCTTCCTGTTCATTTAACATTAGCGCAATGAATTCCAGTCTGGAGTCACCCTGCTAAGAATGCTCCAAGTCCTTCACTGAGGCATTACACATTCTGCCTTCCATCAGTTATGAACTCAAAGATTTTTAGTATCAACAAATTAAACCAAATGTCATCCAGCTGTCTTGCCTAACAGACTTCCTCGACAGGGAGCCTAGTACGTTCATTTCAGCTGAAATAAACTGCCTGAGATCAACACTGTTCCAGACATACAAGCAAGCTGAAAAGCAAGGTCAAACTACATATTGAATGATTCTCTCGCTCTTGCGACAAAATTCCAGGGCTACCAATGCTTACAGACATCTGTTCCTGCTGGAATACAGGGCAAGGATGTAACTCACCTAATTCTGGCCAAATGACTCAGTTATTATTTTGCACTGAAACAGAGTTTTTAGAGCTAAGCGAATCAGAGCTTTTCCTAGTACCTTTATTCCCTTTTAAATTGGCTGCAGTACAGCTATATTGTGACCAAGAATTAACATTTGGCCCTAGTTTAACTTTGAAATGGACCTGTTCATGTTTTTATTTAGATAGGTATTAATAGTTAAGCTTGTTGAGATTCTAGCTCTAGTAACTATCTCCTTTTCAGTACTCATATACCACTGTGAGTTAGATGTGTAGAAATAACTCCATTTTTCAGAATAAACTCTGGAAAAAAGGATTGCAGGCCAACACTTGCAAGGTTAGGTACCGAAAGTTCAGCATCTTTAGCTGTTGTCTTTGAGATAAGATGAAGTCCTGGATGACTGAAAAAAGGCAAATAGTGTCCATTTTTTAAAAATGGGAACAAGGCGAATGTGGAGAATTGACGACCAGTCAGTCTAACCTTGTTACCCAGGAAGATAATGGGGCATATCTGTATGGATCTGTTTCTAACCACCTAGATGATACCAAGGTGATCCAGGGCAGCCAACATGGATTTGTCAGGAGCATGTTGTGCTTGATCATCCTTATTCAAGGATGAGGGATTTGCAGGAGGTGTGATATACTTTGATTCCAGCAAGGCTTTTGATACTGTGTCCAATGACATTTTCATAAGTAAGCCAAGGAAATAAAGTCTGGATGAAAGGTAGATACAGAACTGATTAGATCATCATGCTCAGAGAGTGGTCATCAATAGCTTGATATCTAATTAGGAGGAGGTATCAAGTGTGGTTCCATTGAGGGGTCTTGTGTGCAGTACTGTCTAATATCTTAATTAATGATTTGGAGGATGAGGTTGAATACACATTTAGCAAACTAGTAAATGACATTAAACTGGGTGGAGCTTCAGACTCTCTGGAAGGTAAGATTAGGGTTCAGAATGACCTTGATAAAACTAGATAAATAGTTTAGAATTTATCAAATTAAATTTAATAAGGGCAAGCTGCAGGGAGTATTGAACATGATAGCCCACACACTGACATTACTCCAGTGCTCCTGACTTTACACTGGCTCTAGTACTTTCTGGGAGCAATTCACAGTCCTGATTTTAACCCATAAGGCCCTAAAAGGTTTGAGCATCATATACTAACACACTTGGGGCTTCTCCATTATGTTCCATCATGATTCTTCAAGTCAGCCAAGAGCAAGCTCCTGCATATGACATCTGTGTGTGAAGTCTATTTGCCAAAAACACATGGGAGGTCATTCTTGGTAGTTACTCTGCAGCTTTGGTAGTCCCTCCACCCTGTTTTGTTATTTATTCATTCTCAGCCTCCTTTGGAGAGTGGGGAGTGGATATAAATCAAATAAATTAGTTAATTAATAAAGTGCAGAGTCTTGCACTTAGGACAGAATGGTTGTATGGACAAATACAGGCTGGGGAACAACTTGGCTAGGCTGCAGCACAGCAGGAAAGGACTTGGAGGCTATTGTGGACAATAAGCTTAATATGTGTGCTCTTAACATGTTGTAACAGTGTGCTCTTGTTGCAAGAAGAGCCAACAGCATACTGAGTTGTATTAATAGAAGCATCACTTGCAAGTGAAGGGAAATGATTCTTTCACTCTATTTGGCACTAGAGGTGGCCTCACCTGGAGTACTGTGTCCAGCTTTGAACACGACACTTCAAAAAAGACGTGGATCAATTTAAAAGAGTCCAGTGGAGAGCAAAAAAAAATATCAGAGGTCTGGGAATCATGACTTACTAAATGAGCTGAAATTATTCAGTCTGGAGAAAGAAGACTGAGAAGTATTTGATAATATTCTTTTAATACCTGAAGAATAGTTATATAGAAGATGGTGATGTACCATTCTTTGTGGCTGCAGCAAAAAGGAGTAATGGTCTTATATTACAGAAAGGGAAATTTAGATTGGATAGTAGGAAGAACTTTTTTTTATATTTTGAGGGTGCTTAAGCATTGGTATAGATCATCTAGGGAGGTTATGAGATCTGTCTCTCTCCTTGGAATTTTTTAACAGCAGGTTAGACAAACGCTTGTATAAAATGATTTAGTAGGGTTGGAGTGTTATAGCTGTTATAGTCCAGGAAATATGCAAGATGCAAGGGGTCTTTTGGTGATGTCCTTTATTAGAGCAGCTGTATGTTTGGATGAGCTATTAGACAAGCTTTCATAAACAAAGATTTACAGAATTTGTGCCCGAAGGCATGTCTAACATCACTTCCAACTATAGAGTTGGCCTAATAAAAAGATACCTTTTTTTAGGATGGTTTAAACTGAGATAGTCCTGCTGTGATTGGGAATCAGATTAGACAACTAGCTGAGGTCCCATCCAGCCTTACTTTTCTATGATTCTACAAATGTTTTATGAGGGGAAGAAGCTTTTGTTTCTCATATTTTGTTAAAGGAAGGCATAAGGTACCTGTAGACACACAGGGAGGCTGCTCCGATATGTTGTAATTATAATGCATCAGAGCTGATTAGCTAGTTAGCACGCTCCAGCAGCCTTGGCATCTCATGTATCAGGATCTCCGTACTTCAAAATGGCAGTGGGGGCACTTTAACTAAAGCTTCTTCAACAAGCTTTAATTAAAGTGCCCCTGCCACCATTTTGAAGCATAAGGATGCTGATACATGAGATGCTGCAAGCGTTTTATTTAAAGCAGCTCTTGGAGCCACTCAAATTAAAGTGCCCCTGCACCACCCCCAGGAGCACATGTAAAAATCCCTAAAGCAGTTACAGTGAAGTTTTTCTTCTATGCAGAGAACCATTTATGATTTTGAGGAAGTTTTGCATGTTCTGGAGAAATAGTATCTTATATTATAATACTTTAAAGAAAAATAAAATAATTATTGTTCTTCCCAAAACAGCTGCACCAGAGAAAAATTGCTTTATTTTGATGTTCCACGGGTATGATGAGCAGCTGCTTGTCCAGCAAGTTCACATTTCCTGTTTAGTTCCCATGTATGATCACTGAAAATGTATTCATCCAGAGAACATGTATACTCTAATGCTCCCTTCTTGCCTTAAAATGTACTATAACACAAAGAGCTCCATTCAGGCAAGCACATGAACACATTCATAAAACCACACCAGTTTAGACCAGTAATACAATATAAGCTCCTCCATGAGGCCCTCAGTCTTTACAGATAGAGGACATTACAATCTTCTCACATTAGGTAAAAAGCTTTGTATAGTCACCCTTCATGAGAGAAAGAAGTATGACCTAAGCATAAATCCTCTGAGTTTGGGGTTCCTTGAAACTCACTCTTCTCCAAGACCAAGTCTGAAATATTTTACAGTAAATCATATTCTCCTAAGCTTTTTGGCATTGGCAGGGATCCACCTGTATCTCAGTCAAATTTAGAATCTGGTAGTGTTTCTTGTTTCTTCTTCATGAAGCCTTGTAGGTATGCTGCACTACATTACTCAGTTCCTCCTTTCTGTAACTTTATCATCTTCAGAATCCTAGGATTAAGGAGTTTGCATGGGTGTAACTGAGGAGGTGAGCAGATGAACAGTTAAAATAGTTTAAAATGATACTGCTTCACAGCTGGTCTACTGTAATTGTTTTATCTATCCACTCTATTTTGTTCTTCAGACAAGTTCAAAGTTATAATGACTTAGTTTCCCTGAACTGGGACAAAAGCAAAACCCTGGTTCAGCTGATGCTCACTCAAAAGAGAAACTAAATGGGGATTCTCTACCTTCTTCCCCTCACCATGCCATACCCCGCTTTCAAAAGGCTTAATGGAGCCTCCGGAGGGTAGATTTAGAGGGACATGTCCACATCGGAGGGTAGATTTAGAGGGATTCTTTGCCATAAAGGTACACGCATAAAATTATTGTTTTAGGGTTTTGGTGACTGAGAAAAGCAATATTTCTGCCTTCAGCTGTGAGATTGTCACCGAGGAGAGAATTTAACCTTATTGGGTGCATCCACATGCAGTTACATGCACTTGCCACAGCTTAAATAAGAGCAGTACACATCTGTGCCAGGGATTTTTGCTTCAGTGCATGTGCCCAGACATGCACTTTGGTGTGGGGTAAGTTGTGCCACTCGGGACAAAAAAACCCAGCCTGGCTCCTCCTGGATCTGCAGCCACAGGGGGGCTAGAGCCTGGGGCCAGCACCAGTGCTGGCCCAGCAGTATAAAAAGCTGCCCTGGCGAGCAGCTCAGGGAGCTTCTGAGGCTCAGCCAGTCAGTATCTGGGGACAGTAGCTCCTTGTGCCAGCTGGACTGCTGAAGCAGCCCTCACCTAGAGTGGCCCCTGCACCCTTTACCCACTGCAGCAGTCTGGCCGCAGGGGCTGCTGCCTGGCTGTGACCTGCTGCCACCTGCGACAGCATTGGCCCCCATGGACCTGTGGCCCTGTGGCTGCATGCCTGTCAGACCTGGATGGGGTGCCCCCACTCTGCCATCTGGGCAGCTATTGCCCAGAAGATATGCTCCTTCCAGTGGCCTGCTTTGAACTGTCAAAGCATGTCCTTTTGGCCCCAAATGGGGTCTCACCACTTGGCTCACAGCAGAGATCCTGGTGTTCCCTGTTTAAAAGTTGTAAATTCTCTGATAAGAAACCTAAATAATCTCATTAAAATACTCAAAATAGTGTTCTTCTGCTATTAAAATGAAACACCACTATATAGAAAGGAATCAGTTGGGCAAATATCTTGCTATATTTACAAGTTTAAAGCAATTTGGAAGCCTACCAGTGCCTCTATCATCTTCATAAAATAAATTCTAACTATCTATATGCTTTGGCATTTACTTTTGGGGGGGCTTGTCATAAAAAATCAAAGCTACCCGTATCCCCTTCACTCACAGGCTGTCCCACCTCCCCTGCAGGGCTCACAGCTCACTCACACAGCAGTGGCCATGAGGTGTTCAGGGTCCACTGCAGCCAGAGCTCCCCATGGTGCAGCACAGCCCTGGCTGCCTTGGAGCCTGCGCCACCTGTGCCACTTGCCACAGGTCTGGCCCAGCACGGCCTAGTGCTGCAGAAAGCCATGCACATTCAGGCAGCCCCAGGCCACTTAGACTGTCACCCGGGGCCCAAGGCCACTCACAGGGACCACATGTGATGCTGTGCCAGGTTCTACCTCCCTGGGCCCCACACACTATTGGGCCAGGCTGGTTCCAGGGTGGCAGAACCTAGCACGGCATGACACACAGTCCCTGAGAGCAGCACTGGGCCCTGGGTGACAATGCAAGTGGGCACCACGCTACACTCTGGATGGGCATCGTGGCATTGGAAGTGGGGGCTATGGCCTGCCACTGCTAACCCAGCTGGGGTGGTGGGGGTGCAGAACGCAGTTGCAGCTCATCCAGGGAGTGCAGGGAGGAAGGGACAGCTCCTGCCGCTGCTTGTCCGGAGGCACTGCAGCAGCTTTGTCCTGCACCTGCCCCACCTGGGCTGGGCAAGCAGTGGCAGGGCATAGTCCCTGCTCCCAGTGCTGTCACACCTACCCAGAGCATGCCACATCTTTGTCCCATGCCCCCCAGCCCTGGCTGGGCCAGTGGCGGCAGGGCATAGACCCCACTCCCAGTGCTGCCGCACCCACCCAGAGCACAGCACAGTGCAGCTCTGGCCCCACCTGCCCTGCGCAGATCTGGGGGCACATGCCCCCCCATGCCCTCCCAGACCAACAGCACGCAGTTGCAGGAGCCGCCCCCCCTCCCCAGGCCCCCTAGATGAGACACGCCTTCTTCCATGCCCTCCCTCCCCCCAGCTGGGCAGTGCTTGCCCCAGTCCCTCTTCCAGCCCCAATCCCTCCTTCACTGCTGGGGCACTGATCTGCCCTCTCCCCTTCCACCACACCAAACTTACCAACTGGATGCAGCTGTATCCATCATTGTAAAGGAACCAATACCCCATTTCTAATATTGTTCCTATGGGAAAATTGGTTCCAAGTTACAACATTTTGACTTACGATGCTGTTTTCAAGAACCAATTGTGTCATAAGTTTGAGGACTGCCTGTATACATGTATCCAGTTTCTTATTTTGCACATTGTAAGTTATATGGCTGCATTTAGATCGAAGTTTACACACATTGTTTTGGTGGCATTGTATTTATTTATTTATTTTAGTACTGCAGTGTTTCCCCCACTCATGGGCAGGCAATGGTAGCCAGAGGGTGGAGGGCAGTGGCCAGCACACAACAACAGTTGTAAAACAAGTTGTCTGCCCCAGATCTGCCAGTGAAATGGGCTCTCAGAGCCAAGTTAATATAGTGACCAACTCTCTGAAAGCCACCCAAATTCCCTTGTGGCTCCAGCCAGCGCTGCACATGGTAACAGGGAGTGCTGCCAGGCTGGCCTGCCTTTATTGCATGGAGCTCTGCACAGCACATGTGCGGCTCCTGGCACTCACATGCACTGGGGAAAGTCTCCTGCCATGGACAGAAGGCAGTGGGAAGCAGGCAGTGGGGCTTCCCTCCACTTCTGGTGGAGTCCTAGGACCTACACAGCAGGGAGTAGTGAAGTCAGCCAGCTCCATCACACAGGATTTCCTCCGGTGGCACGCAAGTGCCAGGAGCTGCACATACATCACATGGATCCCCATGTGATAGAGACAGGCCAGCCTGGCTGCATTCCTTGCCACCATGTGCAGTGCTAGCCAGAGCCGTACACCACCAGGCAGCAGTGCCTGCACAGGCCATGAGTGCCCTGAGTGCCTGCTGCCTCCTGCTGCTGCCTCCACCAGCGGCAGCGGCAGCAGCTGTGCACCGTGGGAAGGAATGTCCCTACACCCCCAACACTCGTTTACACCCACACCCTTACCACCCAAGCTCCAAGCTCGCACCACCTGCCTTGGTGCAATCTTCATGCTGCTGCCAGCCCCAGCCCCATGATCCATGCTTCCACCCAGCTGCAGTTCCCCACCTCACTCCCAATCCTGCCACTTGCTTACCTGGTTCCTGGAGTGAACAGAAAGCCAGGGAAGCCAAGCAGATCCCCAGGAGGCTGCAGCAGTTGCAGCAGCATCCCCACCCAGAAGCTGCGTGCTGGCTGGGCCAGGCCCTTCTGCCCAAGGTGCACAGGCTGAGCAGGGTACAATTAGTTGGTGGGTGCCCACAGGTCAGATTAAATTGCCTGGCAGGCTGGATTCAGCCCATGGGCTGTATTTTGTTTACCCCTGCTGTAGTGCCATGCTAAATTGTGCACAAAATGCATAAACATGAAAAAAGAAAGTATTTATAATTCTTACTCTTCATTTTATTGGCTTACTCAATATTCATTGTATATGTAGAAAAACAAAGGGGTGTGTGTGTGTGTGTGTGTGTGTGT
>NW_017729025.1:72134687-72149295 GCF_001723915.1 Gavialis gangeticus
GTGTGTGTGTGTGTGTGTGTGTGTGTGTGTGTGTGTGTGTGTGTGTGTGTGTGTGTTGAAAATGTCCAATACTGGTAATTTTTTTCTCATTTTTAAAATGTCCAATTAATTAAAATACAAATTGAAATCCTAAAACTTAATAAAGCATTTATCATATTTTCAAAACTGTGTATGTATATTTTTGTGTGTTAACGTATTAAATGGATTAAGTTAAATAAAATGAATGTGTATTAGTTTATGTGCATTAATGTATGCATTCATATATTATGAAAAAGATATCAATAAAAATAGTTCAAGTAATACTTTTTAAAAAATGCAACAGGGAGCTCCAACTCACTCACTCACAAAACGAAGTTAGTGAAAACAGAACAGCATCATGCAAGAATCTTAGATTTTCTTGTTCTCTAACATTGATATTTGACATACATGAAGTTTTTACAGATGGACCAAAGGCTCTTTATCTTTTCTTTTTTTTCAAGCATTTTGTTGCATAATAATTATTTAAATCATTGACTTTTTTCATGAAAACCTTAACTACTCATCACTAAAAGAACAAAGAAGGGTAAATCAATATCCCTTGATTATCAGCCCCAAGTTTTTTTTCTATGTATGCTCCAGTGAAGGCTCAAATGATTTGGCCCTTTCTTCTAATTAATTTATTTCCTATAAAAAAACCTTCAACAATGAATAACAGATTCAGCCTCTTTACCATAAATGTCTCACATGAAACCTGATTCTTGTTTGATACAGCAGTTATTTTTAACCTCCACATTTAAATTCCTCAAACACACCGATCTTCAGTTTATGCAGCATTCTTGCTTCACTAGGGGACCAAGTTTCAGAGGTACAGTCCAACTTTTTGAAACAAACTGGGTTCTTAGGGGGGAGGAATTGATAATATGAGCACTAAAAATGTATACTGTCTACTGCCTGCTTCAGAGCTGCTGATGCAATGAATGAACATATTTTCTTGTGAATGCTCACTTAGTAATATTAAATATTTAAAAGCACAGAAAATAAATGGAGTCCCTGATTTAATTATGTAATTTTCATTGAATAAATGCCAATGCACATTGTACTCTGTTCTTCAGTGGACTATCAAAATAGCAGTAACTGAAATGTCTTAGGATGAAATATAAATAATTCTAATTAGCTAGATTGCAATAGGAAAGTGCCCTGGTTCTAATTTGCTTTGGTACAGTGCTATTTTAAAAAAGGAGAGAAAAGCTGTCCAGGCCTTCCTCTGAGATTTCCAGTTTATTTTATGCTGTCCTGTGTTTAACTGAAAGTCTCCAGAGGCAGCAATCATTTTTTGGAGTGTTGTTCAGGTTCAAAAACATTGCTGATGCTTAACAATTAATAGTTAATAACAGTCACTCCCATAGAATGGCTAAATGGTTTAAGTGCACCAATACAGATGTTATTGCTGTGACAATATAATTCAACTTTTGATGAGAGAAAACTTATACCGAATATCTCTGGTATGTGCATCAGTAGTAACATCTCAGAAGTGACAACAAAGGATCAACATCAGTTCTGGGTATGGTGAGACCCACAAAACTATCTCCCCTCAGACATCTAGCTCCCCCCAAATCTCACCAAACTCTGCCATGACACCACTGGACATATACACAAGCCACTCCTGATTGTGGGCTTAAAGTGTGGCAAATGGCCTTGTGTACACTTAGTCATTTGTGTCCGTGCAGACAACTGCATATTAGTCATCTAAACAGAACACATAGCTGTGCATAGTAGGTGACATTTGTTTATTTAGCATATACGGTATTGGCATAATGTTTCAGCCATCTTAAGACAATGTCATCACCAGTGTGAAGAGCTTAAAGGCCACCAAGTAGCACTGTAAATGGGCATGAGTCAACAATGTGGGATGTGGTTTGAACTTGTCCACAAGGAATGAAATAAGTCACTAATGGAAGAAGTCAGTGGCTACCTGCTTCCATTCTTTCAAGCAATTCCATTATCAGCAATGGTTCTCACTGGCATTGTAATTATTTTGTCAGAAGGCAAGGTACACGTTTTCCATTAGTGTAATGGCACCTAATGACAACAAATCAACAAATGCCCTTGCAGACAAGTTCAAACTGTGCCCTACATTGTTGACACGTGTGTGTGTGTGTGTGCACGTGCGCGCACGCACACGCACACCAAAGTACCACAAAATAACAAAAATGTGTAAGGAAATCCATTTTGTATATTACAAAAACAAAAGTGTATGTGTGTGTGTGCGCATGTGTAGAGCTAGCATAAGTTTTCATGAGCTGGACCTCACTTCATCAGATGCTGATGAATTATTTTGTTTTTGTAAGCACAATTATTTTGTAAGCACAACGTGGCTTCTGAAGGCTTGGCAGTCTTGCCAGCTACTGTTTTCATGCACTCCTACATGGCATTCCACAGCAATCTGGAAAGATCTTTTCAAGCATTTCAGCTCTCAAGTCTGCTGGTATTATGATCCTTTCTCTTTTTAAGAATAGACTGCTCACAATATGTCTGTGTAATCTGTATTGCCAGGATTTGGTCCACTATAACTCTTTTTCTTACCCTGTGTCTTTTAATCTATGAGCATCTGTTATTGAAAGTTTCTTAGGTTTCACCTGGATCTTGAAAGTCTCCAAGGTCACATTATGTCTTGCAGTAAAATGTATCTCATTTACTGCTATCTACTCTTCTGGACAGGTGTTAAAAGCAATGCAACTTATACAATGTAATGTAATATGTCTTATCTCTCATGTAATACATCAAGTGAAATTTACTTAATTCTCCTTACTCTTATGACAATGCAAACTAAAAACAGCTGATCCATTTTGATATCAGCCAAGTCAAAACTCTCTGGAAGTATTATAAAAATGTTTACTGCAGTGCCCTTGAAAAAAGAACTCTGCTCTTTTAAAATCCTTTGGGGTTTTATTTGTTTTTTTATATTTTTTTTCCTTTGGCTTCTGTCCCTCTTAGGCACTACTTTCCCGTCCTCCTCCCCCATACGTACTCCCTCACAACTCACAACTCCTGAGGAAATGGCCTCTTCCTTATGTTACTATAGTAGTACTATAGTTGGCTTACTGCCCAGCTAATCAGCAGTCTCTTCTGTACTTTGTCCTTGTAATACATAGTAAGTATGCTAAGTAAGGTCATGTTGGTCAGAATAATGAAGGCAGAGCACTTTAAGTGTACAAGCCATTTTGGGTTTTGGTTGGGAAAGCTGAGTCCTATTTATATTTGTTCAGTTTGCTGAGTACATGGGTGTTAATGTGACTCATTCTAGGTTGATTATATTGTAGTTTCTGACAGGTGTGACTGGTGCTTGTTAACTTTGGCAAATCTCTCTAGTAAGTCTGCACTTGCTGACCTTAGAAAAGCTGAAGTCAGCAAAGATTAAGGGAGCACTGATAGTCTCTCACATTTTTACTTGAAAAATTTAACTTTCATCACTTCATTTCAAATACATTTTGATGATTCCCAAGGTATTCCTGACATACTCTTTCTACAATAGGAATCTGATTTGCTGTTAGGACAGCAACTTTTGCTGGTTTCCATGTCATATACAACTGAGATTGGAATCTGAAATTCAGTCTAAAAAACACTTTTTGTATAGTGAATTTAGCCTCAAAAAGTCTCCCTGCCCAAAAAGATAGTAAGAATAGACAGTGGACTAAAGGTAAAACTGTCAATAATGCCCAAATGATCCATTGACTTCCAGTAAAACTTACTCTACTGCATGCCTATGCAGTTTTTTTTAAATCTGCATGAGCTCCTAAGTCACTTAGGTACTTTTGAATTTCTACTCTAGATTAAGCAAAGCTTAATGCCAAAACAACCTATAACAGGCTATGAATCTGTAAAATAGCATTGCATTTCTTAAGATAAAAGACTTCTTTTTATTCTGACACCAGATGTTTGGCCCTTTTGTTCCACTCTCTGTTTATTACAGCTGAATGAATAATTCACTGTAAACTACAGCTTTTGCTAACACAAAATATCCACAAGCAGATTTTAATTTTCTCCAGTTTCAAAATTAATCAGTCAATTTTGTTTGTGGATTTGTCATTTTATATAAATAGAACCTGAATATTTTTTCTCTGAGTATACAATATGCGGATGCATATTCTGGATGCATTGGTTAGCCAGGACTATTAAATAAGGTCATTTCCATTCTCTAATACAGTGGTTTTCAAACGTTCTTCATTTGCAGACTCCTAAAAAGTTTAGGAGGTACAGACCCCTTTGAATTGTAAGTGAATTGTAGTAAGTTTTACTGGAAGTCAATGGATCATTTGGGCATTATTGACAGTTTTACCTTTAGTCCACTGTCTATTCTTAATATCTTTTTGGGTAGGGAGACTTTTTGAGGCTAAATTCACTATACAAAAAGTATTCACATACTTTTTGAATGCCTGTACCTAGCCTAAAAGCATATAGAGCCTTTTAAAAACTTGACCTTGGTTTCAGTGAACATTCATTTCCATAAAACTCAGCTGGATGAACATCAGCAGAAACTTGGAGCAAAAAAAAACATTAATGTGGCTGATACAGTAGTCACTTAATAAAACTGTGATTCTCAGAATGTTTTTAAAGTACCACAAAATGACAAAAATGTGTAAGGAAATCCATTTTTTCTCCCTCAGACTTTTGATCCATTCTGCTCCTTAGTTGCACAGGCATAACTGAGGACTAAATTTGCATTCTGTATGTCATCAACAGTTATGAATTATTAAAAATAATGGTCAAAATACTCACTGGAAGTTTTACAAAAGGCAGTTGAAATTATTGTGCATAATGACTGGCAGATACACAAGTTACTTTTACTATCCAGAGAATGTGGTAAGTGACTTAAGTGAAATAGTTGCCTTACACAGCAGTCTTTCATAGCATGCTAGAGCTAATAATCTATCCAGGATCAGAGCCAGAGAAGGATTAACCCATCACAGCGAGACATTCTATTTTAGGCAGCAGGCACAAATGCCTAGTGACTGAACATACCATCACAGTTTGTTGCCTGATGAAAAGGAATACTATAATTTATCTTAAGCTTGTAATGCTGTGTTGATACATCACAACTGTCAAACTGGAGTTACTGTATTAAACTGGGAAATCAGATGCATCTTTCAAACCCTTCTGCAGTAAATCTTATAAGATATGATGTGTTTGAAATAGATGAAAATATACAACTGCTATTTAACTGCAGCTCAGTTTTCCATGATTATCAGGTCATATGTCTTTTTATCAAATTATACATCAAACTATAGTATCAGGAGAACATTTAAAATCTTACTCTCTGATCACAAAAACTGTTGGTACTAGAGCTAGTTAAAAATGTGAAAATGTTTCACAATAACTTTGTCTCGTTTTATTGACATTTTTTATCATTTGATTTTTTAACCAGCTCTAAAAATTGTTGTTATCACTATTGCATTAAACTTGGAAGTTTTCATACTTGGCTCATCATGTGGCCTTGTATTCCATAAGAACCATAAATATTTGACCTACCAAAGAGTTCAGTGTAACACAACTGTGGTTCCAAAATGTCATGTTTCTTTGGAAATTGGTATTCCTAGGAAGAGAAACATAACAGCCTACAAATCTAGGTATATTGCTTCAAAACCTACATGAATGGGCATTTCTCAGGCAGTGGAACAAGGAATGTGTAGGAGTATATAAATGTATGGCCATTTATATAAATAATATAGAATCCCATTTAAAAGATTTAGAATGCAATGTATATATTTTAATGTTTTATTGATGTTTCAACATTGTACAGTTTATCTGAGTATATACGTAAGTACCAAACTTTCAGCTAGTATAATTTATCATGCTTCATTGATTTCAACAGGGTTAGAATACTTTGTACAATATAGCAAGCTATCCTTTTAAGATATCAAGATTTACATGCAAATTAATTGATGTATAAGAAAGAATCACATACTTTCACATTAGGATAATTGGCCCTAGGCTCCCTACCTCTTTAAATGCCAAAATGGACAATGTGATCCTCAATGAATGTAAAGCTATTTATTATTTTGCTTTACCTTGTGATTCGTGTATTTTTGGCTTATTTACTGCACACTATTCACTCCCTGATCTGAATACACAATTATTAATCCTCTCATCTGAGATCTTCTTTGGTGTTCATTGCTGTCACATCCAAGTACTTTACAAATAATAACTGTATCAGTGTCACAACTGAGTGAAGTGGGATGACATTCTTGTTCCCATTGTACAGGTAAAGAGCTGCGATAGACTCTGAAGGGCAAACAGTACAGTCATTTCACATCTAGTAGGTCTGATTTTACAGAGTACTTAACCTGTAATACACCTTCTGTATACAAAGCATAATGCATGTTGACTTCAGTGATAGCTGTGAGTGCTTAGCACTTCTGCAAATCAGACTGCAGGTGCCTCAAGTTAGCGCCCCAGAATATGAGAATGCAGTTACTAGGCCCATGTGAAAAGTCTGGTTTTAAGTGACTTGCCTAGCATGATACAGGGACTTTATGGCACAGGCAAGGATAGAAGCCAAGGTTCCTGGGTGACATACAACAACCTAAATTGGGCTAACTGGTGGCCCATGGTCCACATGTCCATGAGGAGTTAAATTGCAACCCCAGGTTCCTGCTCAACTACTGTCTCCCCACCTATCCCCCATCATTCCAGCTACAGCAGCAGCTAGAGTCTCTGGGCTCCCCATGTCTTCCACCTTCTACTTCCTTCCCTAGTCCCAGGAATGTGGTGTAGGGAGGTGAGGGAAAGTTTGGGACCATGGGTGTGCATGATGCTGTGAGGGAGGGGAAGGGTTGTGGATGCAGTGCATATTGTGGAGTGAGAGTGGGCATTGTACAGGGGTTGGGGACATGGACACATGGTACAGGGGTCCTTAGACAGGGCACCTGGACAGTGTAGCAATGGAGGCTCATGATCCAGCATTGAGGTGGGTGGAGGAGGGGGATCAGCACATAGTGTAGCAGTGGGAGGGAAGATACCCACACAGTGCAGTGATGGAGAGGAGGAGGTGTGGGCACATTAACTGCATCTTTTTCATGGTCATCATGCAGTTAATTCTGTGCATGTCACAGAAAGATTAACTTAGTGCTATGCTTGGGGGGTGGCCGGGAGGGGGGAAGAGTCCTGCCTGAATGTTTCTTACCTCTGTTCTGATGAGAAGGGATCTTTCTTATTGCTGCTATTAATCTGACAGCAGAGCTAGAGGGACCAATTCAAGTTTAAGAGCTAGATTTAATCTGAAATGATCAATACCCTGGAACTTGACATGTCCCAAATGATTAGGCCAAACTGCAGTATTATTCTGAGCTCAAGTTGCAACACATTCTGCAGTCACTAATTCTGTTAAGGGATAACATATTTCCTCCTCCTTACCCACTCCCAGTGGATAATCCTGTACTAATGCATTTGCCATTCCATATTCAGAGAAATCAAGGGTCAGAGATATAAAGCAAAGGCCCCTTTGGAACCAGACAGGGAAGTATTTCACATCTCTGTCTCAGGAGAAAATATTTATTTTTTAATCCATGTGTAAAATGCTGTAGCCAGCAGTGCAGTAAGTGTCTGGTTTAAGAGGATATGTCTTGTTTCTGAACTGCAAATCCTTGAGCTATACACTGCATGTGAATGTATGTACAGGAAGTTCAGGGGTCCACCCACACACACTTCATTGCAGGATCAAGGCCTTATTCATTAGTACAATGGCATCTGCTACAGAGGTCTAGTAGTAACCATGCCACTTGGTGCTTGGCTTATTTCAAAATGGATAGAAATGTAGGTTGTAGTTTTGTTTCTATTTTTGTTTTGTTTTTTAACTATGTTAATTCCTTATATTTCCTGGAAGAGTTGGGTTATGGATCCTGGAAAATTCCAAATCATATCATGAACAAATCAGTTTGAATAACACAACAATTGTCCATGGCCCCTTTTCTCAGTCCCACGTGACTTTTTTTATATACATTTCTATGTATTTCCTGGGTCCATCTGGAACCTAAAGTAGAATGACTAAGAGGGCAAACAGATTTTGCCCTTGTGCCTTCATAAATTTCTTTACGGTGGCACAAGCTGTAAGCAACCAGATGTCCTAGCCTCTTGTTGCACTCCAAATACCTAAAAATGTTGCCACAACCAAAGGCAATTACAATTTGTGACATGTTATAGGGGATGATATCTGTTTTCTTATGACACATCCCAGAAATTCCCCTGCAGGTGATTCTTATGGAGTGTATACCAGGTTGCTGTGCCCTGACTCTGGGCATGTGTCTACAAGTGATGGAAGAAGTGGGGGAGAGAGAGAGCAGAGCACTCTGGAGGTGGTGATTGAAGAGGCCAGCTGTAGCATTACCTGTAAATGACTATACATTACATATGGTGCTACAAAATGTAGTGCTGTAGAGAAATCCCTCTTTGAAAAAGGAATATTTCTGTGACAAATCTGATATGTTTATGGCATTACAAATGGTGGCATTGCAAATGGTGGAAGTATATGGATGCTTACTTTTTATAGTTTTGCAAGGCCATTTATAGCACTATAAATACAATGTGTCCATAGCCTATGATTGTCCATTCAGTACTTCTTTCTATATGTTTACTTTCATACAGCATTCAGATTTTATTCAGCTAGTCAGTTTGGAAATACTTGTACTCTACATAGGACTATAACATCAAACCTTAGAAGTGTTGTGTCTTATTGTGTTTTCTTAGTACTGTCCCTTAAGGCCAAAGCCCTCATGTCCAGCACTGCATGGCTCTGTTGCTTTGTGGCAGTTTTGCAGCACTGGGACTCCAAGTTGTCTGCCATGAGGAGCCGGGGGCTTTCTTGGTTTCTCTCCCTACACAGGACTGGACAGGGTCAAGTCAGAGGCAGAGCAGGTATAAGAGCTGCATACATCTACTGATGCACCCTGGATATGATTCCAGAGAGTTATAATAGTAATAAACAACTGTTAGTTCAACACAGCAGTGTCCAGGGTGTTGTTGCTGAACCCACAACATATCATCTGGCAATGAGAATTGCTTCATCTTGAACCCCACAGATGAGACGGTCGGAAAGCAGGCCATCCAGGAGATCACCAAAATCACAACATTTAGCAAGGTGATGGAGCTCAGCCAGATAATCTGCTATGCCTTCATTGGCCTTTTGGTCCCATTTAAAAAAATGAAATCTCTGCAGATTAACAGATGGCCTTGGGCAAAAATGTGGCTTTAGCAGAGCAATTAGTTCAGCATAAGACTTAGTGTTTGGTAAGGCAGGTGTGGACAAGGGGAAATATTTTGGCACCACAGACTGTCAGGAGGATCGTGCACTTCTGTGCTGGGTTTTCCACTTTGTTGGCTTCCGGGTAATAGGATAGCCTCTCAGCATAAGAGTCCCAAGAAGCTAGCTGGCTCACATCAAATTCTTTTATATGCCCCAATGTAGCCATTTTAACTAACATCAGCCGTAACAGAGAGAAAAGAAGAAAAAGAAGAAAAAAACTTCCCTCTGATCACAAAACACAGCTAGGTCTCAGAATGTCATCCCACAATCTAGGGGCGTCTTCTCAGCAACGGATCCCATCCTCTTCACCAAATGATATGTTGTGTGTTCAGTAACAATACTCTGGACACTGCTGCGTTGAACTAACAGTTGTTTATTACTATTATAACACTCTGGAATCATATCCAGGGCGGATCTTAACAGTAGCATCAGTGGATGTATGCAGCTCGTATACCTGCTCTGCCTCTGACTTGACCCCATCCAGTCCTGTGGAGGGAAAGGGACCAAGGAAGCCCCCGGTATCTCAGGGCAGACAACATGGAGTCCCAGTGCTGCAAAGCTGCCACAAGCAACAGATCCCTGCAGTGCTGGACATGAGGGCTTTGGCTTTAAAGGGACAGTACTAGGAAAACACAATAAGACAAAACACCCCTTCCCCCTAGACAGAACAAGGAGAACCATCCATAGCTAGTTATTCTCATCTGGTACCTATAATTCATTTTTCAGCTTAGTTAGGAACACTAGCCAGGTTCTGTTTCATTACCATCTCCCAGCAGTCCTAATGCAACTCTGTCATCAGAGGATTTTAAGCACGTCCTTTACTAAATAGGGATGGATCCAAGCATGCACTTAAGTGTTTGCTGAACTAGGACCATTTGACCTTGTCCTTCTATAGTTGAAGATTTAGCACTAATTTCAATGCAAGTGAGGTTCTTTTCACCTCCCTCAGAAGCACTGGGTGTTGGCTACAGCCAAGGTTGGGGATTTTGACTGGAGTTTGCTCCTGCTGAGATTTAAACCTGGAGGTTCTTGACTAGAGGGTCCTACCACTGTCCTCAGGGCCACATTTGGGATCTGGAAGGATTTTACATCACAGTCAGATTGGCATGGTTTTTGGAGGTTTTGTGGGCAGCATAGTTCTCTTCTTTGGATCTCTTGGTCAGATCCAGATATACAGGCACTTGCAGTTTGTGGTGCAAAACTCATGCATGCCCAATGTGCCCTGTGCTGCAAATTTGTAGTGTGGGGGCAAAATTTACTACCAAGAAATCCTGGTAGCAAAAAAAAATTCCACAAAAAAAGCAGTGTGGCCCAACCACAGGACCATGGGCTGGAAGACACAGAGACTCAGTCCTCCAGGGAGACACTCTGGCTACTGCCCGAAGTGTCTCCCCTCCTCTAGTTTTGCCCCAGCTCCTGCAGTATGCCAGGAGCTGGGAAGAGCGGGGAAATGGCCATTTCCCCAAAACAGGGCATTTTGTCCTGCACCAAACCCCACATGCAGGAGTGTGCACAGTGACAAAAAGCAGTGGGACAAATTTGTGTTGCTATTTTTGCCACAGCAAACACATGTCCCTGTATGTGAGGATGTGCCCCTTGAGTATATTTTAACAAACTACTCCCTGTAGTCTGCAGTAACAGGCCATTGACAGTGTCTTCATCCCCCTGCTTTACCTGTAATAAGTTAAGGCATTCTTGATGTTTTCAGGCATGGTGCCTGGGAGTTGAGCAAGAGAGTTGTTTGTATAGTTTTCCTTGAAATAAGCTGGATGGACACTTCCATAAGATGGTTTAGATAGAGGCAGTCCCACCTTGAACACAGGGCTAGAATTAATAAACCCCTGAGGACCCTTCCAGCCCTACCTGTCTATGATTCTGTGAACAGCCAAGCTTCTTAGATCAGTTTCTGATCTGTTATCCAGGTATAAAACAGCATTGCTTCCACTGAAGTCAACAGCATTAAAAGTTCATGAAGGAGTTTTAGAACGGCATTGTGTGTATTTGTGCCCCATTCTGTATACTAAGTGACAGTTTATAAGACACTGGAATAGTTCACAGTGGAAGTGAAATACAGGCACTCGAGTTACAACATTTCAAGTTACATTTCACACTTACAGTGTTTATAAATTGACACCCTGTTTCAACTTTACAATGCCAGTTTGGACTTACAATGCTTGATCCGATGCGATGCAACGCCGGCAAATAAGTTCACTGCATTGATCATCTCCCTGGAGAACATCTGTCCAAACTTCCTTGGACACTTTCTTTAAGAAAGCAGACGAGACTCCAGAAAAACCTGCAGCCAAGCCTCCTGAGAAGACTCCAGCCAAGAACCCTTCAAAAAGTCCAACCAAGAGCCTTTCAAAAAGTCCATCAAAGTCACCTCAAAGAAGTCCTTCCGAATCAATATGATTGCTATTTACAATATAAATACATTAATGTAGCTATATTACTCATGTGTGATTGACTGAATACAGCATTCTGGGGTATTTTTGGTGAAAATAGGGTATTGAGCCTTGGTTCAGGAACCAATCCCCCATTTATAACATAGTTTCTTATGAGAAAATTGATTCTAAGTTACAATGTTTCGACTTAAGATGCGGCTTTCAGGAATCAATTGTGTTGTAAGTCTGAGGACTGCCTGTAAGTATAAAACTATTCATATATAATTGCAATCTAAACATATTACAGTAACACACAATTATTAATTTATATTGTAGCCCAGTTAAGCAAAAAATAATTATGTAAATCCAGCTTTTATAGAGAACAAGTCTTTAGTACGTAAGGAATAATAAATATATTCAGGCTAATTTGTTGCCTTCTATATTTGCAAAAAAAATTAACGTAGATGGAAAAAGAAAATACTAGCTTACACAAAAGAATAGTGTACATGTTTATCTCAAGCCATATTTTTACCTCTCACTTCTTACCTCATCCTCAGTTGCTGGGCCAACTGTAATAACAACTGGTTGGCTCAGAGCTTTCTTCCTCTGTCTCTTTCTCTGACATAACCATCATGGCACTCTGCTAAATATTTTTCCTCTCTGAATAGCTGGCACAAAGCCTAAGAAGCAGAAAGTTTAAAGATGATCTAAATAAGTGATATAAAAATATGAGGAAAAGGGGGCACATCTACACATGATGCTACATTGGTGTGACGCTACCTTCCCCAGCAGCTACTCCGCCATAGCAGCATACTCCCCCGGTACATTGCACTACTATGGTGAAGTAGCTGCAAAAAATAACCATGTGCCATGTATATAGTATAGTATGGGTGGGCTGTTACTGTGACCTTTTGGAAGTACTAAATAATGACGCAGTAAAAATGTTGCCATAGCGACATGTGTAGATGTACCCAGGAACATGTGTTGGTTATAATACAATATAATTTTCAGAAAATATTTTTTCAAATAGTTACTTTGTTATGCATTCATTTATTTTAGTGAAAACTACTCATTTCTTAAGCTTGTCATTAATATGCAACAGCAACCACTTAAATGTACTAATAAAACAAGAAATATATGTTTTATGTTGTGCATTAATAGACTTCTAACTATCATTGCCAGAAGGTAGATCCTGTGATAAAACTGCAGCTGGAGCTAAAGAAATTCCCAAACAAGTCACCTTTACAGTAGGCATTTTGCACCCCAAGGGTGTATGTATGGTTCTGTGTGTATGCATATGGGGTGTGTATGCATGTGCACGTACTTGAATGTAATCAAAGCAGCCACCTCCCCTTCTCTCTCTCTCTCTCCTGAAAGGCA
Organism: Gavialis gangeticus; assembly: GCF_001723915.1. Lineage (NCBI taxonomy): Eukaryota > Metazoa > Chordata > Crocodylia > Gavialidae > Gavialis > Gavialis gangeticus. The sequence continues at coordinate 72,147,726 of NW_017729025.1, forward strand.
ACCCCAAAGTTGTATTTATGATGCATTAACAGACTCAAGTTTCATAAATGAAGTGAACAACCCCCTGATTCAGTTTGTGAAGTAACAGAAAATCCCACAATATTATTCACCTAAAATAATAATAGGGTACTCTAGATCTCCAGAACACAAAAGAGGGAGAGGTGAGGCAAAGCCATGACTAAGGCCCTTCTTCCATACCATTGTCTACATGATCCTAATATATAAGGTCTGTTCCAAAAATATCAAGACTGAACTTGTATTTGTGGTACTAAGTATTGGGTGGGGAACGTGGCTTTCCTGAACATGTCTGGGGATGCTGGGACTCCTCTGGACAGGTTTGCAGCTCATGGTGTTTCCCCAGTTTTCTGTGGCCAGTGGTTGAAGCAAGTTCATTTGTGTCTCGTGTCCCCTTTCATTATGTCAGAGTGTCCAGAACAATGTGCGTGCATTAAATTTTGCATGAAAATCAGGAAAACAGCAAATGAAACATCTGAATTACTTAAAATAGCATTTGGTGATGACACTATGAGCCATACAAGAGTTTTTGAATGGTATCATCAGTTTAAAGAAGGACAATCATCAGTCAAAAGTGATAAGCATTCCGGACACCCTTCAACATCACAAAATGATGAAAATGTGGCAGTGGTTCGCAGTTTGGTTCAAAATTATAGGCAATTGACTGTCCTAGAGATAGCAGAAGCAGTCGGAATTTTTGTTGGTTCATGTCATTCAATTCTAACTGATGATTTGGGAATGAAACGACCAGAAAAGCAAGCAGAAAAGTGGGTGTCCAGCTCTTGGATACTTCACCATGACAACACACCTGCCCACTCAGCACAGCTTGTGAAGCAATTTTTAGACATATTTTAGCCAAACACCATATCCCACAAGTACTACAGCCTCCATATTCACCTAATATGGCCCCATAAGACTTTTTTCTCTTCCCTCAACTAAACAAAACCTTGAAAGGAAGAAGATTTTATGATGTGGAAGCCATAAGACAGAATGTGACTGAGCAGCTTTTAGTGATTCCACAAATTGCTTATCAGAGGTGATTCCAACAATGGCAAAAGTGTTGGGAGAAGTGTGTGGCTACAGAAGGAGCATACTTCAAAGGAGATTAAGCCAAAAACTGTTTAAGTAAAATATTTTGTTTCCTATAGCATAAGTCTCAATACTTTTTGATCAGACCTCATACAGTGCACCAGACAGGTCAGGCAGATAGGGCAGAAGTCCCTTCTTTAACTCTTGATATTGTGGCATTTCCTGCTCAGTCCACTAGCTAAATGCCACAGCTTGGCCCTGCCTATTTAATAGTAGCTTGGTCATGTAAAGATAAGCATCTTATTCTTTATTTAGGCACCAAGTGCAACATTCTATTTCATTGCTGAAAAAATAACTGGTACTTATGCAGTTATTAGGCATCAGTCATAGATTCATAGATGTAGTGTCGGAAGGGACCTAAGTAGATCTTCAAATCCGACCCCCTGCCCTGGGCAGGAGAGAATACTGGGCTCATAGTTTCATAGTTTCATAGTTTCTAGGGTCGGAAGGGACCTGAGCAGATCAT
>NW_017729025.1:72149567-72155412 GCF_001723915.1 Gavialis gangeticus
AGAGGGGAGTTCCCTAACCTGTAGGTATGGTGCCGGTTGTTCCTCCCCAGGTGCATCACCTTGCACTTGTCTGTGTTGAATCCCATCCTATTCACATCTGCCCACCCTTTTAACCTGTCTAGGTCTGATTGTAGCCTGTTGCTTCCTTCTAGTGTGCTCATATGACCCCAGCTAGGTAACTATCCAGCTTCCTCTTAAGGCCCCCCAAGGTAGGAGCCAGCACCATTTCCCTTGGAAGTTGGTTCTAGATCCTAGCCGCCCTGACTATGAAGTAGTCTTCTAATGTCCAGCCTGAACCTACTCTCAAACATCTTATGGCCATTATTCCTTGTTACTCCTGGAGGTGCTCAGGAAACAGGGTGTCTCCCATTCTCCGCTGGTCCCCCCGGTAAGTTTATAGGGGCCAACCAGGAAATGGCATTCTACTTCATCCTGCATAGTGGCTTGAATCACAGTAAGATATCTACATTTCTTATGAATATTTATTTGTCTACATTTTGACTCCGAGATGTCTTTCCTGAATAAAGAACATTGGAATGAAGATGGCCTCTGAAAGACTTTTCAAATAGTGTGATCTGGGCATCTAGTCCAGCTCCACTGAAAAGGCATTTCAAGCAGGTGGACCAAACAGTTCTGTGAAGAAGCCTGTTTTCTGCTGCCACTACTGTTTATGCAGTATATCTACAGGTTCTGTAATGCAAAAATACAGCCTTCCTAGAAAGGCAAGAACCCCCACTTCCACCACCACCTTCCCCCTCAAACCCTATGCCAAGGTACCACCCATCTTGCTAAACCACAGTTGGGCTTTCTGTTTATTAGTCTCCTTTTGTTCCCACTAGCTACCAGAGAGATAGCTTTAATGTGGAAATTTTGTTCTATTTGAACTGGTGGCTTGGCTACATACTTGTGAAATGAGCAGTCAAGGTTCAAATCCTTGAATCACCTTGCAGGAGGTGAGGTGAAGCCCACCATAATGTTGGTCTCAGTTTGATGTTAAGTACTTGATAGTTTTTGGTCAAGGGGGTTGCACAGCATTTTTGTGTATCCACAGCAAGCTCTGAAGTACTTTCCAACCTCAGGAGCAGTACTGAATCACTTCTGCAACCTCAGAGGCACTATTGAATCTGCAGTAGGGATAAGTCACACAGGGCAAAAATGCAACCAGGTAAGGTCTTTCGATGTGGAAATATGAATTCTGAAAGGTGAAGTAGAATGTCATCCTGTGACTTAGATTCATAAAGCCCTGGCGTGAGCGTCCTTTACGCGTCTTAGCAGTGAAGTAGAATTTACCCTAGAGGGTATGTCTACACAGCAGGATTCAGTGTCATGCAGAGATACCTCACTTAACCCTGCTGAGAAGCAGGGTGTATTAGCCCAAACAAAGCAGTGTACTAGCACAGGTATACTGCACTGCTGTAATACATTGTATTCTCTACCTTAAGCATACACCTTAAAAGTGTATGTTTAAACATTTTGTATGTGTATGTTTACATCCTGAACCAGTGGTTCTCAACCTCTTTAGACTCAAGGCACCCCTTTTAGGCTAGAGGTGCCTTTAGTCTAAAAACATTTGTGAATTGAGGGGTATCCCATTTCAAAGATAATTGATTTATTACAGTGCTTGCTTCCTTGCAAAGGAGCCAGGGAATTGAGAGTAGGTAGGCAAGGAAAGTCTAAGCCTACCTTTATCTGTTCATCTCCTTACACCTGGAATCTGAGCCTGCCCTTATCTGCTAATCTCCTCACACCTTACTTATCTCCTCATACTCCCCGCAGCATCCTTCAAAGGATCTTGCCACACCCCAAGATACCCTGAACCATGATTGAGAATTACTGCCCTAAACATTCACCCTAAAAGTTAATTCTTTACTCCATTTAAGACAATCACAAAGCTTCCATTGATATGAATGGGGGTCAAGATTTCATCATAAATATCTATTAGTCATTTGGATAAAGGTGGGCATCTAATACCTTTTAGAAGAACCTAAATCCACAGAACAGCATCCAGTCAGCATTAGACCTATATTTTTTTTTCACATCCACAATATAGGCAGAGGGAGAGATATTGATCTGAAAAGTAAGGGAGTCTTAAATGAAATATAGGTATGAGCTGACACAGGAGTGAGTTTCACCTTTAGATTTGAAAATGAGGGACTTTAGGTGCCTAAATCATTTTTCCAGTTTATAATCTTTCGTATGAGTATTGTTTACCATATGTAAAACTGAAAAATCTGTTTTCTTGAAGAATTTGGAGATGTGTCTGTGTCTTACATCTGTCTCTGCCAGAAAATTTTGCCAGATATTTAATGGCTGATGGTTACACATATGCTTCTGTCAGTGTGATCCTTGCCTCCAACTGCGTCCTCCAGAGAAATGCTTGAGCACACCAGAGCTACAGCTGAGCTACGCAATGACAAAGGCAAGGGTGACAACGTGTTCTGATTCTAGAAATGAAAACAATACCTTAATTCATCATCTAGAAAGGCCAAAGGAGTGTTCAGCCCAAAAGGGAACCTTGTGATTCATAAGCAGATCTCTGTAACATTTATTTTAAAATAAAGCATTGGGTCTGTTTGGCAGTTTAAAGATCCCACTGTATAAATCCATAAATTATTAGGTTTGCTACTGCTTGTTTTATCTCACTCGTTTTTATAACCCTCCATCTGAAGAAGGAAATTTTAATTTATAATCAAAACAGTACCATTTCTCTACTTCCAACACACCTGCCTATTTGCCTATCTCCCTCATAAGTCTGCTTACTATATCAGGGCTACCTATAGAATTCTGTAATGCATAGGAAGAAAGAACCTAATGAAATATTCAGAATGAAACCTGAATTCACACAAACGTTGCAAGGTTATGAATTCTGGCACTGACAGACATTCAGGTCCTTACTTTAACTCATGGTGCTTCACTTGAAGTGCCATGAGTTAGAGTGAACCTCCTCCCCCACCAATCAACAGACATTCTCCTGTTAAGGTATGGGGGGGGGGGGATGAATCAAGCTGCACTTTGGAGCTGATCCAGTTGAGAAGCCTTCCTACAACCTCTCTCCCCTACCTCCACTCCCCCTCCCAGCTCCACTGGTTCTTTCTGAAGAAAGGGAGGGTTAAGAAGGGAAGGGGAGGGAGCTGCAATCAGGGGTTTGCCAACTTGGAGGCTAGATGTACACCTTGCTGGGGTCATTTGACCCCAGTACTCTTTCGTGCCATGGCAGGGGGTCGGACTCGATGATCTGCTCAGGTCCCTTCTGACCCTACCAGCTATGAAACTATAAAACTATGAAACCTGAGCTTGGGAAAGGGGAATGAGGTAGGGGGCTCCACTCAACCTGCCTCCCTTCCCCAGCCCACAGCTCCCTCCCCCTCTCTTCTCCCCCCTCCCTTCCTACAGACAGCAGCAGGGACAGGGCTGGGCTGCATCAGCCCAGCCCCAATTGCACTGACAGTCTGACTTAAGGAAACAGTGCCCTAAGGTGCTCCATGTTGGAGCACTTTCATCCGGTGCCTCATTAGATGACAGTTAATTTGTCATGCAGTCAGCCACTTTTAAAGCATTCTGCAGCCATGCATATATATCACGGTATGCCTGTAGAGCACTTTCAGGGGGGCAGTCATCAAATGTCACTTCTGTCATCACCCTTCCTTAAGATTCAAACTGCAGTCTAAGTTATCTGAAAGATTCAATAGGCTTGCAGGTCTTTCAGACAAAGCTGGACTATAGTATATGGATTCATGTTAAAAACAGAAAAGGCTCAATAGTTTGGGCTATGAGTTTGTTCTGTGTAGGATGTGTTTGAACTCCAAAGTTGAACTATAACAAAACCAAGAATTGCACAGCTTTGATGAGAAGCTTCTGATCACACTGTGGATAGGTTCCTTTAGAAGGTTAGCAGCAAAACTGAACAACTGAGAGATATTCATGACAATAGCAGCTTCAAAGCTGTTAAAAATATGCAAAATTTCTGTGAGGGAGTGGGGAGTACAGCCGTTGCTGAAACAGACACAGAAATCTTAGCTGCCGAATATTTTTTACTGTAGTTTGCTATATTTTGACAGCAGGACAAGAACACCCCTCAGCTGGTGACCTGCACCAAGGAGTAAATCCTTTAGAATAAAGGAGGTGAGTAGCCAGCTTTTTGTCTATCCTCTCCACTTGCTATCATGGTACTAAGCCAGAAATTCATGAGAATTTATCCCAAAAAATAATTTTAAAAAGTCTGCTTAGCTTCCATAGGATCACTTAATGAGATAGAGCCAATATTTACAGACTTCAGCTGCTACTGTGGGTTTGTGTGGTGAAATGGCCTGTGGCTACAGCAAAGAAAATGCTATGACAGGAGTTTCAGAGCAGATGGGGGAAGGGGAGGCGGGCACAAGACATGTTTATTAACCACTACAGGGGCTACTCTATATGCCTATAATCTTTTTCTTAAAAGCAATTTACTACCTAATCACTTACGTAGCAGCTACTACACTGTTTGCCAAGACAACACCAAAATTCCATGTTTCACTTTCTTTCAAGGGTCCTATCAGTCCTTAAATCATAATGGCAATAAATATACTCCATCACTAACAGAGGAATTCCCAACAGCCCTGGCTTTCCAATAATAATTACATAGGATTTTATGGCTTTTGTCAACTTGAACTTATACTTCTACCTACTTTGAAAGTGGCTAATTCCATGATTATCTTGAGTTTAAAAGTAAGTTGTGGCCAGAGGTACCACAGAAGCAAGTATATAAACAGTGCTCTTATAATATGACTTCGTAGCTCATTGTGTTAAATTAGGTGTTTTGGATATTACCGTATTTTCTTGCATACTCCCAAATAAGACACACACTTTGTTTTTGGAAAAAGAGAATGAAACATTTTGGCCACATAGAGTAGGGACGGAACCCAATCTTTAACTCACACAACTTTTCCTATGCAAAGAGAAGCTACAGTTTTAACTCTTTCACAGCTGAACTGTCAGCAGCTTCAGCTGCTGCTGAAGGCTGTAGTCTGTGGTCAGATCTAGGAGTTTGAAAAGAGCTAAAAACAGTCTGAAGGGATGTAAAATAGGAGAAAAAAGACAAGGTGTGGTAGGGACACTGCAACAAACCAAAACTTACCTCTGATGCCAAAGTGAAGGGAAAAGCAGCAGCCACAGAACGCTGCCAAAGATCAAAGGCACAGCAGCGGAGAAGCCACTGCCAGAAGACAAGCCCCACTGGTGCAGAACTGGAGAGAAAAGCAGCAGCAGCAGCAAAATACCACTGGAGATCAAACATGCTCCCCCACAGCAGGGTGGGCACGTTTTGTAGACATGTGCAAAAGTCAGTTCATCAGCCAGTTCTCAGAAAGAGAGATAAAATCCCCACTGACCCGCATTCAAGGAAGACCAGAAGTGAGGCCTCCTGAGAGCCTGGAGTGGCAGGAAGCAAATGAGTGCCCTGGCAGGGACAAGTGGTGGCAACCCTGAGAGTTGGAATGCCCAGCTAAAGCTGGCTTGGAAGAGCCAAGATACATACCTCTCTTGAGGCCATGGATCCTGGATGAAGTTGACAGAGACTGGGAAAGCAGTGAGTCTGTGGAGAGAGAAAAAAGAAAGGATATTAAGCTGTGAGTAGCCCTTGTGGACAGAGAAAGTGTCCTGGAGGAAGACACCCCGGGGTGAACACAATAACGAGTCAGGCTGATGTGAGGGCTGAATAAGAACAGTACACTATCTGAACTGGGACTGAGATTAGGTAAGGGCTAAGGCCTATCCATGGCTGGTTGACTTTGCTTTAGCCTCAGCCAAGGACTAACGTCATCGCTGGCTGGTGTAAGGCAGAGTGTAGGGGAGGCAGAGCCCCAAGAAA
>NW_017729025.1:72160412-72161557 GCF_001723915.1 Gavialis gangeticus
TAAGGCCTATCCATGGCTGGTTGACTTTGCTTTAGCCTCAGCCAAGGACTAACGTCATCGCTGGCTGGTGTAAGGCAGGGTGTAGGGGGGGCAGAGCCCCAAGACAAAGACCTAAGTGAGAGACTGAAGAGGAAACCAGGAGAGGCAGGATTAGAGAACCTCCTCCCAGCAATAATCCTTAACAACAAGACATGGTAGGAAAGAACCCCTTGGGACCTTTTAGAGAATCTCACTAGAGGGCAAGCTGCCAACCTGAAAGGAGGCAGCTGTGTCTGATCGGCCCAAAAAGGCAAAGCATTTAAGTGAACATCATGGGAAATTACAAATTGGTACATTGGCCAGGAGACACAAAAAGGGTGTGGCCCTGGAGGCAAACATAGAAATGGAAGTGAATCTGGCACCCAAAGTTAACCTATTAGGCCAGATACTACATGCTGTCACCAAAGTGTTAGAAGTTCAACAGCAGCAGACCATCCAGCAACAAGAATGGATGAGATGAAATTGGACATCCTTTTGGATGCACAAGACGCTGAAAGAAGATGACACAGAGGCCAGCATAGAATCCTTCAAGAGAATGGTGATACAAATGGGGCTAGATAGAATTCTGTGGGCTAGCCAGTTTTGATCCCTGTTACTGGGGAAGGCGTAAGCCGCATACCATGCCCTTCCTAGGGATGATGCCTACAACTACCACAAAGTGAAAGCTGCCATATTGCACCACTTAGAAATGATGTTGGAGCACTACTGGTGATTGTTCAGGGCCAGGAAAGGAAAGGAAGATAGAAAGCCCTGAAACTTGATACAATTACTAAAAGGGCTCATGAATAAGTGGATACTACCTGAGAGAGTTGACAGGGCTGCTCTAGCGGATCAAATTTTATTAGAGTAGTTTATAAGGGATCTTGAAGATGAGACCCAGCTATACTCAGACAACATCTTCCTAGGACAGCAAAGGAAGCCCTAAGGGATGCTGAAGGCTTTGCAGCATCTGAGTTAGAACCAGCTAAGAAAAAGGGACATAAGAATATGGGAATTAGTTCTAGAAAAGAAGAATCATGTCGAGGGGCACTGAGATATTTGAGAAAAGGGATAGTGTGTTATAGATGTGGGAGGTAAAGCCACGTAGCCTGTGAAAGTACACTCGG
>NW_017729025.1:72166557-72207500 GCF_001723915.1 Gavialis gangeticus
GACATAAGAATATGGGAATTAGTTCTAGAAAAGAAGAATCATGTCGAGGGGCACTGAGATATTTGAGAAAAGGGATAGTGTGTTATAGATGTGGGAGGTAAAGCCACGTAGCCTGTGAAAGCACACTCGGCACTCAAGAAAATGGAAACAGGGGAGTGATGCTCCTGGAGTTAGGAAGAAGCCAGGGGTCAGTGAAGCAGTCAAGGAAATGGACTGCAGCTTCACGTGGAGTGAAGAGGTAGCAGTATGGGATAGGTCCATGGTGATGGCCTGTGTGGCGGGCCAGGTAATACAAGCCACACTCTATATGGGCTGTTTTCAAATGCTACTGAGGGCTGGGTTAATACTGGAAGGCATGGTAGAATGGTGCAGGCCAGTTAGGATGCGCTGTATCCATGGAGGGGAGGATCAATATAAGAGGGGCTATATAGATGTGAAACTAGCTAATCAGAAAGGTCGAATGAAAGTAGGGTTTACTAATTTGGATGGGGAAATGATCATAGAAAGGAACTGGTGACCATTATACGAGGTACTAAAACAGGTCCACAGAGCGGAGTGAAAAAGGAAGGGTTGTCCCAAGGTAGAAGGGTGGGTTGCTGAAGAGGAAACATCATCCTCAGATGAAGAAGCCCTAGTGAACCTCAGGATAGGAACAATGTGCCCTAGTGAACCTCGGGATAGCAATGTATCCAGATCAGGTTTCAACTCAGAATTACCTGAAGCAGATGGGTGCAGGGGTGTCTGCCCTCTGCAGTGACCATAGTAACTAAATAGTCAGATAGGTAATAAGCCGAATAGCAGAGTTTGGGGAGAGATTGAGATGGCATTCTGCCACACTGTCTACATAGGAATATTTCACCATTCATAATTGTACTCAGAAAATTAAACCAGTTAGCCCAGTATGATTTCTCATGTGGACACTCATTTCAGAATGAGAGTAAGTACTTTTTTTTAGGATACTGCCAAAGTGGCATAAGTCAAACTGGGAATAGGCATTTTTATACCAAGATAAGCATCTAACATGGGAAGATAAAACTAAAATTGTTTAAATTCACACCTAGTATAATTCTCCAATGGAGACAACTCCCATTTTCAGGCCGGTACTCAAATTCAAGATGAAGAAAAAATGTATCTTATGTTTGAGTTAATATAGTAAAATGCCAGGAAATGAGTTCAAGTCTAATCAAAGAAGGAGGCCATTCAAATATGCAATTGAAAACGGTTGAAATAAAATAAAAATATTGAGATGTTGAACCAAAATATTCCAATAAGTGATGGCTATATCAATGAAAAAATTATGAATAATGAATAGTGAATAATTGTATAATTGATGTATGGTTTGGAAGGTGAAAAGTAAGTAAAAGTAAATAAGAAATGGGGCCATGTGTTGAATACAAAAACATGTAGAAATATTGAGTAGCTTCCTATTCTGTGACCTCAGCCCACCATAAGCATTGAATGAAAAAAGTGTCCCTCAAAAAAATTGCAAAAAAAAAAGTCTCCTGCAAAAATAACCCTATATAAACTTTCAGCAAGAAACAATAAAGGTAACTATTATGTCCAAGCAAAACATCTCAAGTTTAGAATATCAGCCATATACTGAACTACTCATTTATATAATTAAAGATTGTACCATAAAGATGTGTATAAACATGGCCCAGTTAAAGCTGTATGGTCATCCTTAATTCAGCTCACTCTTATTTCAGAATGGTCTTTTATACAACCATAATGTTCTTTTCATGTAGGTTTGTTGTACATTATTTAGAATCAAATAAAATCAGTGGAGCTACATAGATTTATACCAGCTATGAATTAGACTAAAAAAACCTAAATTTATTTCTGGCTTAGCAGGTCAGTTGCATCTTCTTTAAAGATATGCTTCTACATGTCAGTGTGCATTTATCAAAAGCAGAGAGATGTATAATACTTTTACAGGCCTCACCTCTCAATCACCCTGCCTTTAGCTTAAGAAAACATCTGAATTATATAAAACTCTAGCACAAGAACAGCTACATTGACTGCAACAATCAAGTGAAATGTAGCAGTCATAATACTGCAAGATAGCGGTCATACAGAACCTTAAGTGGGTTGGGCTCAAATTATGATAATTATCACCTGATGATCCTCAAAGAAAATAAAATCATCTTGGACCCAAGTATGGAGGGGAGGAAACTACAGAAATATTTCTTTAGATTGTTTGGAGTTATTGCATCATTTTAATCTGATATTGTTGGCCGCTTTTTTGTTTATTCTTTCTCCAGGTATTCTACTAACCTTATTTACTACAAGAGAGGATGTCATGAATATTGGAACATAGCTGTGAAAAGCACATTTACAATTTTTAATTAGATTCTTTCACACTAGGAACCAGAGTTTCACCCATCTCATCAAAGAACAAAAACCATCAGTTGACTTCTATGCCCAAGCAAAAATCTCAGATTGTGACTATCAGCCGTACCCTGAACTGCTCATGAACAATCTAAAGAACAAAAGTTGTCTAGACAAAGGTTTGTCCTCCAGCAATGAGACAACCTTTCAACTAACAAGACTGAAGCTATGTGCCACATAGAAGGTTATATAAATGTTATACTGGGTAAAGCCTTACAAGTCGAAAGCAAAGAGTGTATTTTTAATTAAAAATCCTTAAAAGACTAATGTGTATGACAACAGTGAGGCTTCAAACAACTGTTACAAGTTGGTGGCATTAGTTAACCAGATATTTAAACCTTGGTTAGTGGCCCAATAGGGTTTTCACATAATTTATATTCGAATGGTTAATTCTTTCAGAATTCTTCATATTTGATGCTTCATACTTATACTAGATTAACATTCTCTGATACATTACATAACTTTAGGAAGCAGGCAGAGTGCAGAGAAGGACACCTACATTCTCTTTGGACTGAACACACAGTGCTTCCTGTATGAAATGTCCTCACATCATTTCACTTTTACTGCTAACTTAAAATTCAAGTTTCACCATGAGTTCTAACAATTATGTTGTTGCTGTGTTATCCAACCCATGGCTTGTGGGCAGACGCAGAGGTGCAACTGGGCACTTGAGCATGCAGGGCACTGGCAACACATAGGGCCAATGTCTGGGCTGCCATGGTGCAGCAGCCATGGTGGTAGTGGCACCTAGACTAACAGCGCTGCTGCTGCTATTTTTGCCCCCCACCTCTGCCCAGCCAGTGCCTGGGCTGGTGCCCTGGTCATGCCTCCCCCTTTCCCTCCCCTACACCTTTGTTATACAGCTGGGCCAATGTGTTGTCCATGAGAGCCTCTGCCATTGCTCACAGACACAGAGAATAAATTCACATTAAAACTTAAAACTGAGGTTGCTAGGAAGAGCAAAGTAGCAGATGAGTTGTTTATCATTGTTGCCCATGAGCCAGCCAACACTGGGAACAGTGTGTTAAAAGAGTCCATATACAGGCATTTATTTTTGTCTAGATTGCAAATATCCTTTAAATAGTTTCCAAAAAGGAAGTTCCGTGTCATAATTTTACAGTTATCTGAAAAGGGAATGATTTAAAGACAAATGTTAGTAGATACAGTATTTTCAAACTATCATGTTATGGTTTTAAAATTCAGCTTAATTCACAGTCTGCTGTTCCTTTTGGTTCAGATACAGCTTAAGCCAGGTCATTTCAGGTGCTGTATATATAGGTATATAGAAAACGATCATATTCATTTTGAAGTTATCATCAAAAAATACTGCTGACAGTATTAGGAGCAGGAACCAGCTCATTAGTTGAATTATGAACCCATGGGTTTCAGTTATCATTAAATTGTTGAATGTAGCAAAATCTTATTTGAAACAATGTAAAAAGACTTACCATACTCCCAATTTTTTGAATCAGTGATTTTTTTTCAAAGAAAAACTTTGTTATTTATAATCTGGGGATGTTAATATGTTTATACCACTGTCTTTTTTCATATACCACCTGCTATGCTGTAGCTGGATTTTAAATATTTATTGTTCCTTTGCCTTCTGATTAAATTTCACTGTACTCAATCTAGTCTCTCACTTTGAAAGGTTTTCCTTATTTCTTTTAAACAAAATGCAAGGTGTTTTTTTACATACTTCCTTTCTTTTAAGAAGTTATACCAATAAGAATGATTGGTGAACTTGTACTATATATAGCCAAACTCATTCTATTTCATGAACGTGTCATTTTAAAGAAAGCTTTTGGCCATTTATGTGTTAAACATGTTTGATTATGTGACTGTTAGATTATCTAGAAATACAGTTCATGTTTGGGATTTCCTATTTTCTTTCCTTATTTTTTCTTGATAGCAGTAGCCCTGGGCAAAAGGTACAGTCCATCTGCTGCAGAATAGAACTGCAGAATGTGTAACCTCTGGCCACTGGTAAAGTCACAAGTTGTATCTGATCTTCAGGATTTGGATTTTTCTCTGCTTTCTTACCAGTTGTGTAACTGGGTAGGGGGAGCCCTGGGCACCAACTGTGAGATTCCCCTTGGGCTCTTTTCCACATCAAAGGCAGCCCTGTACTGTACTGGGATGTGTGGAACAGTGCCCGGCTCCCCAGGGACTTTTTCTCACAGTAGGCACAGTCCTGCTCTCAGTATCATGCCTGGGGTGAGAAGGAGCAAATGGGGCCCCAAAAGCAGGTATCAGGCGGCCTACACCAATGGGACTGTTGCTGCCAGACTCTCTGTCCTGTCAGTCACTAATTTCCAGGCTCTCTATACAGGGAAGGCTGCTGTGGCAGCATCATCTACAACATCATCAGCAGCAACAGTAGTGGCTGCCTTCCCTGTACAGAGAGCCTGGACAGGTAAGACTTCCCTTCCCCACCTCCTCTGCCCACTGGTCAGTAGGGCTGTGCAAAGCTTCAGGTGCTGATTCAATTTGGAGGAGATTTAGCCCAATTAGGTGGCCAAATCTCCGAATCCAGATCAAATTGGGAGACCAATAAAAAGGTCTGAATTGATTCAAAGCTCTCTGAATCAATTCAGAAAAAATTCAGAGAGCTTTGGAGAGATTCAGAGATTCAGGCAGTCCCCACTCGCTGCCTCAGTGAGCTGGACCTGGACTCCATGCTGGTAGGTGGGGCAGGGCCTGGAGGAGGGGGGAGGGGACCATGAGGGGACCCCCACCTGGCCCCATCTCCTGCCTGCTCCTCCAGCCCCCCTGAGCACCTCCTGACCCCAACTGCTCTCCCAGCCCTGTTAGTTATTGGCTCTACCTGGCCCCAGAATCCTGGCTCTTAAAAAAAAAAAAAAGCCCCATACTCACCAGCTGCTGAAGTGGCTGTCAGGGCCTCTGGGGGTTCACGGTAAAACCCCTCCATGCAGTGCGGGGCAGTGGGGAGTGTGACAGCTGAAAATTATGTCTGTGTGATAAAGGTACTTGCTGAAGGCTCTATGAAAATTAGACCAAATGTTTTTCTGTCATTTGTTCAGATATTAAGCTATATGTTGTTGTTAAGAGCCTAATTAAAATCTAAGATGTAGTAAGGCCTTGTATGAAGTAAGGCCTAGTAAATTTAGCAAAGCCTTATAGAAGTAATGGTAGGCCCTGTGGCATAGTTAAAATTAACCTTATCAGAAAAATGCAAGGCTTGTACTGCTACTGGTCAGTCTAAGGACAGCTGAAGTAAAAAGAATCTGAATGGCTGTAAGTTATCAGCATAGCTCAGAAGTTATAAATTGGCTGGCACATTCAGAAATCATTTAGAAGGAAGATACAGCTCTGTGGAAGGAACTACAGATTAGCTGCTGGCCTGGATTCAGTGGGCCTATGAATCTCAAGGAGCCCAGGGACTGAATACCAGGGTCCTTCCCGGCACCTCTGACAGTGATGATCAGGGATGCCTGACTTCACTGAGCTTTGTGGAACGACAACCTTGTCATACATCAGGCATCAGAGGGAACTGCCAATAAGTTGCCAACGCAAATTATTATTGTCTGTCATTGTCTCTGTTATTATACTACCCGTAGTTGTGTTTTTGTTAAGTCAATAAACCTTTGTTACCTTTCTACCCCCAACCACACTCTCAATCCTGAACCCTCCACAGGCAGCTGGGACAGGCAGTAGTGGGGATCTTCCCCCCCACTCAGTCTGGCAGGAGCCAGTGAGTGTGGGGCTTTAAAAAAAAAAGGGGCCAGGTTGTTGGGTCCGGGTGGGAGAGCCATTGACTCTGCTGGGAGAGTGGGCAGGGACTGGGGACTCATGGAAGAGCCTCCACACACAGCATGGGGTAGTGGGGGGCAGCGGGGATCACCTGTTTGATTCAGAGATTTGGCCGATTTGGCAGCGGTCAAATGTCCAAATCAGATTCAGCCAAATCAATTCAGGACAGTGATTCAAATCACCAGATCAAATCACTGACCCCCGAATTGGCCAAATCCAAAGCAAATACTAGCCACTTCACACAGACCTACTGGTCAGCATGCTCCCTTCTCCCTCCCCTGCCCTAGGCACTGAATGAGCTTGCAAAGATTTGGTCTATTACTACCACAACTGACTGGATGGTGCATTTTTTTAACATCTTATTCTTGATGTTAAAGCTGTGGATCTGGCTCTAAAGCATACTGAACCTAGTGGAAGACCTCAATTGATTCCATCAGGCTTTGAAGCAGGCTGTACATGGCCACAAACTGTTTATATTGTACATCAGGTTCAATTTACATGAGAATGTTTATTGCTTTGAAAACTTATTTTTTTCATAAGTTTATGAAAACCTGATTTCTATTATTTTCTTCACAAAATTTTAAAATTCTGTAATTTTTCTCCCAGATTTTCATTCATTAAATTATTTTGACAGTGAACAATCAGTATCTTTCTCTCTAAAATTGTCTGCAAATCATTTTTGGTGTTTAACACCCACTTATTTTAACTGAAATAAATACCTTTAAGGATTTGGACTGTAATGCCTCATGCTCCAATCCCTCTTTGTATAGAGGAAAGATTCCTTCCATGGTAAAAGAATTCTGCACTTGACAACAAGTTCCCAGTTCTCCTTTGATCTATACAAGGCCCCCAGTGGAAACTGAGATTACAGGTCTAGACATTTGTCTACTCCACAAATCCCATTGCAATTGCAACACATACAATTATTAACTGATTAAAAGATCTGACCAAAGGAGTATTCTGCTGGAATTGTGTCATTTCTTACTATTGTGTAATTTCTTACTTTGAGTCATCTCACTCAAAACTGTAACTAGGAGGCTAGATAATCACCTTGCCGGGGTCGTTTGACCCCCAGCATTCTTTTCTGCCCATGGCAGGGGGTCGGACTTAATGAACTGCTCAAGTCCCTTCCGACCCTACCAACTATGAAACTATGTAACTCTGCAATTATTCTGCCTATATTACTGATAAAAAACCAGAATTTATCTGACCTACATCAGAGTACTCAGATTTCAGAATATTTTTGTGTGTCTCCTCGATAATGCATGAGACAGGAATTTCCTGGCAAATGTGTACTTGTCACATAAAATACTAGCAATCTGCAGATGCATCGGATTATTATTTTCTGCAAAAGATTTTAAAATTACAATTTGGAATTTCTTTCTGCACCTCAAAAAGAAGTTGGATTCTATACTATTCTAAATGGAGAGCCCTCACCCTTTGTTCCTCCTCAGGTTCATTTGCTAAGCAGTGAAGTATTGGAACCTAGTAATTTATAATAAGGTGAAGTAGACAAGTCATTCTTTTCATGATTTTAAGCCAGGTTTTTTTTCTCTTCTCATTTTGGCCTGTTTTGAATATCTTTAGACAGGTTTTTCTATAGGAAACTAGAAAGCAACATTCAGTCTTTTCCAAGAGTGTTTACATGTTTACCTGTCACAAGTCACTATGGGTATTTTTACATGTGCTCCGGAAGGCATGGGGGAGCACTTTAATTAGCGAGCCACACTAAAAGCACGTGAGCATCATGTGTATCAGCATCCCTGTGCTGAAAAATGGTGGTGGGGCACTTTGAACTAAAGCTTATCAAGTGAGCTTTAGTACAAAATGCCCTACCACCATTTTTCAGCACAGGGACGCTGATACATGTGACGCTAGAGTCTGCTGGACCACATCGTTCTGCGCTCTGATGCTCTGGATTTCCAGCATGTCGCAGCAGGCTCCCTGTGTGTGTGTATAGGAGCCCCATGAAACTATAGGACTTTTTCTTTTTACTTTAGTGGGTGCATCTACACACCCATATGGTTGCTCCTGGGTTCCGTGTTTACACGTGTGCCCAGAACCGCAGCACACTGAGCCGAGTCAGAGCAGCCCCAGCTGGCAAAGAGCCCAGGGCTCAGCCTGCCAGCCTGGGGCTGCTCCAGACCAGCTCACCATGTTGCAGAGGGGCTGGCTGGGGATGAGGGTACTCTAATGCAGGCTAGCTGGCAGGCAGCTGTGTCAGCATCTACACATGCAGTGCTGTGGAGTTAACAACTACACAGCAGTGTAGGACTTGTATTATTAGTTTCCTGAAGCCTAATAGGGCCACATGTGTAGATGCCAAAACATTTACTGGAGATCTAATTAGTCTACTCTGAAGTAAACATCTTGTGTAGATGTGCCCAGTGATGTTTAAGTCCCTCTGTTAGATTCATTTGGTCTTGGAGGGAAAGTCTCAAGGTATCTTTCAGAAAGAGCTTTCTTGTTGTATATTACATTAGAAAAATCAGAGACCATTAAAAGCATGCTCTACTCTTTTAGTTTACTGATTCAGTAAACTAGAGAAATCTATTGCTCTTAAATCATGGCATTATTACCTTGACCAATATCAGGAACAGTTTCGGAGAGAAGAACTGATTTGCCCTCTACTGTGGGATTTGGCCTCTGCTCCTGATTTGCCCTCTACTATATAGGCACACAGGGAGACTAATACAATTTAATAGTGATACCTAGCTCTTAAAATGCATAGACCTCAAAGCACATTACAATGAAAATCATTCAACAGAACACAAGTCACCTGAATCCCATTTCATGCTCCAGTCTCTGGTCCACAAAGCCTCCCACAATAATTAGGGATGGGAAAACCTGGTAGTGTTTTGGGCTTTTTGCATCTTTTCCCTACTTCTAAATGAAACGGGCAATATAAACACACCAGGGAGGTGGCAAGACACTTCCTTCATTAACATTTCTTTAATCCGTCAAGAATCATTACATGTGTAGTACTATACAAGTAACAAAGAATGTTAATATTAATTTACTCTTACTGTTATATATCTCAGGATGCATCTATATGTGCCTATTAATGCACAGCAATAAACTCCGGTGCAAAAGCACCAGAGTTTATTGCTCCCAGGCACACATCTGCATGTGCACCTGGGAGCACAGCACATGAGCTTGGTCTGAGCAGCCCCAGTGGCTCAACTTGCTGCAGAGGGGCTGGCTGGGGCAACAAGATGCTTCAGTGCAGGGTTAACCAGCAGGCAGCCCCCCTTCCCCTGCCACGTTGAAGCACCCTCATGCCCCAGCCAGCCAGTGCATTGTCTATACATGCACTGCTGC
Organism: Gavialis gangeticus; assembly: GCF_001723915.1. NCBI lineage: Eukaryota > Metazoa > Chordata > Crocodylia > Gavialidae > Gavialis > Gavialis gangeticus. Next base: position 72,176,038 of record NW_017729025.1, read on the forward strand.
AGAATTTTTTACTCTACAGCAGGATAATACTTGTATTTATTGTATTCTGTATTACCTGTATTTACTAGTACTATTGTGCTGTAGAGTAAATTAACCTACTCCAATCTAATAGGGGTGCATGTGTAGCTGCCAAGACATTTACTGTGCTGTTAATTAGTCAACAGTGAAGTAAACATCTTGTGTAGATGCGCCTACAGTAGCACATATAATATTTATCAATATATAATATATGGTCAATAGGCCATGAGCATATGAATGTTTTAACAGCACAGTGTATATGTATGTGTAAGACAGAGTATGATCTCATAATGAAATGAAGCTTTGAGTTCATTTATTTTAATTCTTCTGTACAAGTGCATACAACCAAAGTCATACAAAACCAAGAAGTAATACCAAAATCTCATGTCTACATTGTTATGCTTCTGTTGCTTATGGAAGAAAAAAGGAATAATTTTATTCTACTGACCTGACTATGCCCCTATTCTCTAAATCCCTTTTATTCTTAATTATTAATCTAATTTGCTTGACAACAACTAAGTGATGCTTTAAAACTGAGTTTCTCTAAAAATTGCTAAAAGAGCTTGCATGCAGTGATTCAACTAGCCAGCATGCTAGTTTGTGAGCCCACATCCCCCCAGGACACCATTGGGTTAGATCACAAACTTCTTTCAGCAGAGTGGCAGGTTTCCAGATTGACAGTGTGCTGCAGCTGACTATGCCGATTCTCCCTGGCCCTGATGAAGGGCAGAAAATGTTCATGTCACCCCCTCTGGTTTTACATTAAAATGAAACAAGACTTGAATTTAAATAGCTGAGTTCAGCAGCACTAGATGTCAAGCTGAACAGCTTGGATTTTCACCATAAAAATGTCACAGCAACAACAGAGATTGTGCAGATAGGATTACAGAGGCTACAGATATGCAGATAATGGTTAGAGATATGCAAATAATGAATTCCTGCTACCTAAAAAATGAATTCCTGCTACCTTTTTATCCTAAAAAAACCAAAACGGCTTACATGGGCAACACATCATCCTGATGAACCTGATGTTTTTGCTTTACTTAGTGGCCAACCTAAAAGATAACAGCGGTAGAGCATTGTGCTGCCTTTGGTGACTTCTGAGTGAGGAAAGCATTCATAGTCAATATACCATAAGCTTAATTCCTTTATTGAAGTGAGATATTAGGTTGACACTGTGAAGGAGACATTCATTATCTGTATTAAGTAAACCTGGCAAAGGTATCTGGTTGACTAATATTCCTTTCACACAAAAAATTATAAAGAAAAGTGGTTCTATACAGAATTATGTTGGTTTTCATTAAAAAAAAAACTTTTGGTACTGGAAAACTGAACAGGGTCAGCTAATGTTTTATTTATTGAGAAAAAATTCTAAAAAGTTATTTTTTGTTTGCCAAACATTGAAATGTTTTCAACTCTCAGGGCTTCTTTTTTATATTTCTCTGACAGAAAAAAGTTTTTCTCGAAGTAACATTTCTTTTGGAAATCCCCATTTTGAAAAAATACATATTTCTCATTGAATTCAAGTGAAAAGCATTCTTTAAGTCTAACCCTAAGTTGCTAACACCTCTCTCATTTCCCACTGTCTTCTCCTTCAGATGTTCCCATTACACAGCTATTGAAGGAAGGATCATAAGAATTTTATTGAAAATGTGACCACTTGAGCTGAAATTTTTCAACTCTAGCTCTTGCTGGAAGATTTATTCTATTTTGTTTTATTTTTAATTTAGCAAACTTGGATAGCTAGAGTGAGGAGAACAGGGAAAATATACTATTTTTATTATAAAATTCAGAAGGGAACACTTTCCTTTTGAATCCTTTTGAATGTTATTTGTGGAAATAAATAAGGGATTCAAAAGGAAACACTTTTCCACATGCTATTATACCAGCTATAAAAAAGTAATAGAATTTTAAATAATTAAGGAACCAAAGTGTTAAGGGACTGAGTTCATTTACCACTGTGCATGATGGGGTGTCAATTAAGCAATTAAAGATTCTTACGCATAACTTCATGCACATAAGTAATCTCATTGACTAAAAGAACAAGCTTAAATCTTTTAAGGATTGGACTTTCAATGTTATACGTGTCAATTCAAATGAAGAATAAAATGTATTGTGTTTTTTTATGACAGCTGCCTTAGGAAATAGTACAGGATTATTTATTATTTATATTTAAGCCAACATGTCAACACATTTTTAGCTTAATCTTAGTGCACTTTTTTCTGTGTACCAATGAAAGCTAGAGAATAAATTATTTATGACATTTGTAGCTATTTAAAGCAAGTCTGTTTTGCAGAGCCAGCAATCTGCAAATATGTCACAAAATAGTTGGATGTAATGAAAACCTCTTATACATTATAGATGCTCTTAATTATTTCTTGCCACTTATCATTCCAACAGTAGCATTTCAGATTAAATCTACTTAATGTAGCATCCAGTAATCAGACATTATCTGTCTACTGTGTGCATTTTCAGATTTTCTAGAGTAGTATCCCAGCTGTTAAGAAGGTAATATTTTTAGTTCAAGACCTGCAGGTACACAGCAAGCATATTTTGTTAGACATAGCATCTGGTACCTGTTTATCAAAAAACTGGGCGTGTCTACATGTGTGCTGGACTTTGCAGTTGTTACTGTGTGTCATTTAGTACTTGCTTAAGCAAGTGACTTGCTTAACCACAGTTACTGCACAGTCCCGGTGCTGCACGGGTCATTTATGACACTACTGCATAGTAGCAATGAGCTACTGTGTTGCTACTGCACAGTAATGTTGGCATCACAGTTTGTGCCTGCTGATGCTACATCATCATAGTGACAAGCTATGCCACCATAGCTGATTGCTACAGTGATATAGCATCTTGTGTAGCCCACTGTGTAGTTAATCATTAAAGCCCGTCTTGCAGTACTTTAATCAAATTAATACATATGTATATATGTTTTTCCCCAAGTGGATTGCATTTTTTTACTATAAAAATAATCCACTTACTTTGTTTGACAGCAGAAAAAGCTGCTGGACCAAATTTTGCTCTTAGATACAAAAGCAAAGTCAGTAGACCTGCATAGCTACAACTGTCAGCAGAATAATCAAATCTGACTATTTGCTACTCTTAATATGATAAGTATTTTATATGTTTAAGAAATGCCTATCCATTTTTATATTTCTATTCCCATGTGATTTGACTAATTAGAAAACATTTTTAATAGTTAAAAGTGTCATATTGTAGATAAGCATAGATACTTTATTTATATATTTCATAGATTTCATAGACATTAGGGCTGGAATGGACCTCAGAAGATCATCGAATCCAGCCCCCCGCCCGAAGGGCAGGAAGTCAGCTGGGGTCATAGGATCCCAGCAAGATAAGCATCCAATTTACTCTTGAATGTGTTCATTGTAGGTGCTTGAACCACCTCCGATGGCAGCCTGTTCCAGACCTTGGGGGCTCGAACAGTAAAGAAATTCTTCCTTATGTCCAGCCTGAGACAATCTTGCAGAAGTTTATAACCTTTCGACCTCATCATCCCTTGGGGTGCTCTGGTGAACAAACTTTCCCCAGAAACTGGTGGTCACCACCAATAAACTTATAGGTAGCCATCAGATCACCCCTGAGCCAGCGCTTTTCCATGGCTCTCAGCCTGTCATCATAAGGTCTGTTTTCCTGACCTCTGATCATGTGCATGGCTCTTCTCTGGACTCTCTCAAGCTTCTCCACATCCTTTTTGAATTGTGGAGCCCAAAACTGGATGCAGTACTCCAGCTGCGGTCTCACCAAGGCCAAGTACAAGGGGAGAATGACATCCTGGGATTTGCTTGAGAAGCATCTATGGATGCAAGCCAGCATTTTGGTTGCTTTACTAGCCGCAGCATCGCATTGCAGGTTCATGTTCATCTTGTGGTCAATGATGACCCCCAAGTCTCTTTCTTCCATAGTGCTAGCCAGCGTAGCACTGCCGAGCCTATAAGGATGCTGCAGGTTTTTCCTCCCAAGCTGCAGGGAGAAAATGGCCTTTCCACCAAGCACTAAAGAAAAGGAGGCTGTTGATAATAGTCTAGCAGCCACAGAACTGATCAATATGGACAAAAATGTAAAAATTAATTTTATAAAAGACAACTAAATTAATTGACTAATATATTCAATACATTTAGTACATATATTTAAATTTTGTATTCAGTAGTACGTATTGAGTAAATATTCCATATTTATTCAGTAGTGTAGTTTGTAGTATATTTAGAATGCCCAAATAGGATGTTTCATTACCACTCTCTTAGGTGTTGATGCCTTTTGCCATTTTAACATGGAAGTAGGCATCCCTCAAACAAAAGGTATGCTAGTAAAATGGAGCCTTTGGGCGGTACCATAGCTGGTTAAAGCAAGCATTGGATTTCCTATAAAGCTGTTTGACTGGAGAATGAAGTTTCACTCATCATCAATTCTTTTGCCCATCACTTTCTGTAAAATCCCATTCTACTCAAGCTCCAAGGGAATGAATGATTAGTACCATATCTTAGAAAAAGAAATAGGCATTGTTTTTGGAGTGGTGTCATCAACAGTCCCTCTATACAAGAATGACAGTCTTGCCAAAAATAAGAAAGTCATCAGTGACAGATAACTGAGAAGGCTGATTTGAGATCCACATGTTCAGTTGCCTTCCTTCTTTGAGTCCCTGTGACAAGCTATTTAGCAGGATTCATAGATTGTATTGGAATGTGACAGGCTGTGCCATAAGTGCTTCTGCTATAGCTTTGAACTTGAGACCTCTGGGCTATCAACAGCACCACCCCAGCCCCTTGTTCATTTTCAGTCGTGACAAGTAGTTCTAGCAGGAAAGAATAGATCCTGTTGATGTCAGGTCACGGTCCTTACCTTTGCATCTCTCATCTATCTGCCTCCATGGTGAGATGAGTTGGCTTAAAACAGGGGCGGGCAATTATTTCAGGCAGAGGGCCGCTTACTGAGTTTTGGCAAGCCATCGAGGGCCGCATGACAGGCAGCTGTGGGCAGATAAATATTAATTTTCTAAATTTTTAGGAGCCCTCCATGCCGGATACAATGGCCTGGCGGCCACATCCATCCCACAGGCCACATTTTGCCCACCCCTGGCTTAAAATGCTCAATCCCTTGTCATATACGATGGGCACTTATACACATACCTTTTCATCCCAAGATGTGCCAGAGATCTGCTGCTTCAGAGCAGACTTGATTAAGCTGATGCACACCACACTGCACTGCGTGCAGTTGTATAAGCGACGAAATGCACGTCAGCATGCACAAAATGGCAGTGGTGCGCTTTTTAACTAAAGTACCTTCTATGTGTTTTAGTTCAAAAGAGTGCTGCTGCCATTTTCTCAGCGCTGACATGCATTTCACTACTTATACAGCTGGAAGTGACATGGCACCAGGCACTTTTCAAAGTGCCCAGTGCTATGGCCCTTACATGTATGAAAATGCGCAATGGGACCACTGGGGATAATTGAAGTGCTTGCGTCTCCCAGGTATTGATGTTAGTATTGCATTTGTTCAGACTGGCTTTTAAGGAAATCTCTTCTTTTGCCCACTTCTAGAGCAATAACCATTAGTGAGTTAAAAGTACAGGAGCTGTTCTGGGAGTCAGTTGTCAGACATCCTTATAATATATTATAGTCAACAGGCTTAGTGCCATATAAGCAAAGCTTCGATGCAGGTGAAGTTTGCTTCAGCCAGACACCAGTGTTCATTTTCCTGTCCTTCCAACTGATATGGAGGATATTTTGAATACATCACTGATAGTAATGTTCCAAAGCTTTTAGGCATTTCCAATATGTTGTCCCATTTTTACACCCATACAACGAAATAGGGATGACGACAGATTGATAGAATAAGAAGTTTGGTCTCAGTCCTGATGTCATGATCATCAAAGATATCCAAAGGTATCCAAATTTTCAGACATCCAAAGGCAGCAGTGCCAGATTTTATCTGGTATTGAAAACCATAAAATAGAAAATTAGGGTTTGAAGGGATCTCTGGAGGTCATCTAGTCCAACCCCCTGATCAAAGCAGGACCATCCCCAACTAGATTATCCCAGCCAAAGTTTTATCTAGCCGGGTCTTGAAAACTTCCAAGGATGGAGATTCCACAATGTCTCTAGTTAACCTGTTCCAGTGTTTTACTACCCTCCTAATGAGAAAAGTCTTCCTAATATCTCAGCTAAACTTCCCTTCCTGCAACTTGAGACCATTGGTCCTTGTTCCGTCATCTGCCGCCACTGAGAGCAACCTAGCTCCATCTTCTTCCTTTTGGCCCAAGCCTCCAATTGTCTACATCACTTTGAATCCTAGCCCTACCATCCAGTGTATTACTGCTCCCCCCAGCTTGCTGTCATCTGCAAACTTGCTGAAGGTGCACTCTATGCCATCTTCCAGGTCATTGATAAAGCCATTGAACAAAACTGGCCCCAGGACCAACCCCTGGGGCACTCCATTTGATACTGGCTGCCAACTAGACAGTGAGCTCTTGATTACCCTCTGAGCTTGATGTTCCATACAGTTTTCTATCCACCTTACAGTCCATTCATTCAGCCCATACTTCCTTAGCTTGCCTGCAAGAATGTTGTAGGAAACTGTATCAAAAGCCTTGCTAACATCCACTCATCTCCCCACATCTACAGAACCAGTCACCTTGTCATAGAAGGCAATCAAATTGGTCAGGCATGACTTACCCTTGGTAAATCCATGCTGACTGTTTCTAATCAACAACTTCTCCTCCAAGTGCTTAGAAATGGATTCATCATCATCTAAATCATCTTCTATATTCACTTTTTGGGAAAGATGGCTACCCAAGTAGGAGAAATGTTTAACAGTCTCCAAGCATTCCCTGCTAATTGTAATATGTGGAGGAGTAGGTAGTTGGTTTGGGATGAGTTGGTAAAGTATCTTGGTTTTTGTGAAGTTGACATTGAATCCAAGTATTTAATATGCTTCACAGAAGCAATTGAGAGTGACCTGAAGTAGAGCTATTCAATTGACTGGGCACACATGACACAACCATCAGCCTACTGAAGATCAGTAATGGAGGAGTTTATCAGTAATTTGGAACATAACCAGTTGATGTTAAAGAGATTCATGTCTATGCAACACTGGATTCTGTCTCCAAATAGAAGTCTCTGAGTAATAAGATGTTGAATAGCTATGATATAGATGGAAAAGAGTGTTGGCGCACTTACACATCCTTGCTTGACACCAGTTCTAATAGTGAAAGGATCCATTTCTGAGCAATTTCTTGGGACGGTTGCTGTCATGCCATTGTGAAGGAGTCTGATAATGGTAACAAATTTTGGCAAGCATCCAAATCTCAATAGAGTCTTCCACAGGGCTTCTCTGTTAAATGAATCAAAGGTTCTAGTCAGGTCAATGAAAGCTATGTAAATATCTTAGTGTTGCTGGCAGCACTTCTGCGGCTGTCTAGCAATGAAGATCATATCTATTTACCTCTTAGTGGTCTGAAATGACATTGGGCTTCAAGTAGAATCTCATTAATGAGGAAAGTGAGTCTTTTGAAGATAATACAAGCAAGGATCTTCCCAGCTATGGATAAAAATGCAATACCATGATAATTGCGGCTATCTGATATATCTTCTGTCTTGAATGGAGCTATTCTGACATAACTCAAGACACTGGAAATCTGTTCATATTTCCAGATTTTTATAATAATGGCATGTAGTTTGGTGAGATAGCTATTTTCCATCTTGTTTATAAATTTCAGCTGGTATTCAACAACCAACGCTTTGTTGTTCTTCATCTGCTTAAGGGCTTCCAAGGACTTTTGATAAGTTGGCGGATCTGCAAGGTAGTTCTTAATGACATGCTATGGAATGGCTCTGATAGTATTATCTATGAGATTAGAGTCTCTATTCAGGAGTTCTTGAAAGTGCTTCTCCTACCATGCATTGATGGTGGAGCTGTCTGTAAGGAGTTTTGTTCCATCCTTGGACCTCAGAGGGATGGCTCCGTGTGCTTTTGACCTATATATAGCTTTGGCTGTGCTGAAGAAATTATGCATATCATAATTGACAAGTTTCTGAATTTCTTTTGCTTGTCCTCCCACCAGGATTTTTTCACTCTTGAATTTTCCTCTGGGTCTCGCCTTTAATGTAGCAATACGTGTCTTGATTCTGTTTGGAGTTGATGTCATTCTGCCAAACTTTGAAAACTCCATTTTCTGTCAATGAGAGGTTGAATTGCCCTATCATTCTCATTGAACTAGCCCTGATGTTTGTTTGTGAAGAATCCTAGAGATTCTTTCCACACCTCATGGATGCCATCTTTGAGGCTCTACTACTGATCAATGGTGTCAGGATCCTCAGGGAGGGTAGGGAGTATCTCACTAAGGCACTGCTGATGATTGCTTTTATCAGGGTCTTTGAAGCACTTGATAGTGAACCACTTCCTGGATTACTTCTTTTGTTTACATTGTTTTGGAGCAATACTAACGGACATGATGGAACATATCAAACCATAATCTGTCTGCTCTGGTCTTAGTTCTGATGATATGGATTTTGTGATGAACATGGGCACACACTATGCCCAGTCAGTCAGGTACAGTGTTTTGAGCAGGGTGAATTTACGATGTCTTTCTTTTGTTGCTTTGGTGGAATAGGGAATTTGTAATGATGAGATCATGTTGCAAGCATTTGCTTAGGAGAAGAATTCCATTTGAACTGAATATATTTTTGTTGAAAGATTTAGGTAAAGTGTGGAGTGAGGATTCTTATTAAAAAGAGCAAAAGTATTTTGCAATTAGCCCCAGATTTCCAGAAGGAAATCTGTTGGTCCCTTATGAGGTTGTAATCATCAGCAGGGCTGTCCTGGGGGGGAGGGGTGAATCAGGGCAACTGCCCAGGGCCCAACACTTTGGGGAGCCCTGTGGAGCTGGGTAGAGTGGCTGCGGTGACTCACTGCTGCTGCTGGCTTCATGTCAGGACACTCAGTACCCCTCCCTCCTGCCCCCACTGCCAAATCTGTCGCCAGCTTCTTCACATCCAGAGTGTGCGGGGCAAGGCCCCGCAGAGCCTGATTTCCCCCAGGCCCCGCACCCTGCTCAGGTCATCTCTAATCATCAGTGATCATATCCCATGGTGTTTTCACATGAATCATATATATTACAATGTAATCCTGCAGGTATATGATCCATTAACACGTGCCAGTGATTACATTATCTGAATCAGCCAGGAAACCTAGAAGACATTCATTTTTTTAACAGGCAAATTCTGTGATTTAAACATGTAAATACAAAAAGGAGAAATTTGGGGAAAGAACAGAACTGAAAACAAAGAGACAAAAAATAGGGAGGTAAATGCAAATAAAGCAAATGTGAGCAATGATCTGTTTTTAATATCAGAATCTGAATTTTGCACCATCAGACACTGCCTGGAAAACAAATGAAGTTCTGTCATTCCTGTGTATTCTTGAACCTTTCCTACAGGTCCTTCATTGTTAAATCCCACAAGGTTTTCTTCCCTGACTAGTTTAACAGAAATATTCTTTCAGTTGGTCCAGCTGCCTTATGGCATACCTGGTAGATATAGTTTCATTCTTAGTATATATTTCTAACATCTCTGTCTTCTTTTCGGGACCAATGGACTTTTCTCCAGATAAAGTGACTGTTGAGTTTTTGGTTGGAGGACAGACATGAAGGGGAGAAAAAGTACTTATATTGATTGGAGTTCTAGCTAGTAGTATGGTAAACTAAAGGTAATAACTTATTTAGCTAGGAAGTGTTCGGGGCGCGAGCCAGGTTGTGGCTATAGACCTGGTGGGTTCTATCCCCTGATGTTAGTTTGCGAGAGGGAGAGGTAGACTTGTAACGGTTCCAGAACATTTTATTTTGATCTCTTACTTACGCACCACTGGTGTAGATGTGGCTGCACAGGCAGTTACACTTGGATCCGTCCCGGTTCGAATAAGGGACGAACGAACGAAAAACAAAGCGATGGATCCGAGAACGAGAAAGAGAACGGAACGAACAAGTATGATCAAGTGCACAGGTGATTGCCTGATGGTCCCAGAGGCAGGAGAAGCTGTGGGAAGCTGGCCAGCCCTACCCACTGAGCGGTGAATGCTCTGGCTTCTCTCCCCTGCACGGTGAATTCTCTCTCCTCCCCTTCCCCGGCAAAACCTTAGCTTTTATAGGCAAGATCACAAGCACATTTTCAAGCAGAGTTTTTGACAGGGGATGGGGTTTCCCCAGCACATGGCCAGGGACCATGTAGCAAACCAAATAGGGGCTTTCCAGATTGTGAGGAGACTGTTTGACGGCATCTGTTGCTAAGCAGAGCTGGCAGAGTCCAGCTGGAGTGTGACAGGAAGGTCAAAGAGAAGTGTCCGACACGATCTGCTGGTCCCGTGAGGCAGCGCATCAGCTTGGCATAGTGGCAGGAGACATGGCAGGCATGTAGGACACTCTCGTTGCTGGGGTCCCAGGCTCCAAGCATTCCCACGATGAGCGCGTCAACAGTCATGTCATAGCCACAGCCCCCCAGAATGTCAGCCAGCAGGGCGTACTTATATTCCTAACATCTCTGTCTTCTTTTCAGGACCAGTGGACTTTTCTCCAGATAAAGTGATTGCTGAGTTTTGTAATTGGAGGACAGACATGAAGGGGGGAAAAAGTACTAATATTGATTGGAGTTCTAGCTAGTAGTATGGTAAACTAAAAGTACTAACTTATAGGGCTAGGAAGGTCAAAGAGAAACAACAGATGTTCTCTCTGAAGCAAAGAACCTAAACAACATAATGTGAAAGGTAGGACTAGTGGTGCATGAAGTGAAACAACAATTCAGATAACAGCAACATGATGAATTGCAATCAGCACTGAAATATGGATATCAGAAGATATATATTGACTGCAACTAAGGCAAAAGTTCTGGGTAGCATTGTATACAACTATTTGATAGGCTAGAAAGTTATAAGAAGTTAGGGAAGGATACAGTGAGCTACCCCGCCCCCCCCCCATCTCCCCTTCCCTGGCACCTACTACTATCATTGGTTTAGAGGTGCCAGAGGATAAATCCCTGACTCTTCTATTTTATAGCTATTAATAAATCTACCATCCATACATTTGTCCAGTCCCTTTTCGAACCTGGCATACTATCTGCCTCTAGAACCTCTTGTATTAATGAGTTGTATTAACTACATGTTGCATAAAAAATACTTTCTCTTATTCATTATAAACCTGTTGATACAATGCTAATTTCAATGAGTGCCTTCTAGTTCTAGTATTCTATGACTTGCTGAATATTTCCCTATTCACTTTGTTCACACCCCTCATGATTTTATAGATGCTTATCATATCCCTCCTCAGCCTTCTCCTTTCCAAACTAAAGAGTCCCAGGCTTTTTCAACTCTTCTGGTATGGAGATTGCAATAAAAGATTGCAATTAAATGGATGTCACATTTTTTTCCTGGTATCAAGCTCTCATCAGGTGTCACAGCACTACATATGGAGTATATTTTTAGAAGTCTCAGTTTTTCACCTTCCAGTTTCTGCATATATGTGTTTATGGAAATCAAATAATGAGTTCTACTTTTTTATTTAACTTTTTCCCTTTTGAAATAAAATCACATTGTTTGAAACACTGGTTTTAAAGGACCCTGTTGCTATGAAACACACCAATATTATGTCTTCTATTTGTCAATTTTAGATACAGTTTAACTCCATTAATAGCTTTAGGGGATGTTCAAGAGAACCTACTACCTGGGTATGCTTATCCTAATAACATTCATCTGCTCAAGTTGTTTTTTTTTTCTTTTTAAGATAAATTCTGCTTGTGTTAATTTCCATACAAATCCATTGACTTACATCTGGCAGGAGTATTTCCTAGGATGTAATATGGCCTGTAATATATTACTTGCCATTGATATTAGAATGCAGTGTGCATTTAACATACTGTGGGTTCATCAACATGTTCAATTAATGGAACATAGTAAACTTCGGAGTAGTTTGCGCTGGAGTACACTGTGCCCGGGTGCAGCATCTACACGTGCACCCAGGATAGCAGCACTTTGAGCCAAGACAGAGCAGCCCTAAGCTACCAGCAGGCTTAGGGGGGGGTCATCCCCAGGTTCCAGGTGGGGGCAATGGACTGCAGAGAAGCTGGCTGGGGCACGAGAGTGGCAAAACTGTGAAGCCGTGTGGCTGACCCCATGAGCCTGCTGTTCCACTCTGACTCCAAGTGCTGCTGTCCCACTGACCATCCACACATGTGTTGCAGTGCAGTGATAGTACTTGATGGTAGATGGTGACATTTTACTGAGGAGCTAATTAGTCTACTCTGTAGTAAAGCACATGTGTAGATGCACCCTGTGGGCACATACAGGCAAACATGGACATTTGGTTCCGCAGGAACAAGTAATAGTAGCACACGTACTGCAGCTACTTGTCCCTGGGGAAAACCCATGCCACACGTGCTTTGGCACATGGCAAGTTAACCCACAGGTGGTAGAAGAGTCTGGGGCAGCACTAGGATGTCTCCAGCAGCTTTACCTGGGCTTTGGGGGCCTCTCAGCGCTGCAGCTGCAGTGATCCTGCCGTGAGGAGCCTGGCTGGCATCCACAGCGCAGCTTCAGGCAGCCTGGCTCTGCTTTTCAGCAGCATGCACTAGCCGAGCATGCTTTTTTCCTCTGCAGGTTTTTTTGATGCCTGGATATCCAGGGGTCAAAAAAAACCTGCAGGAAAAAAAAACAGAGCAGAGCACACATGGGCAGCACACCCTTGCAGTACAGAGAACACCTGACTGTATTGTTTGTGGTGCTGCAGATGTGTTTACAGTGCCACATACTGCATGGCCACACTCGTCTGGATGTGCTCTGTGCATGTTTATGATTACCTGGTAGAATTGGTTGTTGATATAGTGCCAGATTCTACTTTTATTTATAGTGGTGTAAATCTGGAATTAGTCCAGCTCATCTCCACTAATTTCAGTTGTGTTTCAACTCAAATTTCACATTAGTCTAAGCAACATAAGCAAAATCTAGCCCTTATTTCATAGAACATACCATAGTGGTTTCTGCAAAGTCTTCAGCCATTAAACATTTATCTCATACAGTGTGTATTTTTAAGGTCAAGAATTCTGCAAGTCAGCATTCTATTATCTTTGTAAACAGATAGATAGTGAGCAGCTGTGTGTTACATCACTGTTAAACCTCAGGCCTTCATTGCCACCTGCATTAAAAAAGCTAAAAATATTCAGGTAGACCATTGCAGACTGTAACAAAGAGTAGTGAAAGATATATTACATAGGACATTTTATTTTATGTTTGGCAAAACTTATCTAACTGATTAACAAGAATGGAGGTAAAGTGGATTAAATGAACTGTGCCAGTTAATTCAACTTGTAAGTGAATGAACGAAATTGAAGTCCAGCTTTCAAGATGAGAGAAGAAAGCTTAATCATAATCTTTTCCTATATATAAGCGAATCAGCTGCACTGATGAAAATTTTGCAAAAAAAAAATGTGTTTTTTCCTGTTAAAACAAAACCCCAATGCTGTGGATGAAATGTTGATGATCCATAGCTAGAAATCAGTAAGTTCTATCTGCTTGCAAAATGATACACTGAGCTAAAACCTACTGATACAGTGTCATTTCATAGATTTCATAGACATTTGGGCTGGAAGGGACCCTGGAGGATCATTGAGTCCAGCCCCCTGCCTCAGGGGCAGGAAGTCAGCTGGGATCATAGGATTCCAGCAAGAAAAGCATCCAAATGTGTCTTGAAGGCATTCAAAGTGGGTGCTTGAACTGCCTCCAGCAGCAGTCTATTCCAAACCTTGGGGGCTCGAACAGTAAAGATTTTCTTCCTTATGTCCTGCCTGGGTCGGCTGCAGCAGAGTTTGTGACCATTCAATCTTGTCATCCCTTGGGGTGCTCTGATGAACAGATGTTCCCCCAGATACAGATGAGCACCCCTGATAAGCTTAGAGGTGGCCACCAGGTCACCCCTGCACTTGCGCTTTTCTAGGCTGAAGAGTCCCATGGCTCTCAGCCTCTCATCATAAGGTCTGTTTTCCTGACCTCTGATTATGTGTGTGGCTCTTCTCTGGACTCCCTCAAGCTTCTCCACATCCTTTTTGAATTGTGGAGCCCAAAACTGGACGCAGTACTCCAGCTGCGGCCTCACCAAGGCCGAGTACAGTGGGAGAATGATGTCCCAGGATTTGCTTGAGAAGCATCTATGGATGCAAGCCAGCGTTTTGGTCGCTTTACTAGCCGCAGCATCACGTTGAAGGCTCATGTTCATCTTGTGGTCAATCATGACCCCCAAGTCTCTTTCATCTGTCGTGCTAACCAGCACTGCCGTGCCTATAAGCATGCTACAGGTTTTTCCTCCGAAGGTGGAGAACCTTGCATTTTTCAGTGTTGAACGCCATCAGGTTCTCATCCACCCATTTCATGAGCCTGTCAAGATCTGCCTGGATCACCCTCCTGTCCTCAGGTGTGGATACTTTACCCCAGATTTTGGTGTCATCAGCAAACTTGGCCAGTCTGCTTCTGACACCAATGTCCACATCATTGATGAAGATGTTAAATAGTATAGGCCCTAGGACAGATCCTTGAGGGACCCCACTGGTGACCATGCACCAAGACGATTGGCTTCCATCAACCACCACCCTCTGGGTCCTACCGCGGAGCCAGTTCCCCAGCCAACAGATTGTGGTGAGGTTGAGGCCGCAGTTAGCCAGTTTTGCCAAGAGGTGATCATGGGATACCAGATCGAAGGCTTTTTTAAAGTCAAGATATACGACATCAATTTCTTCCCCCTTGTCCAGGTGATAGGTCACCTGGTCATAAAAAGAAATGAGATTGGTCAAGCAAGACCTACCCGCAACAAACCCATACTGGGTATTATCCCTCAGGATATTGCTGTCAACAAGTCTGTTAAGGATGGCCTCTTTGATAAACTTTTCCAAGACCTTCCCCAGGATAGAGGTCAGGCTGATGGGCCTGTAGTTTGCTGGATCCACTTCCCTCCCTTTCTTGAAGATAGGCACAACATTGGCCTTCTTAAGTGCCCTTATGGCTATTTTGAAACACAGAACGCTTAATACATGTGACAGTGAGGCACACTGGAGTGTTCTAATTGATTAATCAAGTCTGCTCAGATGTGTTCTAAGTAGAGCATATCAGAACATGTCTATAGGCACCTTTACAGACTAAAGCCTTCATTCAGCAAAGCACTTAAGCACATGCTTAAATCAAATTAAAGTCAAGTTAAATATAACCATATATTAAGTTTTTTGGCAAAAAAGAGGCAAGAAGTTAAATGGAACCCCAACTGGCCCAGGATAGGACTAGCAACAAAATAGCCATTTACACACTAGGCTTAAATGGTAATTAAGCTGAATTAGCCACAGTTGTTCAGAGGCAAACTGTTAATTCCAATAATTCACAGGTACTTAATGTGGGACATTGAGCTTGATTTCCTGTAAGGTCTAAATTTGATGCCACACAAAACACTCTGATGACAGTCAAACCAGTTCTCTGTTTTTAGCCTTTGAAACTACTCTTTCTATAGAAACTAAAGTAGCTCATGTGCCTATCTAAACTAAAAAGGAGTTTTTAATCCCTTCTATTGTAGATATATGAATAGTAAATTTGGTCCACTGCGTTTAGCAATGATACCATTTAAAAAGCAAGATCACAGCTAGCAGATAACTTTTCAGGTTACATTTTTGTCTAGAAGACACTGAACCTTGGGTACATACTGGTTCTTTCCTGTGTCACAAAAAAAAACACTAAACCAAAACAACAACCAAGTGATATGCTATTTGCATTCCATTACCTAATGTCTAAAATGTCTGTAATGCTGTAATGGCTCTATTAATTTAAGTCTTTCTCATGGCACCTTGTTCTGCATGTATATTGAAATTTTTTTTAAAGATTTTCAAAGATGTATTCGTTGCTTCTCCCTTTAAAGCATATTTTAATTTTTAACTCTAATCTCTTCTCACTTCAGGATATGCATGTATTTAAAGTACATTCACCCTCGTTATAACACCACCTTGGAGGTCTGAGCTTGTTAAGTGTTTGAGGAGGTGTCATAAGAAGGATGCATATAATTAACTAACAGATAAATGCATCTCATGCTCATTAGCAGCAAGACACATACCAGGAAGCTGGTATTTTTATATTAAAAAGCCCTTCTATATAAAAAAAAATAATAAAAGTAGAATTTTCTAGAAGTCTGTATCCTTTTTTTATCCTTTATCAGAAGATTTTCATTGTGATTTACCTTTTGAATATAGGATCATCTTAACACAAGGATTTCCCATGGACTCTGTTGCCCTTGTATTTCTTATAGCAGAATTTAACTCTTAATGAAAATTAGTTCTGCAGTGACTTAAAGTTTCTGGATGAATGACCCACAATTTAAAGAATTTTGCTACATGCATCTGTAACAGAGTGGGAAACACCCGAATCAAATTATGATCTCTGTTTTTGTCTGAAGTCATTTATATTAAGATACCTTTTGTGCTATGTGGTGAACATATGAATAATTAAGGGAGCCTATACATGTGCAGCAAGGCTGCTCTGATACACCATAATTACAGCACATCAGAGCAGACCCAATTAATTGAGTCTGGTGAAGCATTGTAATTACTGCACTCCAGCAGACTCCAGTATCATGTGTATCAGTGTCCCCACATGGTGGTGGAGGTGCTTTAACTAAAGCTCATTCAACAAGTTTGTTCAATGAACTTTAGTTAAAGCACCCCTGCTGACATTTTTCAGTGAGGGGACACTGATACAAGTGACACACTCTGACCACTTTAATTAGAGCAGCTATTGGAGCCACTCTAATTAATGTGCCTCCCCTCCCCCACCCAACACACACACTCCCACAGCAGATATATAAACACCTCAAGCGTCTATTATGGTATATCCTAAAATAAGTGTTTGATGCCTTCTGCAAGGATCATCAGGGAGTAATCTAGAGATACTAACTTTAGTTGTCTCTAAACTGCTGGTCAAACCTGAGGAAACAATGGATATTTTCCACAGTAGACTGTAGCTTCTCAACTTAGACATATGGAGAGAAAGATTTTATTTCAAGGAAAAGTAGCTCTAAGGACGTTAACAGATTATTTTATAATTTTGGAAAGATCAGTAACAAAGCTCTGTCTGTAAAAGTAAAAGGCTGCTATGCTTTCCAGTGTGCTTCTTGCTTTCCAGTTTTATTACTCCCAAAAGGATTAAATTAGCAATTCTGAAGGTATGTCTACACAAGACGCATTATTGCACAGTAGACTAATCTACTGTGCAGTAAAGTGTCACTGTCTGCTGCAGGGAAGCAGACCAGGGCAGGAGCCACCCTGTACCAGGCTGCTCCCATTAGGAACAAATCTGCTCCCAGGAGTGAGCACATGTAGACATGCTCCTAGGTAGGCTTTCTGTGCAGTTTTTTTCTGTGCAGTAAGCCTACTTTGAATTAGTAGCATATGTAGACATGCCCTGAAAAGCCATAACTAGGGACTATAATAAAACATGTGTAACTGATCAAAAAGGAAGTCTAGCTACCTGGAGGGGGCAGTAAGTCAGAGATAGTAGTTTCAAGGACTAAGAAATCCTATGTTTCAAGAAAGAACAGACAAGAGAGAGATGAAACTGAGAGCACACCCAGTGACTAAATTCTGCCCAAACCTAGTTGGCTTGGAGAAGGAAGCAGGTGATAAGGTCCACTTGCAACAAACTGGTGACCATAAAAGGGTAGACTGGCCCCGAATGCAACATCATTATTCCTGTGTTTGAGTACTAGCTTTAACTCCTTAGCTCTCTCAAATGTATGTAGGAATCTAAGGGAACTCTTGAGGAACACACTTCACTCTTGTTCAGTTCTGTTGTATTCTAATAAAGTTCACAAGAACCCTTGTCCAACCAAATTCCAGTCAGGCATTAAGTGCTGTCCTACTATCAGTTACATTTCTCCACTTCCCTAATCGCAAGGGGGGGGAGGGCAGGGGGAGGAATTAATTTATATTTGTTTAGTTTTGTAAATCATGCATACATTATGCTATGTATTAATGTTAGTGAAGCAAGATCTAAGTAGTGCTCCTTGCACTTGGCAGTTACAAAGTTTTATGATGGTTCTTAGTTCTTATGGGATTCCATTCCACTGGTCTGGGCCATCCTTTGAAAACCTCTGCCTCCTATATGTATATGTTTACCCTTATGACAGGAAGTTCCTTTGCATTTGACAAATGAAGTTGCCAACCACAGTTTTCATCCCAGATCTTCAGGAAGTCTTTTAGCATGGGTGCAGCCTATAAAATATGACGATAAGAACTGAGGTTTTGTTAGTATTCCCAGAGAACAGTGGGCACATCTACATGAGACGTTTACTGTGGAGTTAACTAATTAGCTGTCAGTAAACAGCTCATATCTACATGTGCAGTGCTACTAGGCAGGAGTTAACTAATTAACTCCACAGCAGGATAGCACTTGCTTTCTATTCTGCAGCAATGCATGTGTAGACACTAGAGGGACTGGCTAGGACACAATGTTGTTTCAATGTGGGGGCTGTCTGATGGCTAACCTGCACTGGAGCACCCTCGTGCCTCAGCCAGGCCCTCTGCAGCATGTTGAGCCAGGTAAGAGCAGCCCCAGGCTGGCAGGCTGACTCCAGGGCCCCCTGCCAGCCAGGGCTGCTCCAACCTGGCTCAATGTGCTGTTGTCCTGGTCACGTACATAAACACAGCATGCACAAAGCAATAAACTCCAGCACGATAAGCACTGGAGCTCATTGCTTCAAGTTAATTGCATGTGTAGATGCACCCAGTGAGTCATATTCAATCAGGGAAAAGTACTGCTATACCAGCTGTAGTCCAAGCTTCTAATGACATATAATTCTTTCTCTATGATACTCCAGAAGTCCTGGGACAGGGTAATATACTGAAATTGTTTGGTTCAAATGTCAAATGGTTTTACATGTTACAGACATTGATTCATCAATGTCTTAATGCACACTTCTATGGCCCTGTAACTTCACTGAGTACAATCAAGTTACACATGTATTATGTAGATCAAGATACTTGTGAACCAGTCCCAGAAATTACCCTCACCTACTTCAAAAACCAAAACAGGCATTGTTTTGAAAGTGGTGAGGCCAGCATGAGACTTTCAGCCCTAGATCAAATTCAGTTGCAAGCCGCATTCACTAAATTCATTTATTTCTATAATGTGTGCAGAAAAATACTGATGTGTGCAAAATAGGAGTAGGACTGGGTGGACATGTCTACATATGTGCATCAATGCACAGTAACTTATTTCACTGTGCATTAAAGCGTCATGTAAAAAAATGTACTATTACGCTAATGCTTAGTAAAATAAGCTACTGTACATTAAAAACTCTGCATGTTCATTACTGTGCATTAAAGCAGGCTAATGCACATTTTTGTAGTACCTCACATTGGAGGTGCTAAATTTTATGTGCATTAGGAAAAGCACCTTAATGCACGTGTAGACATGCGCAGTTTCATATAGACTTAACGCCCAATGAAGAAACCTCAGATCAGAAGAGAATAAGTAGTCAGATCAATGGCAGTACAACAGTGAATATTGTTTCATCTTTACAGGAGGGTAAATCCTCTTCTTTTAGCAAGCTTGAGTAAGCTGGCTTTTCATGTTGGTGTTCTGTAGTTGGTAGCCAAAGAAGAATCTATAAAGGCTATAATGTTCAACTGTACTTTCCCTAAAGTACCTGGTCCTGTTTGACCAGTGACTTGTGTACTTCTCCCACCCTAGCAACTTCTAGCACCCTATCATCTTGTTAAGATGGCTAGGTCTCGAATGAAGTGTAGCTCCACAACATCTAGAAGACTATGACTCTCTCTGTGGGTTCTTGAAATCATGCTCCCCAATCTGATGCAACAGATCTGCATCAAGAGCCTGACTGGGACTGGAGGAGTTGACCTTAAATTTCTTATTTGCCCTGTTCTTTATTGGGACTAATTTGGCAGATTTAAGCCAATGAAGTATAGTTCTAATGAAGTCAATGAGCAACATCAATTTACACCTATGGGGAATCTCACACAACATTATCTGTTTCACAAAATGAATCTTACACTTTACAAAAATAGTTGTTCTTTGCTCTAAGGTACAAGCTTGATATGAAGTAAAGAGCACCTTAAGAAGCCCAGTATGTAAAAATCAACTAGGCTAAAAATGCAAATGTTAGTCATTTCATTGATTACATTTGGCTGTAACAGTACAACAGCACACGTAATAACCACAAGACAAATTTATGATCAAGATGTCCTCTGACTTCCAGTTCTTTTTTGACTAGTCTCAGTGGTCTAAATATAGTACCTGTTACAGATGTTGATTGTAGACAGTCCTCAACAAACATGTATGACACAGCAGACAAAAGGCTCTTAACATGGCCAGATCTGTGTACCTGTTGTCAGAGTTCCCCTTTCTCTTTTCTATAGAACTGATAGGGCATTGGTACAAATGGAAAAGAAATTCAAGTTCTGTAAAATTTTGTGTGCTAAAAAGAAGTCAGATTTCTGAAGATTCTGTAATCTAATGATTCTGTAATGATTACTTGGCACTTACTTGCTAGCACCAAAACAGTACTTTATACTACGTTTACTTTTCTGCACCCCCCCCCGACTTCACTCTCCCCTTCCTCTCCCATCTCTTCCAAACTTCCACCTATTTATATTTTCACAAACTTCTTATCACACTTAGCTTCTTTTCTACCTTGGAGATCTCAGAACAGCAGTAGTCTCCCAATGCCTGAAGAAGAGTGCTTGTGCCTGAAAGCTTACAAAGACCTTTTTTCCAACTATTTAGTTGATCCAATAAAAGACTTCATGTCTACCCAAAGCACCTTGCCACCATACTATATAGTAATGCTTCCATTATGTGATTTCTTTGCTGTGCCAAAATTGTCAATGTTTTCCATAGAATAGGTTTGGAAACCATATGCTCAGATAACTATATGCTCTCTTGATCAGCTAGACTTTCTCTGATACAGAAGAAGCCTCAAAGCTTAATCAGTTTAAAGTGATTTTTTAAATATTGTACTAATTTAGAGTAGAAAGGTCAGGTTACTGAAAAACATCAGGGGATAAATACATTCAGCTGAATAGGCTAAGATTTAGCTTCATGGTTCCCATTAATGTTAATAATAGTCATGTTGCCAAATCCACAAATCACACTCACAGTGTTTTATCCTTCCAAATTCTTCTTGATCTGTATTATGGAATCATGAAATCATATTACAGAATTGTAAAATCATACTTTAAAACTAAAGAAATTGATTACAAATTAAACCAGTTCTTCATTGACCTTCAAAAAACAAAATTTAAAAGTTTAGGACATTTAAGTAAAGCAGATTTTTAAATCATAAATGCAATGGCTTTTGTATTTATAAATGTAATTTATGAAAACAATAAGGATTGTTTAAAAAATATTGCCAGCACTTTAAATACGCTAGTGTTAAATAATTCTAAAATAGAAAAATAAGACATTGGCTTTATAAAATGTGGCACCTCCATAGTAACATGTATTGCTGTTGCTGCTATAAGATGTGAGTATAATGTACAGCAATATTTAGGTTGCTTAATTATTATTAATTGTATTGATTTACCTAATTTCTAGACTAGGAGTGGTCAACCTGCAGCACGTGCCACAAGTGGCAGGGAAAGCCTTTGTATGTGGCATGTGGCAGACTGAGCAGGGAAAAGGCAGCACAGTGGCAGGTAGGGCAGGAAGCAGAAAGTAGAGCATCAGATCAGAAAGTGGGCAGAGAGCAGAAAGCTGAGCAGAAGATTGGATAAAGGAAGGGGGTCTGAGTAGCACTAAAGGAGGGTGTGGGGCTAATTTGTGGCATGTCTGCCAAAAAGATGGTCCCCACTGCTCTAGATACTAAATCCACAATCCTTAATTTGCTTCTTGATCTATCAGTATCACAATAAACGCTGAAATTTCTTTAATTTCTCATGCAGTATGTCTGTCATTTAAATATGAACTAAGATCTGAGATATATTTCACATAACTTATTTCAAAATCTTTATAATTACGATTTAATTATTTGTATCAGTCATACCTAATTATTTAAATGCTTGCATAAAGTCTTCTTTTAGAAAGTCTTCTTTTGTGTTGTCTATCAAAAAACTAGAACTATGATGACTGGGGAATTACATCAAACCACAAAGTGATGAATCAAGAATGAACAATTCAAAACATGGATCTTGTCATATAATTTCATCCCTATTTCACAAAAAAGCTGGTGAGCTAATATACAATACAATTTAAATACTGAAAATAGTCACAGAATCTCAAGTGATTTTCATTATTAGTAAAAAAAATTGAAACGATATATATCAGTGAGACACATTAATGCATATTAGCTTAATTTAATGTACATTACGGACACACATCTACACATGTGCATGCTTAATGCACATTAAAAATGGAAAAATTAGGCTAATGACACTTAAACTTGATACCTGCAAATACACTATAACATACCTTGTACCAGCAATTTGAAAACACAGGTATCAAATTTAGGCGCAATTAGTTAAATGCAGTTCAATGCAATTAGTTTATACAGGTATCAGATTTAAGCGTGATTAGTTAACGTGCATTAGTACATGTGTAGATGCAAACCAGTGGGTCTACCCAGCCAGTAGGGGAAAATGGCAGGGCTGCAGAAACTTAGCACCAAGTGCACTAACTTTAGTACCAAGTCTCTGAATGTGCAGACACCTGCCAAAAAACACTTAATGTGCATTAAATTTAGTTGTGCTTAAATGTACCTGTAGACATTCCCATACAGTAACACAGGGCAATCTATATGCCCCCAATCTCTTTGTAATACAAAACCTTAACTCTGACCACTTAATACATATATGCTCAATGGCACTGTATGAGTCTACCCATGGCAAAGTGGGAGGCTAGAAATATAGTTTTGCATTCTGGTGCAATGAACACGTCTACACAAGATGTTTACTGTGGAGTAGACTAGTTAGCTCTATAGTAAACATCACATGTCTCCATGTTCATCCCCTCTTAGGCTAGAGTAAACTAATTACTAGGCTGGAGTAAACTAGATAAAAGTATTACCTTGCTGCAGAATTTTTTACTCTGCAGTAGTGCACGTGTAGACGCTGCCCCAACTGGCTGCAGTACAAGGATACTTCAACATGGGAGCTGACTGCCGACTAGCCCTGCACTGGAACACCTCATGCCCCAGCCAGCTACCCCCAATCCCTCCTCCCGCACCACACTGAGCCAGGGACAGTAGCCCCAGGCTGGCAGGCTGACCCCTGATGCCCCTGCCAGCTGGGGCTGCTCTGACCCAGTTCAATGTGCTGCGCTCCCAGGTACTTGTTCAAATGGTGTGCCCAGGAGCAATAAACTCTGGAGCAATAAGCTCTAGAGTTTATTGCTTTGCATTAATTGCAAATGTAGACACACCCAGTATGTAGTTAAAAAATCCACAAACTCCATAAGGCTCATTAAGCTCTAATAGCAACAACGGAGACATTAGTACTCATTATGCCATTGGACATTATAACACACCTTGTACCAGAAATTTGAAAAGCATTTAGCTAAATAGTTTCTAAAATTGTTGTTCTTATATAAGAGATAATACAAGGATCTTTATATACTTTCTCATGAGCATATTTATATATACACATTTTTACTCCTAAAATGGATAACTTAATGTTTAGAGCAACATCAGGAAAGTCAGTAGGAAAAAATAAATTGATGGCCCACCTGCTTTTTCCTTAATACCCATAAATCCTCCTCCTTTCCCAGTGTTTTGCTATTTTATAACCTTCCTTAATCTATTTCTCTTTATAACTCCTCTAATACATGTTTATAAAATCCCTGATGGATGTTCAGATTTCTCAGAAAACTTGTGGCTGTAACAAATTAAATATGAGATCTAAAGTGAATCCATCTCATAAAAACAACACTACTTAAGTGTGTTTAAATTCATGTAAAAATAAGTCTTTCTTTTGCATTCCTAAATAACATTTTTTTATCAGACCACATTTCACAAAAGTTTTGCATCACACTTTTAACCAAAATATGTACTGATACAGTTTCAGTTCTCAGTTCTTTGACATTTCCTCAAAAGGATATTTTTCAAATGTGTCATAAATACACCAGATAATGCATCAAATGTTTTAAAAATCAGTTCTATATTTAATTGCACACCATTAAACCTATTTTTAGCAAAATCAGATATACTTTCTGTTTGAGTGAAAGTTTCAAACATGCTAACTGCTTTTGAACACACAAATTATTTCCCAGGCAATGGTAACATTATGTCTTTTATTCGTCCACATTTACAATGTACACACAATGAATTGGGAAAATGAAAAAATATGTTGTTATGGGAAGATTTCCTAGCACATGGTCTGGAACCTCAGTTGGTGTGAATCAGTGAGGATCCAATATTTCCTTCCAATATGTTGATATATACCAGCTTACAGTTTGGCTCTCACTTTCCCTACTCATCACTACAGAAGGCTGATGTAGTTCGATGCAATGAAGAATTGCAGTGCTGTCTTTTGATACAATACAATAAAATAATCACAGATTTACTGCAGCAGTTAATACAGATCAGATGTTCAAACTTCCAAAAGAACACATCTCAGGTTTACAAAGGGAAAGTAGTGTGCCCAGCGATACCTGCATTTGCATGCCTAAATATGCCATCAAGTTATTGGGCAAATTAATATATGATTAAGTGCACAATTATTCTGCTTGTACAAATGCAGTTTGTTGGTGCCCTCTCTTGCTGCACATGCTGTTTTCTGTGGGCATACCTCATCCATCTGTATCTGAAACTTTGGTCCATAATGCTATTATCTAGTTTAGAGCAAATTGCTCTAGCAAACTTGCCTGCATATGTTAAGGATTCAGTACATTCTCTTTCTGATTCATGTAGTTGTGTATCATTGTTATTGGTAGTAATTTTTATGTAAGAATTAGCATTCTTAGTACCGTATGTAATATACTGTACTGTAAAAGAACATGCTTATGCCCCAGCCATCCCCTCTGCAATTGGAGTCTTTCCATTAACTGTAACAGTTCTGAGTCAGACTCTATGTGGAAGCCTCTGTCCTGGAAGAGGTTACCATTAGGGGTGTGCGAAGCGGGTCCTATTCGATTTGGATTCGGATTCAGCCCGAATCAGGGACAGTGATTTGTTTTATTGATTCGGATCACTGTCCCTTCTTTGATTAGGCTGAATCCGAATCTGAAGATTCAATGCTGATTTGGAGAATCAGCGATTCAGACACAGATGAAGCTTTAAAAGATTTTTCTACATACTTCAAGGTAGCAGGCATGGCTCATGATCGCTGTGATGCTGGGGCACATGAAGTGTTCCACAGGACTGCAGGAGGGACTTCCATGTGCTCAGTGACAAACCCAGAAGTGGACCAGAACTACTTCTGGTCCACTTCCGGGCCTGGCAGGGAACATGCTGGGGGCCCCCCCCACACCTCCCCAGCTCAGCGATCTGCCACAAGGGAACCCCAGGTGACCCCCCCCAGACCCAGGAAGTACCAGTCACGGAGCCAGGGGGACGTGGAGTTGGGGCCCAGAGCACTTCCCGGAGGACCCAGAAGTGGACCAAAAGTGCTTCTGGTCCAATTCTGGGTCTGCTGCTGAGCGTGCTGGGGAGCCCCCTATGCTTCTGTGGGACACTCCATGTGCCCCAGCATCACAGCATTCATGAGCCCCTGCTACATAGAAGTATGTAGAAAAAACATTTAAAGCTGTCTTTATGTCTGAATGTCTGAATCTTTCCAAATCTCTCTGAATTGATTTGGAGGGTTCCAATTCAATTTGAAGAGATTAAAGGGTCCTCTGATTTAATTTGGATTCAGAGATTTGGCCACCAAATGGGGCCGAATCTCTGCCGAATCAAATCAGGGACTAAAGCTTTGCACAGCCCTAGTTGCCATGTGTTCGGTACTATACAAACATGGAACAAAAAGACTGTCCTGGCTCAGGGCAATAGGCTAGAGGCAACCAGAGAAACTTTCCTCAATATCAATATGATCACTAAACATCATGCAAGTAAAATGGCCTAATTTTCAAAAGTGCACTTACACATATGAAAAAATTTGCACACAACTGTATTGTATTTGTGCTAGTGGTTGTGTTATGGTTGTCCATGTAAATCAGACTTTGCACACACACACAGCAGATTATGCATATAGCTGGCCAATTTGGGGTGCAGATACCAATCTCGCACTTTTTGTGGGAACATACAAATTAATTGTAGAATAAAAAAATAAGAGCATAGGGATTTTCACTATGATAGACAACCTTTTTCTAGTTATCTATTCCTTTGAACGTATTTAACATCTTCATTAGAAGTAAGTAATGTAAATAATAAAGCTGGCACATAATAACATTTAACACTTAAGGGTTTTGATATTTTCCATAACACTGTAGGAAGATTAAATATTTTGTAAATAAAAAAATCAAACTTGAACTTATTCAAATGGAACACATATCTGCACCAAAGAAGCTAGATGTTGAAAGTGTTTAGAAATGCACAGATATTTTGAGTTTGCTCACAGTTCTGGAGATCACCATCATCTGGCTACACTCATTTCATGACCAAGGGATTATAGTGAGGCATGCCAAAGAGTGTAATAACACAAGTTTTGTTCATAATGTTCATCCACGGTCATGGAACTGTCACCCACAGCTTTCAGTCATGAAGGAGATGGGTGGGATCTGCTGTCTAACTCTAGGCCCACTGGTAATACTGTCCTGATGTGTCTCTGAAAAAACTTGTCATAAAACATAACATAAGAAATATTAGCAGTAAATATGTGGTGAGAGATGGAAAATATAGAAGTAGAGCAGTGGTGCTCAACCTTCCTTCCCTGTGGGCTGGATGAGTGCACAGGGCCAATGCATGGACCAAATCCAGACACGGAGTGCTCTTCTGCATGCCACCTGACCTGGGTCAAACCCTGGTGCCAGATCC
This sequence comes from Gavialis gangeticus, assembly GCF_001723915.1. Lineage (NCBI taxonomy): Eukaryota > Metazoa > Chordata > Crocodylia > Gavialidae > Gavialis > Gavialis gangeticus. The sequence goes on from NW_017729025.1 coordinate 72,203,063, forward strand.
AGTAGTCTACGATCCCAACCCCACATACCAGCCCCACTGCACACTGGTGTGCTCTAGGGTGCAAGGCCATGTCATCCAGTCTGCAGGATGGTATAGATCTGCTATAGGTCCAGAAATATGGTAGCAGCAGGGCAGAAATTGATGCTACCACCACTACCCAAATTTCTGGATGCATAGGGAGCCCCACTGATCAGATGGCACAGTACCATGAGCTAGATCTGGTCCACAGGTCAGAGGTTCAGCACTGCTGGGATAGAGCAATATTCATTACTCATGCAGTGAATAATAAGCCTAATAATCCTCTCACTAAGGGTCTTCTCCTGCTTCTACTGAAGCCGATAAGAGATCTGCCATGGATATCAAAGAGAGCAGAACTGGATTCTTCTGTCAATGCTTAAATCAAGAATGCCTCAGATAAAGTCAACAGAGTTACAGCAGTAGCAAACTGATATAAATGAGAGAAGTATGCCCCGATCTCATTTTCTTACACATCCAACTCTTTCCTTTCTCATTTCCTACATAAAGACCTTTACCTTTACCCATATTTATTCTTAGATAGAATTACATTATACCAAAAATAGAAATAGGACCCATCCTAAGGACCCAGAGGTATTACTGGCCAGCTCTGTGCCCTTGGCAGTGGCAATACACGGTGGAGGAACAGTTTCCAAAAGTTTGTTGCTGAAGGGACAGGAGGGGAAAAGAAAACTAATTAGCTCCACAGCAAAGTGTCACTCTCTACATGTGCACCAGTATTCAGGCGCAGTACATTAATTAACTCCACGGTAGGGGGACAGAATTATCTTACAGCACACTTACTTCCTCTGCTAAAATGCACCTGGAGGCAGTAGTAGGGGCTGGCTGGGGCACATGGGTGCTAAAGAGCAGGGGCTGCATGCCACACGGCTCCACACTTTAGCACTCTCATGCCCCAGCCAGCCCCTCTGCAACCAGACACCACCACCCGAAGCCCAAGGCTAACTCCTGAGCCTGCTTCCAGCTCAGGGCTGCTCCCCACAGCTCAAACTGCTGCTGCCCAGGGTGCACATGCACACTGCACCCAGGAGCTGTTGAGTCTAATGCAGCAACTCTGGAATTTATTGTGTCACATTAGTTGCACCCAGTAGTAATCATTTTGAACCTGTTCTAAGATGAAGTAACTAGGAGTCTTTCCATTAACTGTAACAATTCTGAGACCAAATCTCATTTAGAACCACCCATTTTATTCACTTTGAAATAGTGCTTATTACTGCTAAATAGCATTTTCCCTTCAAAACCTACTCAGAAGGCGAATTTACAGAACATCCCAGTAGTTGGTGAAGCAAAGATCAGATTTGCCTGGAGTGGTTTTGCGTGTCAAATAATAATCTTTGGAAGCCTGTTATATTGCAGATGGAGATTTTAGCTGCCATGTTGTCCTTCTAAAAATAGCATGCATGATTGTACAGTTAACATGGAAGGAAACAAGAATGTAAGTATACATCCATATATCAACAAATCATCCAAGAAGCCCTTCTGCAGGATTCTATAATCAATATAATAATAAACAATCCCTTTTGACGTGAGGAAACTGGTAAACATACCTTTAAAAATGCAGTGTATATTGGACAAAAAGCTTATGTGGTTTCATAGTTGAGATAAATATTCCACAGATGAAGGTATTAATGTTTGAAGGCAGAGAAGCACTGTATAAATATTAATGGACATTTTAAAATTGCCAGAGTTGATAAAGTCCAACTAGTTCTAAATGATTTGGGTAGCTAAGGTGAGGAAAGAGATAAGGGCAAATGAATGCATACAGTTTTTAAGACAAAATACAATAACATCTATTTCACAGACCACTTGCAAAACCCAGCCCCTGTCTCCTGCACACACATTACAATATTCTTAAAACTTCCCATATAGTTTTGGCCCTTTCTTTAAAAAGAGCACAGATGTCTTACACTCAGAAACTGACTTATGGTGTTTTTTGAGGCTGGACCCAACTCCAGAGATTGTCAGTAGGATTTATTCCATTGACTTCAATGCAGTTGGAGTAGGTTCTTCAATAATATATTGTATGTTGCATTAAATCATCATGAAATATTTGTTTGTGACTGACTTAACAGCTCGATAGTAAGTTGCTGAGATATGGAAAAGGCAGTTCTTCAGCCAAGGTCCTAGGGGACTTGGCATTTTGCTGAGACTACATTTGTAATCCATGGCAAAGAGTTGCAGTAGTTTTAGTCATGAGTAAATTTACAGAATGAGCCAGGTCATAGAATAAGTTGGACAACCAGCTCAGGAGCTGCGCTAGTGCACCCTGATGGCCATAGAAAGAAGCCAATTGACTCCAATAGGCTTTAGAAGGCACAAATACCTACCACATTGAGAAATATAGCCAAATGTAATCTTGTTGTGCCTTAGCATTTATAGCATGAAAGGAGCATCTTAAACTTAGCAGAAGTAATTCTTACAAGTTTAACATGTTGACCGCATGTGTTTCTACAACTGCATATAACAAGAAAGATGAGCAATTTTCTCTGTTTTACAAAAAAAAAAGGCAAGTACTTTATTTATCAATAGAATTATTAGCTGCTTTTTTACACCATTGCAATGACTAAACAAATAGCATAAAAGAAACATAGGAGAGTATAAAACCACATTACTCCAGCTGTTACCCCGGACGACCTTTTGACAAAGTACAGAGTTAGATGTTTCAAGTATGGCACTTATATAAATAAGAGCAGAAAGAAGGTGACATATTCACAGTTAAAAGCAACAAACTCTGTTCCTTTGGTATGTCTGTTAGATCATCATAGGTTAATACATAACTTGGCTGAATATTAATTCCATCTTATTTATGCACATTTATGCACAGGGAATTATTTTAAATGTACTGACAACTTTTGTGGATCACAACTAGCATAAGATGATTAAGGTCTCTGGTGTGTGTGGACAGGCAAACAAAAAATGGCAAAATAATATTCGGCATTACTCTGTATAGTGTAATTAACTGTTGTACAGACCTATATTTGAAAATAGCTAATAATACACACCAGTAAGAAACTCTGTGACCTGGATGGATGAAATAAATTCAGACATCTGTGAGATGGGAGTGCAGAAATGTACTGGCTGAATTTGTGGTCAGGTGCCTAACAGTGCAATTACCCTCCTTTTAGAGCATGCTTACATTTGCATATCACAACAATCCCCTCCCTCCCCAGTAAAGAGTATCCTTGCAATTTTTTTTTTAAATATGGACATTCTACACTTGTTTACAACAATTAGTCAGACAGTCCAGACTGTAATCTCACCCTAATGATAACCCAAACAAACTGCTCCAATCAAAAGATAACATTGGATCATTAGCAATAAAGTAACTGTGCTGTAAGGCTAGATCAAGCATAGTTTTATAACTGTTTCTTCAGTCTCTTATGTAGTACTGCATTTTTGTATCTAGTTCAATAAGTGTAGATCTGATACCTTAATGGCTTTCTTGGTGGTTTGATAAAATGCTTGCCTAAGCAATGTACCTTTCCCTAATGTTGTCTGGGTCTGTTCCACCTGGCACAGTGTTTCAGTTCTGTCACAGGCTCACACATAAGCTGAGTCACTTGACTGAGTCCTGCCAAAGTTAGGCATGCTCATTCTTGGCAGGTCTTTGTTTCGGATTTCATATATGGATTTCCTTTTGGCTTGTACTCCTCTCACAGCCATTTTGATCTTTCTCCAGCCCAGGTGGTTCAGTTCGGCCAGGTTGAGCACCACACAAATCCCACTCACCGCAAACATGAATACCAAGAAGACAGTCTTCTCCGTAGGTCTGGAGACGTAGCACTCGACTTCCTTGATGCAAGGGTATCTGTCGCATTCGTACATGGAAGGGACGTTGAAGCCGTAGAGGAAGTACTGCCCCACCAAGAATCCGATCTCGAGCGCATTGCGAAAGACCACCTGGATGATATAAAACCGGGAGATGCCTTCTTGCCTCCTCATCTTGGACTTGGTGGTTCTGATGGCCGGGTTGGGGATTTCCTTCACTTCCAGGCAGTCGGGCTCAGCTTCCTTGGTGGAGTTCTCCGTGTTCTGCAGCACTCCGTTGACAATGGTGTTCTTGATCTTCTTGCTGTCGTCTCGTTTCATGGAGTCCTGGTCCCTGTCCAAGGTGAGGAAGACGGTGGAGTACCTCCTCTCCCGCTGCTTGGCGGACTGGTGGACAGAGTAGGTGATGAAGCAGAGGCTGGGGGTGCAAACCATGATGATCTGGAACACCCAGTACCTGATGTGAGAAATAGGGAACGCCTGGTCGTAACAAGCCTGGTTGCAGCCCGGCTGCAGCGTGTTACACACGAACATCGTCTGCTCGTCGTCGTAAACCGTTTCCCCCACAATGGCCACAATGAGGATCCTGAAGATCACCACCACGGTCAGCAGGATCCTGCAACACAGAGGCGCG
>NW_017729025.1:72213321-72219354 GCF_001723915.1 Gavialis gangeticus
CAGGGAGTCCGGCGCGGGGGGGGGCCCGGAGCCGCCGGTGCTGCCTCGGCCTGCGGGCATGGCCGCGCCCTGGGGCATCCGCACCGGCTCTGGGGGCCGGGCCGAGGGGACCTGCGGGCACTGGAAACTCCGCCTCGCAAGTCCCTCGCCTTCAAGTGCTGGAGGCTGCACGGGAGAGGGGGCTGACCCCGTCCCTGCTCCTACGCCTGACCCCGCCAGTGGCACTTCTCCTGTTCTTATGCTTTTATCACTTGTAGTCATTTTCCTTTGGCTTTTCAGGGCCGCCCCTGACACCAGCTCATGGTTGGGCCTCCAGCACCTTGGCACCAGGTAGCAACGTGCTCCAGCCAGCCTGGGATGTGACACCAAAGGTCTCGGAAACCCAGCACTCAGGCCAGAGCAGCTTTACAGCCCTTTCTTCTTCTTCCGTCTTCACCTTGGGAGATACTGGGATGCGCGTGTACATCTTAGTCGCCACTGATTTTACATTGGCAAGAATCATACCCGGTACACTCTGCCGTTCAGTGTCTGCGCCCTGCCTCTGTGTGGCACAGGAGACGGGGCAAGGTGGACCTGTGGTCTGACCCAGTAAATGGCTGGGTTCTACTGCTGCCTCATTTCAAAGCAGAGAGTCTTCTGTTCCAGTTAAAATATATAGACTACTTCTAATATTTCCCTAGAATAAAAGAGAGAGAATGAGAGAAAGAAACTGTGTATTTATTTGAGTGGTGTCACCAGCAGTTTACACAAATCACAGAAAGGTTGTGTTTCCTTGGATGAATGCCTAGACTGGAATGAATCCATACATCTCGTTATCATAAAATACTTCAACTATTTTTAATATGTTCCCCTTCAGTGTCATAGATGATTGGAAAATGAGAGCGATGCTATAGAAGGATGTCATGTAAAGATTACCTTGACGTGAGTTTGGGTTGACTACAGAAGTCTCAAGTGGTGAAGCAAACAGTGAGTTATTTTTTTCCCCAGTCAAATACCAATCACACCTTTATACCATACCACCCAGTCATAATTTTTGCACATCCCATAAATTACTCTCAGGAAGCTATTGAATAAATATTTCAGGCTGTTTGCAGGTACTGTTGTTTACACTGTTGGACTAGCAAGAGCAAGCTGCTTTAGTCAGACAGCTGGTCAGACTAATGTAAATAATTGAGTTCTTTGTTCTTTTTCTGACTTTCATGAACCAGTTCTAGTTTTTGTAAATGACATTAAGTATTTGCTAAATACTTGAGATGAAGTCTCTTCAGTGTAAAGGCCATTTGTTACTCAAACAATTCAAGATTTGCTTCCTGTTATTTGTAGTGAGTGACTGATTATGTAGGTCACATAACATTGTCTACTTTCTGATTATACATGATTATATTCATTTTGTTAATTATCAATTATGAGCTGAGGAATATACTTGTTTGTGCAATAATGGGTCAATTTCCCCTAACTGTAAGCCAGGTATCCAAATTACCTGAGGCATTGAACAATCGGATTGTTTTTTTTTCCTTGCTTTTTGCGATTATTAGGCCACCTGACTAGTCAATGGCTTTCCTTTCTGTCCAACTTCATGCTCTGAGCTGCTTCTCACAATTCCTCTGCACTAATTACTGAATAGCTTTAAAACAAATGTATGGACATAATCAATTATACGCAGCAGCAAAGACTGGGCACTGGCTTTTTCCTTTAAGTCACCCCTAACTCCTATTTAATCAACTCCAGCAACCAGTTAAAAACATTTCTAGGAAGCCATCCCATTGGCCATGCCATTGAGCAGAAATGCCATTGAGAAGAAATATGGGTGTATTTGCTCAAAGACAAATACACCCATATAAAAGGAAAGCTCTTTTGCAAATATTCTTGTGGGCAAACCCCACACATTTTCTGTGAATGTTACTAAATAGTAATTAAAAGAAGTACAATTATGGATAAATCAAACACTGGACTTCAAATGAATGGTCAACAGATATTTGTTATTTAACCAGTTTTATTATTGTGAGGTCAAGTATAGAAGCACTGAAAGGAGAAAAAATACAATTAATTAATGCTATAAAATTACCTAAAATCACTTTTAATGCGAATAAGTTTAAAGGTCAAATAAAGTGGGTTCTACTGTGGCCTCATTTCAAAGCAGGAGTTCTTCCTTTTCCAATGCTAATGACACCCACCAATTTTCACTTGCAAGGTATTTGGCTGGAACTGAATACTGAGCCTGGAGTGAGTGTAATTTGGGGAAAGTACTTCCACACTTAGATGAAAAGCAGAGAAGCTCTTCCAGTACATCTTTTTTAAAACAAAATGAAGTGTAAAGTATGCAAAGCTCCCAGGATTTCAGTATGCTAGAAGTCCTCATGTGCTTGTATAATATCACTTTGAAGCCTTGCCCCAGTTGGGGCTTTTATGCACTAGATAATGATAGGAACTGTTGAAGCTGGCAGGGTGTTAGACACTCAAAGGCATATAATAAATGCGAGTTATCACATTTCCATGATGAATCTAAGTATTAAATGCACGTAGATTTATCTGATAAATTGTCTACTAAATTAATTGTAATTGAAAGCTGCTGTAATTAAACAATCGTGATAAGTAGACACCGATAAATAGAACACAGGAGGTTTCTACAGGTTAGTTTTTATACTCTTCCCATGAATGCATCAGCCTATTATGGAACCAGAATTTGCAGTCTAGCAAGCTATGGATATAAACTGTCCTGGATGTAGCATTCGTGTTAGTAAATCATCCTACATTTCATTCACAAGCATCTAGGATTATCAAAGCATTATCCCCTGGCTTACAAAGAACGGTTTCTTAATGAAGCAGCAATATTGCTTCCTACCAGGGTCAAACCTGACCTGTTTAATATTTTGTTAATTTTCATGCAAAAAAGCATAAAAGCAACAGCATATCTTTCCTTAAGATCAAATGCCTAAGTCTACAAAAACAAAAAAAAGGGTTTCCTCCTATGGGCAAAATGCAGTACAAAATCTACTCTACTGTACTTAAGCAGCCTCTTCAAATACATACAAAATTTTTAGAGACTGTGTCTGTTTGAAGTGCATACAAATTCTACATTAAAAGAGTAATAATATAGTTGGAAAAGCTTGTGGATTAGGTTTGGAGAGTGAGATTGTACATCTCCTCAGCTGAGATGCCAAACTGAGGTTAATCTGTCTCTAAGAAGCTATAGGCCAGATTCTCTCTGAGAAATCCAGCCCCTTTGCACTCCATGCAACCCCCACTGTGGGTGACACACCAGAGTGAAGATACAGCACAAATGGAGTGCAGTGCACTCTGGAAATCCCTAGCTGATATCACTCCCAACACCATAAACTAGAACATCCCCCAACTGCTTTCATCTATATTATAGCGAGGCCAGAGTAGAAGTAGCCCCATATGTAGCTACTGCAACCAGTCACAAGCCATCCTTGCTCAAGTCATCCTTATGACCCAATGCTGTGTACAATGAAAACTGGACAGAGTAATGACTACCCTGTCTACTGAAATAAAACTTATTTTTTACTATTGTCCTATCAAATATTTTAATAAGATTAGTTGTTGTTTACAGCAAATAAATTAATCATTAAGATTCAAAGAATCCACAACTTCTTTTATTTTACATAAGATCATGCTTTTTATTGAAACCAGTAAACTTCAGAGACCTCAGAAGTACATTAATTGTATAAAAAGGTATCTCTCGCTGCAAATATTTGCAAGCAATTAACTTGTGTGCAGAAAACAGAAAACCTACCTATGTGTTGCCTTCTTTATGCTGTGTAATTTCACATCCTAACCGAGACAATGGAAATAATTCTTTTTAGTATTATTTTATGAACCAGTAGAACTTTCTTTGAAAGATTGATATGAGGAGCACTTCTTTTTCCAATAGTATTTTGTATAATCCACAAAGGCTAAGTAGTTAGCTACTAAACTGGAAACACCCATCTAAGACCTCTGGTAGCCATCTGCTCTGCTGTGTTTTCATTTGGTTCCATGTGTGTATTAATGAAATGATTGCATCAGATTATATCTTTTATTCATAAAATCATCTAGGTCATCTGCTTCCACTTACATTTTCTCTTGTATGAAATGAATATTTGGGTACACAATCTCCCCTGCCTGCCTGCTTATTAAAAATCAGTATTGTTAGTCCATATTAAGAGAAATCTTTCTCTTTTTTTCCTTCAGTCAAAGTTCTTTTAGGGACACTAGCTGCACCTTTTTCCATCTACAATTTTCAAGTGAATGGCACCAAATGACAGGAGTGAAGGCCTCTACCCTCAGTACAGTGCCAATACAAGCTTTCCCTTCCATTACCTTGCCATTTTTTTCCCCTCAATGAAAGGCAGTTCCTTCTCCATGCCTAATCAATACCTGGCCACCACTGAAACCAGACACAATACTCCACTGGTCATATTTGTGATAAAAATGGCATATAAACTGTATTTTCACACATATTAAATCACACTGCATGAATTCCATAAGGGTTTAAGGTCACAACACTGGGAATTTTACGCTGGTCTAGATGGAGAGATAACATTGTCCAGAATACCCCCTAAACCTCAGCCCATGTTAAGTCCACTTACTACATCTGCAGCTGAAAACTGTCGTGTCAGCAGTCTCTTGGAAATCAAATAGTGTTCTAGGTGAGAAAAGTAAAAAAAAAAAAGTTTTTATGGATATTAAATTAGGTTTTTAAATAACTTTACTTTGCCTGTGTTTTCATCTCTACACATTTATTAATGTGCTTTAACCATTCACACCTAAATTTGATACCTGCAAAGCCTAAATTTGCCATTTTTAATGTGCATTAGTGGTGCACATGTGTAGATGCACATGCTCATTAACTTAAGCTAATGTGCATTAAAGCGTCACATGTAGATGTACTCATCTTCTATCAAGTTAATTTAATAGCAGAAAAAATCATGGAAAATATAGATTTTAAGTGAATAACCAAAAACATATCTAAATGTGAGCTTCTATTGGAAACATAATTGTAAAAGTTACGCTATTCTAGTAAGGGAAGATACCATGTTCTCTACACCCAAGTCAGATACAGGGAGATACAAGGAACTATTCACAAACAAGCTTCAGGCCCAGGGTTTTCCTCAGAAATTATTTGGCAAATTAGTCTGAATAACAGTTTGATTTCCTTTATATATCACTAATGACTGTGCTGGCTGAGCATTTCCCAGTGTAGTGCAAGTAAACCATGATCTGATTACAGACAAACTGCAGTAATTAAGAGATAACAGTCATTGGATACATGCGCTGTGAATTATTTGGCTATTCTTGAAGCAGGCTACAGGCTGTAACCTAAAAATCTGTAGCTGGTCACAGCTCACATCCTCAGTTGAAGTAAACTGGTACCTCTTCAGTGGGCACATCTACACAAGATGCTACTGTGCACTCATTACTTCGCATTTATTTAGTACTTGTATTAACAAGTACTAAATAAATGCGCAGTAATTGGAGTTACTGTGCAGTAGCACTGGCAAATGTATTTTAGGTGATGCTACGGTGCAGTAGCCTAATAATACTGTGCAGTAGCATATTAGCACTGTCTGTGCTGTGACACACTGCTGTGCAGTATGTTTTGGCTACTGTGCAGTCAGTGTAGACATGCCAAGTGACTGCAGTGGAGCTGAATCTATTTTATTATCTGGCACCAGAAACATGTGAGAGTTGTTTTTTAAACAAATCTAGCTTGGGTTCCAATTACATCCCATATTAATATTCTTTATTCATTAAAGCATGAATATCTTTTGAAATATTTGGACAAAAATGGCCATCTGATTGCATATAAACCTTTACATTACTACTACACCAAGTTATGTGTGCCAAGTAACATGCATTGTAATGACAGCATATCCTTAACACGAAATTTTTTTCTAATGAAAAATTGGCTGCCTCCTTGCAAGCTAAAAGCATGAGGTTTTGGGGTGATATCTTTTATTGTACTCGCATAGTTGAAAGCAGTGTTAGATAAGCTTTTAGGCCCTTGAGCTGAAGAAGCCAGAAAGCTTATAT
>NW_017729025.1:72219373-72222496 GCF_001723915.1 Gavialis gangeticus
GCTGAAGAAGCCAGAAAGCTTATATAATCTCTTTCCCAAGTACAGTTAGTCCAATAAAAGATTTCCCCCCCTGCACACACACCCCCCCGCCAAAAAATACCCTTGTTTCTTGAATATTTCCTGGACCATCACAGCTGAAATAATATTCCATCCTATTCTGTTTTAAGTGCTTGTTCAAAACAAATGCAGCACTATGTGACTGGCTAGATGCATTATGGGTATGGCAGTGACTAATGCCAATGCCAGGCCTTAAATTAAATAAGGTCTAACTACGGCAATCCTTACATTCCTATTTTCTTTTCTTTTGCGACTCAAAGGGAGTTATGATTAGTAATCCTAATGGAGCAGACTGTATTAGAATCCTGGCCCTACTAAAGTCAATGACACAACAAGCATTGTTAAAGTCTCACTGGCTTCAGGGAGGTCAAGATTTGAAATCTCTTAGAATCTGAGCTGTGTATTTTAAAATCTCTAGTGGCCAAATAAGAAAGCTAGTGAATGCTACAGAAGAACTTGCATAGTAGCAAATAAGGGTAAATAGTGAGGAAAGAGCTCTGTGTCTTTGAACTTAAGCTTTTGTCTTCTCTTATAAGCTTCTTGTACTCAGTAGGAGAAAGGACAGTTATTTATGAGAAGACTTTCTGCAATATTTCAATATAAATTCAGTCACATGAAATGTTTCTTTTAGACCAAGTGCTTTGCTTTGACCTGTCTACATTTGTCTCATTCAAATGCTGAATCCCTACATGCTCCCAGCTGCTTTTGATTCAGCAACGTGATTTATGGCAGAATTACTTTCCTTTGTTTTGATGGTTATACCACCATATGCCTTCAGTATTTCTGGTGCCCCTCACCCTCACTCCCCATCTCACCAGTCTCAGATGAGAATTCACATTATATTAAAGCAGTCCTACTGAAGACATGCTGAAGCAATCCATTGAAATAACTAGGGCAGTGCAGTGATTGATTTGAAAGTAAACTATTTTAGTGAACTGGGGTGAAAAGCTGAAGCACAGTGAAAAATGCTGTTGTTATTTTTTTTTTTACATCTTTTTGCTGTTCAAGAATTCTGCAGCTAAAATGTGAAAAAGAGAAAAGCAATTATTTATATTGGATGTGTGTATACACAAAATGGGTTATTTGTAGTATGGAGCAGTCCTATAACAAGTAAAAGTTAGAATTTTTTTTTTAAATCATGCTATGTTTAACAGAAACTTCTCTCCCTACTATAAAGTTCTTGTGGAAAATCTGAAGAACCTAAACAGAAAGGATATTATTAAATTCTATAAAATTTTAGACTAAGTTCCAAAGTGATGATTCTCAGTCAGGGTGCCACAGCAGATTATTCACAAAATAAACTCAGAGATTTCAAATACTGATCTATAAGTTCAAAAACATGCTGCCCTGTTGTGCTCTTTCTGAGTTCTTTTTAACAAAATAATTGCTCTATCATGTTTGTGTAGTCAAAAGCAAGTGAAAACTAAGAGTTGGCATTTTTTCAGGAATGCCTTGATTCTAAAAAAAGGTTGAAAACCACTATTTTAGAGAATGAAATTACTAGAATGCTTAGTGTCTGTGTGGATGGAGGAAGAGGCAAGAAGCAGATTAGTCAGGAAAGTAGCAAATGGCATGTGGGCAAAGCAAAGGTAATGTGTGTGTATCAGCCCCTTGCCTAAGGTTGTATCACTTTTCCATGAATTCCAACATGCTCAGTTGTTAGGCAAGCTGGACCCAACTACTAGCTAGAGAAACCCTAGCAGTATGACATTATTGGAGCTGTAGCAGAAGGTAATGCAAAAAGTCCTAACCTGTTATGAATCCTCTGGGATCTCTCTCTAGCATGGTCCACTGGGAGTCAGAGACAAAAAAGCCGTTTTCCTTTAATGAAACAATTGGGGAGGAAGTATTGGAAGGAGAACATCAGAGATTTCTTACCTGTTAACCCCACCCTTGGGTTTCCCCACAGCATAGAGATGGAGTCTTGCATTTAATTAACAGACAGATTTTTATAAAAAATACTGTTAGACCCTGACTCCTTGCAGTACCCAATGACTAGGAAGACAACAATCCAATTGCCCATGGATCCTGTTACTCATTAGCCACAGCAAGCAGCACACATTGCTTGCAACAGCTTTATTCAGAATGGAGACAGTTTCAGGCTGGGTCCCCAAAAAACTGGGGACCTGCAGTGAACAATAGTTTTTTCCCACATTTATACACTTTGGTTTATACTCATTAACATTTACTCCACCTCTGTCCACCCATTTCTCCTCCCATCTCAAGCTTCACCTCTGTTTACTGCTTCATTAGCATGGAATTGCCTATGCATTTTTACTCATTTACATGTCTTTTTTTCTATGAGCAGATGTCTAAGACCTTGACTTCTTTTCTTCAGTCAATGGGCGGACTTTGACTAAAACCTGGAAGCTTCTGGAGGCTTCTTCACCAATCACCATTCACCTTTTTTGCATATGTTCATCTTGGATTCTGTTACCAATTATGTGTTGTTTTCCATATTCCAGTCTGTTTTTTAGTCTCATGTTGTACCATCTTCTACATTCCTAAAACATCACCTCATTCACAGCACACAGATTCATTTGCTGCTTTTTCCCAGAAAATGGTTAACACAATTAAGATGGTTACTTAACATAAGCAAATGGCTGGCTTAACTATCATTCTGCCTTGTGGTTAGCAGCTTTGCTAGGCCACAGGTCATGCCTTTATTCAGCTGCAAATCCAGTGCTCCCCAAAATCCAAATATTGTCACCCCAACAAATACCAATTATTTTAAACTACACTTTTAATTGCTCTTATAGTGAGTCTCCCTAAGAATAGGGAATTTTAAAGCTATGAGGAAAATTCTGCCTCAGTTGTACTGGTGTAAGTTTATATGAAGTTACTCTGGATTTAAAGCCTGATGGAAAGCCACTGAAATACACAGGAATCTTTCAGTTCACTTCAGGGACTCAAACCAATGGATATGAAGGGAAAATTTGGTCTTTAACTTGGTTTCTTAAAAACATAGAACCATACAGATGTCCCAGAAGGTGCACTGGCACACCCCAGTCAAAAGCCCTAGCCTTGTCTGCAGCTAACACCCAATAGGTCTAAGGAGGGCTTAAA
>NW_017729025.1:72227496-72230639 GCF_001723915.1 Gavialis gangeticus
TGGAAAGCCACTGAAATACACAGGAATCTTTCAGTTCACTTCAGGGACTCAAACCAATGGATATGAAGGGAAAATTTGGTCTTTAACTTGGTTTCTTAAAAACATAGAACCATACAGATGTCCCAGAAGGTGCACTGGCACACCCCAGTCAAAAGCCCTAGCCTTGTCTGCAGCTAACACCCAATAGGTCTGAGGAGGGCTTAAAACAAACAAAAAACAACCTTAAATCTCTGATACATGTAACAGGAGAAGGGGAAGAAATTCCCTCTTGGCCCCATGGGACAACCAGCAAAACCCAGAAGCAGGAAAAATACCCATAGTAGAGCATAAAAATAGCTACTCCTGAATATTATGAGTAATATCATCCTGAACCAATGCCTGTTCAATCCCTTCTTGAACATCCGTGATGATGAGGATTTCACAATCTGCCTAGGAAATCTATTCCATTGCCTCACTGTTCTAAAAGTGACATTTTTTTTCCCTGATATCCAATTTAAACCTATTTTTTTCTGCAGCTTCAAGCTATTGGTCTATGTCCTACTATTCAGCAAGAGATAAAAGGTGTTTTCCCTACTGTTTATGGCAGCCCTTCAGGTATTTGAAGACTGCTATCTTCTGTAATGTGTATCAGTGTCTCTTAAGCGTCTTTTCTGCCAGTTGAACATCCCTATTTTCTTAAGCCGCTCCCTGATGACTTCCCTTCCCAAGCCCCTTATTATTTTTGTCACCTGCCTTTGAATTCTCTCTAACTTCTCCACATTCTTTTAAGAATGTGGAGAGTCCTGTACACAATACTCTAAATGAGGCCTAACCAGTGCCACGATGAGAGGCATCATCACCTCCAATGTCCTGCATCTAATGCTTCTGTTGGCACATCCTAAAAGGGCATTTGCCTTTTGTGCATCTGCATCACACTGTGGACTCATATGGAGTTTGTGTTCTGCCAAGACTCTCAGATCCTTCTCTGTAGTGCTGTCATCCAGCTGCATATCTCCCATTTTGTATTTGTGGGATTTTTCGTATTATTCTTCCCACAGCGTAGCACCGTGCATTTGTCAGCACTGAACTTCATTCTGCTAGCTCCAGCCCAGCTTTCCAATCTGCCAGAATCTCTTTGAATTGTGCTCCCATCCTCCAACATCTTTGCAGTCCTTCCCAGTTCTGTGTCATCTGCAGACTTGCTCAAGAAGCTCTCTTATGTCAGCATCCAAATCATAAATAAACAGATTGAATAGCACCGGCCCCAGGACAGACCCCTGTGGGACTACACTCGAAACCTCCTGCCCTTCTGACACGGTTCCAGTGGATTGTAAATGGACTTCCTTGGGATATGCTCCAGTAACTTAAAATTATGCTAGATGCCAAAATGATAACCCTTGAGGCAGAAGAATATCATTGAAACTGCTGATTCATAAAACCTAAAAAGTTTAATAGAAACATCTTGAATTCAGCAAACTTTTGTAAATTTACTAACACAGTCCCTCACATGGTGGGCCTGTTCCAGAGTCACGGACATGGTGATCTACAGCAGCTGCTGAGTTAAACTGGCATCTTTGTTACTTTCATCACTGCTATTAGCAGTCAGCTCCTGGAGAATATACTTCAGAGCCAAAACGAAAATGTTTCACCATTCAGCAAATTCTGAATTATTGAAAGTTGGCAAACCTTACATTCCTATTTTCTCCCCCTCTTGTGACTTAAAGGGAGCAATGAAATTTCCCGTAAAAGAAAAACCACAAGTTTCATCCAGCTGTAATGATATTTTAAATGCATATATTCCCCAGAAACTGTACTCCCTTGTCTGCATTTGGTGATAAGCTTTATCTTATGAAATATTTTGATGCCAAAATTTAAACAGAAGCACAAGCATTTCTAAATGTGCCACTTGAACATTTGAAATAGACAAGAAAAAGCCAAGTAAGAAAGATTTGAAAATTAAGTGATACACACATCAGCATATAGAAATGTGCATGATAGATTTGTGTGTTTTTCTTTAAGGAAATCAGCTTATGCACGATGTTGCCATGGCAGTGGAAGTTACACTTTATTTTTCTAGATAGCAGAGAAACCCACGTAATTTCACACATAGGTCACAGTTGCTCCAGGGCTCCACTGATTTACACACATCCTATGCAAATTTGTCCTCGTTTTTTTAGCTGAGTGCTTATTTTACATTTTTTATTTAGAAATTCCTCTTTGAATCTGGTTGCGAGCTCTTCCATCACATTTCTTGGTAACAAACTGGTGACTACCTTTTCTATGAAGAATGTGGCTGAACTGGAGATGGGTCAAAGGGGGGAAAAATCCTTGGACCTGGTAAATGCCTGTTTCATACCTCACTTACAGTAACTGAACTGAACCTTAAAATGTTGAAAAAACAGACAAGTTATAGTAAAAATAGTGCATTATATTCATACCAATGAAACATTATCAATATAGTCAATAGTATGAATCTGAAAGACCCATTTATATCTTTTGATCAGATGTTGTTCACTTATTTACTAACACTTGGGTTGAGAAACTATATCAGGCTATGCACTATTTTCCTGCTTTCAGAGTGCCTCCTTTTATTTGTGGTGTATACATGTGAGAAAAATGAGAGAAAACCAGACATTCAGAGGATTTTTTCTTTTCACTCCTCGATGGTAATCTCTATATTCCATGTTTCTGACCCCTTCATCAGGCTGGGACTCATGCAGTAAACAAAAGCTGGCCAGAATGCTGTTTTTAGCCAAACAGAGAAACTACTTGTTCTTTCATAGGGATCACCGCAGAGCAAACAAGATGCACTCTACCTGACTGTATCAAGCATCTTTTATCCCAATACTTTCATTCTCCAAGACTGCGGTGCAACAGAGTAAGGCTTCATGTGGTTCCTTTCCTTAAAATTTCCATGGTTTCCATCAGTGAAGCTGCATTAGAGTTGATAACTGTGAGTGTCTTCAGAGGAAAAAGGTGCAGTGTGATACGTAATCATTAAGAAATACCAGCAAAAAACAGTTGCTATACAGAAAAAGTTTTATTGGTCCTACAGGACCCTTCAATGCCCTCTACCTTAGCTTTTTACGTTGTATACATTTATACACACACACACACACACACACACACACACAACATATATATACTATAAGTTTATTTATCAG
>NW_017729025.1:72235639-72236359 GCF_001723915.1 Gavialis gangeticus
TGACCACCAGGATCTGGGGGAACATTTGTTCACCAGAGCGCCCCAAGGGATGACGAGGTTGAACGGTTATTAACTTCTGCAAGACCGTTTCAGGCTGGACATAAGGAAGAATTTCTTTACTGTCCGAGCCCCCAAGGTCTGGAATAGCTTGCCATCGGAGGTGGTTCAAGCACCTACATTGAAGACCTTCAAGAGTAAATTGGATGCTTATCTTGCTGGGATCCTATGACCCCAGCTGACTTCCTGCCCTTCAGGCGGGGGGCTGGACTCAATGATCTTCCGAGGTCCTTTCCAGCCCTAATGTCTATGAAATCTATGTACACTAAAATATTATATATAGTGTGTGTGTGAGCGTGTGTGTGTAAATATATAATGTAAAGAGAGGTGTGTGTGTGTGTATATATATATGAAACGTGCTAAATATGTATGGTGTATGTGCATGTGTGTAAATGGAGGCACAGAAAACTAAAAATGATTTGTCCAAGATCACACAGAAAGTTACAGCAGAACTGAGAGCGGAAACTAAATCTGCTGAAATCCATTCAAGTGTCTTACCCGTTAGGTCAACCTTCTTGTAGAATTCCTGTTTCATTTGTATTTGGTATGCTCTTCTGTTGTAAGTTTCTTTGTTGTTCTGCAGTACATACACGCACACATGGGGGCCGGGGGGGGTGTGTGTGTGTGTGTGTGTGTGTGCGTGCGTGCGTGCGTGCGTGCGTG
>NW_017729025.1:72236470-72238191 GCF_001723915.1 Gavialis gangeticus
GTGTGTGTGTGTGTGTGTGTGTGTGTGTGGCTAACTATATATATACACATAGCTGAGAGAGAGAGTGAGCGAGCACCTGGTAAGGCTTTGGAGATTAAGCATGAAAATCTGAGTTTGATTCTTATGTCATGCAATTCTCGTACTATACGATACCCTTGCTAGCCAAGTTTTCCTAATCTTAATAAGGGCTTTATCATGCCAAAATAAATAAAATTCCCCAGGCTGCATTTTCAGATATGACTAGTAATTTGAAGGCCTGATATATAGCAGGCAAAGGATCCGCACTTTCTAAAAACGAGGCCTTTTCAAGAAATCAGACGTTGGACACTGAATATTTGAGGAACCTAAAATCACTAGTTAATTTTGCAGTTTTGGAGTCCCAACCATAAATTCACAGTCTACGTGTGCTAATTCTATCTTCTTTACAGAAAGCTGCCATTGCTTAGGGATCTTTCCTTCCTGAAAGACAGTCAATGAAATGATCGTGAATAATTTACCCTCTGAGTTATGTTGAGAGCAAGGTTTTGACAGAGCTTTAATAAATATTTGAGAATGATACTTAGTTTAGTTATACTAACCAAGTATCAGAATCCAGTGTCATGCAACCTGAAACATCAGTGCAAAATGTCCCTTGAGCATTTGCTGAATACAGCTGAATGAAAGTGTGAAATCAAAATGTGACTGCTGCACATACAAACAAGGTATGAGAGAAAACATGAGTTTAAGGATAGATCGGTTAATTTAGAAATCAACTGGATAGGTAGCCAAGTCATCCAGACCACGCAGGCAGAGTCCCATTTCCTGAAAACATTTTTAGCACTGTGTATTTCATTGCAGAAGATAAGGTGGCAGGTAAACAGAGATAAGGTTGGGACCATGCCCCCTATGATAACAGGGCAGCCTAAGGAGAGGGACAGCCTCAGGAAAGGTTTCCCTCTTTTTTGAAAAAGTCCCGTCCCCTTCTCCTGCTTGCTATCTCCACATTCACAGAAGTAGGGGATCCAAGAAGAAATTGTCTGGTGATTAGAACTCCTAACTGAAAGTGAAAGCCTTATGAATAGAAGAGGGAATTTACTCACTTTTAGATGAACTCAGAAGAAAATAAAGTAGGATAGAGCAGGCCATGCCTTGTGAGGAGAGACTGGTGTGAGATATGGGGCTGGAAGATATTAGCCTCCCCTTTTTAGTCATTGTGGTAAAAGTGGGAAGATAAGAAACATTGCATGTGTTATTCAGTAGTGTAACTAGTGACGGGCAGGGTCCCTGGGTGCTGACTAAGCAAGACTGATCCAAGTGATGAAGGGGCACTGGAACAGGCTGCCAGAAGAGAGGCAGAGGGGCTCAAGACTTCAGCAGCTATGGCCTCCATGAGTGCAGAGCAAGTGGAGTGGTCAGAACCAGCAGGCAAGGGGTCTCAAGGGTTTAAATGGAGCAAGGGAAGGGGCAGGGAAGGAGTCATTGTTTGGTAGGGCTGTGCAAAGCTTTGACTTAATATTCAATTCGACAAATATTCGACATATTTGACTTTGAAAAGTGAAAGTCAAGTCGAATAGCAGCTGGTCAAATAGCTGTCTAATCAAATACCGGAAGTCGAATATTAACAGCGCGGGTCAAATATTCAACAAGGGTCGAATATTCGACAAAGGGTGGAATATTCGACTTGCCTATACTGGATTCCCTGTGGGGGGAAAAAAAGGGGAAAGTAAGGGGAGGGAGGGGGA
>NW_017729025.1:72238202-72238614 GCF_001723915.1 Gavialis gangeticus
GAGGGGGACAGGGCTGCCAGTGATGGTGCCAGCAACACCAACAGGCTCATTTCCAGATGCAGAAAGGTAGCAGGCTACTTCCACTGTAGCATCAAGGAGGACAAGATGCTGCGGGACAGACAAGCAGAGCTAAATGTCCCGCAGCACAGAATCATCCAGGATGTGGAGACTTGGTGGGACTCCACATACCTGATGCTTGAGAGGCTGGTGGAACGCCTGAAAAAGGCTTGAACCCTTGGGGTCCAACACAATGCATGTGCTGGCCGCCATCTGTGACCCAAGGGTGAAGGGCACCATATGTGGTAGCGAGACACTGAGTCACTGGAGGGAAGTACTTATTAAGAAAGTGACGGAGGCGGAGCAGCAGAGGCAGGGGGAAGTGGGACAGGGGGATCCACTGCCTGAACCCAGC
>NW_017729025.1:72239068-72243984 GCF_001723915.1 Gavialis gangeticus
TGGCAGGCTTTGTGGGCTCCTCAGGAGCTACCATTCCTGCACGTTTCATCAAGATCAGACAAGAAATGCCAAAGTTATAGCCTGCTTCGACCTTCCCCATTATAGCCTATGGGGAAGTCAAAGCAGCTCAAATATTCAACTGAGCTTCGACCTCGAGTCGAAGTGGACCCGCTTTGACTCGAAGCGGACGGCAAATCAAAGTGGGACCTGGTTTACTATTCGACATGGCTGTCGAATCGAATATTACCTGCTCTGCACAGCCCTATTGTTTGGCATGGCTTCCAGCAACACCCTTGAGCCCCAATGCCTGCATCCTTTGGCTACTGGTCCTGGCCATTTACTTCCACTCTGCACTGACAGAGATCATGGCAGGGGAAAAGATTATTTTTACACCACCTTTGTGGTGTAAAAATCTCAGTGCCTCCAGATACTGAGCTGGTACAAGACCTCAAGTATTAAAGGATTTATGTGTCCTCCAAACCACTAATTAAAATGGTAAAAAGGGTTGAACATCTTAAATGAAATAGCTAATATGGGCATTACACATACCCATAAAACATATTTAGTTGCATCCTGTATGTTTGTAGGGGTTTGACATTGCTAAACATTCAAATAAAATAGCTCCTACAGCTCCCACAGCTACTTAAAAATCAAACTTTGTTCTCAATTCTCAGATGCTTCTGGCACAGGTCATGCAAAAAGCATGTATAGGAGGCATTTAGGGAAAAATGCAGATGCTGCAAGAAGTAGTGCAAATTCAAAGTGACGAATCCCTGAGGTAGTCATAAGCCAGTACCCAGCATAGTGGGAGAAAGGAGGTGTCATTTTACAGAGGTAAAAGGGAAGCACAGAAAACTAAAAATGTTTTGTTCAAGGTCACACAGAAAGTTACAGCAGAACTGAGAGCAGAAACCAAATCTGCTGAAATCTATTCAAGTTCCTTAACCATTAGTTCAACCTTCCTGTAGAATTCCTGTTTCATTTGTGTATGGTATTCTCTTCTATAGTAAACTTCTTTGTTGTTCTGCAGTATTAAACACTTGCTGGATTTCATCCTAAGGGTGCTTACTTTCAGTAATGGCCAAAGTGATTCTTATGGAGATGTCCCATACAGTTAGCCAGTAAACTTTGTAACATAGTTTCTGTGTAGCTGAAATGTGATAAAATATTATAAAATGTGATATAGTTCAGAGTAACCATAGCCCAGTGAGCACAATTAACATCTCAACATGTTTTTACCTTCCAGCAATTATCTGTTTCATGGTATTTGTGGCATTCTCTATACTTAGATGGGTGAATACTGTAAATACCACTGTAAATTTAACTTCTGTAAGTGATAAATTTCAAGCTTTTAATAGCATCTAGTGTCTCTCTGTAGCCACATAGCCCTATTTGGAGTTTGCATGTTAACCCTCTTTGTGCAACTATTTGTACAGAAGCATACAATAAGAAGACTTATTTTTACTTAGAATTATTTGTCCCACCAAGCAAGAATATATTTCCATTGTTTTTACATTAGTGCACACAAGCTTGCCCAAAGGATAAGCCTTGTGGTATATCTTTTGACAAAGTGAAGAACCTGCAGGGAGCTTTACCTGAATGTTTTATTTTTGTAAATAGACAAGATACAAGCTTTGAAAATAATTCGCTATTTCTGTAAGGTATTGGAACAAAGAGCCGAAGTCACGGCTTCTTATATTGAAAGCAAAAGGACAAACTTGTCTGCACAATTATTGTCAGTGAATGAGGCTATGTTAGATCAGGACAGGAGATAATATAAAATGCATTTGTGCATCCTTTTAAGAAAGTGGGTGTGACAGTGTGTTAAGAACTTGTTTTGTACATTACTTTGGGGACTTTTTACACCTACTGCAGTAAATTATACATTCAGGATGCACTGTACGAACATGATTTTATGGCACTTGGCATTGGGTTATGCTAAAGGAATTACATTTCACACTATCACCTAAAATAGTTCAGTTCTTGCCTTTTCTTGTAAACCCCAACTACCAAGATTCTCCCTTAAGCAGAACATCAAAGTAAATGTGTGCTGCCCTGGAAATCAGGCTACTGAATATGGATACATTTTGAATGAGATTGGAAAGCTGTGATGAAATATTTGTTCTTCCTATTTCAGTTATAGAACCTCTCCAGAAGTGTTATTCTCAGGATGTGCCTGTAGAATCATCATGGATTCTGAAAATCTGTAGCATGCTAGCACCATGGTGTAAATATACCCTTCCTTACTTTCCTTTTTTTTGTGTCCTTGTGACAAGGTATTTAGCAGAAGTTGCAGATTCATTGGATCTGACAGGCCACGCCATAAGCACTTCTGGTATGGCCTTGACCTTGCAATCTCTGGCTATCAACTGTGCACCTTAACACCCACACCACCCCTGCCCCCTACATATGCCTTAAAACACTAGAATATTTCTGGGATGAAGGTAAGAATTCTTGGGACAAATTGTTTCTTTAGCATTACAGAGTGTAAGGAAAATCCAGTTTACCATGACATTATGACAGGTATCATTACAGATACCATGACAAGCAACAAAGCTGTCACTCTAGGATAACCTTTAAGCATTAGGACCTCTTTGCCCCATACTGTTGCACAGTCATGCTTTCAACACCACCTAAGACACTTGAAAAGTAAATTAAATATAGGTGCTTTCGGGTATATCTACACCACCTTGGTAGCATATTTTACAGGATATTCCCAAGCATCCCCAACTCACATGTTCCTGTCCCCACTCATGCGTTCCAAACATGCTAATATGTTGTTGCAGCCACTCAAGGTTTGTCTTCAATGGTCACACTCAAGCATGCCAGAAATGCAATATTAATATCAATACCTAGAGACTCCTGCACTGAACCAACCCTAATGGTGCTATTGCGTATGACACCACAACCATAGGGAGTGCCCCTAGAGTGGCCAAAATGAAGTATTTCCAGGTTTGGATCAGGCAAGCAGAGGGAAATGAGCACGGCGTGCTCAGGAATGTCACTGCCAAAACACTTTGCTTCTACTGTGGAAATATACCCTTAGTCCCTGAGGTACTACTGACAATGTTATCCAAATATGTTGTATAACCAATTTATCAGAACTGCAGTTGTTTGGGCACAAAACTGATTGTTACTGTTTCAAAAAAGAAAGACACTACACAGAGACCTAACATACCATTTAAGTAGGCAGTTAGGGGGAAATATTTTGACTTTACCAAGAATCAGTTCCTGAGTGTAGTACCATTTTACAGAAAAGAATCATTGGATAAAAATATATAGCCAGTCCTAAGATCTAGGACTAGAATTCAGAATTCTCTTAAGTGGGGGCCCTACCTGCCTGAATACAGGTTCACACTCTATCTATATCTTTTTTATGACATAGTAAATTCTTTTTCACACAGTGGAGCAGCTTCCATAGGCATCTGTCACTTCAGTATAGTCTGGTATTTAAGGCATTTTCCTTGGGACTCAGGATATAGATTGGAACTTCCTCCATCAACAGTGAGAATTGAACCATGCCTCCTACATCATAGGTATGTACTCTAGATTGCTTTGTACCAAAAGAGCAACCTCTGCATTCTCCTCCTGTTCTTTAAAAAGAAAGCAACAGCTGCCACTGTATTTTGTATGTCCATGGTTCAGCCTACTGAATGCTGTCCTTCATGGGTTAAGGCAGATGAATGCCTAGTTTCTGTATCCTGTATGGCCTAGAGTACTGCAAAGTGTGTTTGAGAATGAACCAATCTGGAGCAAGCACACAAGCAGAACCGTCGGTACCTGGTGTTGTCAGGGTCAACCTGGTGTTGCTGTTGTCCTCATCAGGTGTTTCTGATGTGTTGTTAGTGTTGAAGTTTCAGGAACTGCAGTACCAGCAAAAAGGCATAGCCAAGGGATCCCAACACCGGTCTTGTCTTAAAGAGTGACCACAGGCTCAGTTTGTGGCAAAGATTAAGCCAAGTTTATTGTCTACAAGCACATCCCTAACACATTTTGGCCTAACAAGTATATCAGATCAGGTGTTAATGCATTTGTGCCAGCTATTTATGACAAAGTAGTCAGCATAACACCATGCAAGCTTCTCTAAGCGATTACAAAGTTCCCAGACTTATCAACCCTCCTTTTATACAGTGATCAAAACAAAATACAGATTACATTCCATCTGTATCTTTGCTTCATGGGCATCTTGTTCTAGTCTTATCATGAAGACACTGGGTTATCTTACACCTTGTGTACACATCTCCCTCTCTCTTTTTTTGGCAAAAGTGCACATCTGGCCCAAGGGCCAAGTTTTGTTTACTTAAAGTGGTCATGCTTTGATCAGGTTTGTTGGTCAGGCCTACTCTGTCCAATATTTTAGCAAAGCCTTTGGGTTTCTATGTACATGTCTACATGTGTATTTAAGGATGACTAGATTTAATACACATTAACCTAATGAGCATTAAGCGATTTTTGGCAGCTGCCTACACGTGCAGGAGCTTGGCACTAAAGTTAGGGCCAAGTCCCTGCAACCCTGCCATGTGCCCCTAGTAGCTGGGTAGTTAAAGTTAGTGCCAGGTTGCATCTACAACATGCATGAATGCACTTTAACTAACTGCACCTAAATTTGACACTTTTATTTGCAGGCATCAAATGTGGGCATGATTAGCCTAATATCGCCATTTTTAATGTGCATTAAAGACACGCACATGTAGACATGCACCCTTAATGCACATTAAATTAGGTGAATGCACATTAATGTGGCTCATGTAAACACACTCCTTGTCATTGTTTTAGACGTAGTGCCAAAATTCTTCTTGAGATTTCTCTTGGATCTAATCCTAAATTGCTTTTGAATAACATTACTTAGGATGCAATCCTGACCATGTTGCTGTCAGTGGGAACACTCCTCTTGACTTCATAGCACTAAGATTTTA
>NW_017729025.1:72243995-72245916 GCF_001723915.1 Gavialis gangeticus
AAATTGCTTTTGAATAACATTACTTAGGATGCAATCCTGACCATGTTGCTGTCGGTGGGAACACTCCTCTTGACTTCATAGCACTAAGATTTTATTAATAGGATCCTAAGTCACTTCAGCATTTTTCAGATTTTCACCAACAACCTGTCAAGTCTGGACTTCTTATATAGTCATAACTATACACAGGAGAAAAATCTATATAATGAGTTCTTGAAAGACAAGGAGCATACTGATAGCAATTACTGCATGCTGCACAAACAAGAACCAATTCTTGTGTAACAACAAGGTCTTATGTTTTCAAGTATGGTCTTTGGTTACATGATTTCACACAATTATTGATTCATCATCTTTAGATCAGCCTGTGAATAAGTTCACCGACAAAGAAAAGCAGCAGTCTAATGCTATTTATATATCTTTACAACTCTAATTTAAAGCAAGGGGCACAACTGATTTCAAGAATATTAGAAGTTAGGTATCAAACCATTTGAATGTTTTGAAAATGTTGACCTAAGTAACTTGCTCAGGATCACTAGAGCCATGAAAATAATTTTTTCACTTCAGCAATTGAAATTTTTTTAAGTTTTCAGGAATTTTAAAAAAGAAGTCATTGTAGGTCAATAAAAATATTTTGCTTCGTCATAAATTAAAATAAATAATCTCATTTGAGAGCATGGAGAAAACAAAGGGCTAGTGTCCCAAGAGAACTGGACATTGTTTAGCAAATTTATAATAGTGGTTATGCCTCTCACCTAAAAAAGAACATGAAGACCCAGATATATACACATATTCATATGATCTGAAGAGAATTATGTCAGGTTTCATTTCCTGATGGGGGGAAGGGGGAACACAAAAAACAGAATTAAGATGCCTGAACTGACATTTGAATGCTGAGCCCCTGAGAAGCATGGGGGAGGGAGGGGAGGAGGGCTGATTGGCTAACCCAGACTGAACAGGGTCAGCCTGCATCTCCCTGCAGAACAATATGTGAATTGGAAAATGTATATGGTAGTACATGGCCCCAGGATCACAGCCCTCACTCAGGTGAATATCCTAATCACTGAGCTAAAGGAAGAGAGCCAGCTTTACTATTTTCTTGTAGAAATGAGGCCTACATCTCCTTGTGAATCTAACTGGAATGCTGTTTCTTTTTTCATTAACATACCTAATTGTTGTTATTTCTTTTAATTCAGCCAAAACTGGTTGCTGAATTCAATCTGAATTTGTGAATAGTTTCAGGTTGACTGAAACTGCATTTTTCAATGAACAAAAATTATTCAATAGGAACCAAAAATCACCTCTCTCAACTGGATTCACAACAGTGACTCAGTGACAGAGCCCAAAGCCAAAGCTGCTCTATAAGCAGTTTCATATCCAGCTATTATTCATTGAGGCCATGTTTGTAAAGCTGTTCACCAGATATGAAACCTGTGTGTCATTTTATACTGCAAAAGATATTCCAATTTAAAAGTAAACTACTGTGTGGCAGTGTACCATTGGTGCCTGCCACTTTAAAGGCAGAAAATAGGTAGCAGCCAGGTGCCTGATTTGGGCAGCCATTTTGGCCCAGTGATATAAGCTGGGGTGCAGTTTGTTGCAGGAAGGAAGGAGGTAACATCAGGCTGAGAGGCTGTTCTGGGACTATCAGGAGGTAAGGGCAGAGGCCATGGGGTGGAGGTGACCCCTTGTCCTGGGTAAGACATAAAGCTGCACACTGCTGGGGAAGGGTGGTCTGGTGGGGCTCCTAGTGGCATGGGATCCCCCAGGAAATGCCACTTATCTCCCCAGTGGAAGGTGGGTGGGGGCACCTTCTAACCCCAACCCCACATCCCTGGTGGTGTTCTAATGAGCGGAGGGAGCCCAGGCTTGTAAGGAGCCCTGAGGCAGAGCTCAGGCCAGAGGAGGGACCTGGGGCCATGCCCAG
>NW_017729025.1:72250916-72267115 GCF_001723915.1 Gavialis gangeticus
AGCTGCACACTGCTGGGGAAGGGTGGTCTGGTGGGGCTCCTAGTGGCATGGGATCCCCCAGGAAATGCCACTTATCTCCCCAGTGGAAGGTGGGTGGGGGCACCTTCTAACCCCAACCCCACATCCCTGGTGGTGTTCTAATGAGCGGAGGGAGCCCAGGCTTGTAAGGAGCCCTGAGGCAGAGCTCAGGCCAGAGGAGGGACCTGGGGCCATGCCCAGATGGCAGGGTAAAGCCTGGGGGTGTGAGAGACCCTGAGAGAGAGGAGCGACCGCTAGAGAGACACCCTGCGAGAGAGGGGTGATGACTACAGTGGGCAAGTGAGTAGAGTCCCTGTGAGGTGTGCCAGTAAGGAGGCCCAGTGGGGTATAGCAGCCTAGCGAGAGGCCAGGAGTGAAGTAGGCCAGCAGTTGTAGAATCACTCATTCAATGCTCAAGTGAGGGTAGTGGGAGACACCCAACAGACTGCGCCTGGGCTGAGCGAGGTGAGGAGAGCTAAGCCAAAAGCTGAGTAAGGCCGGGTGGGATGAGTGTGGCACGGGGAGAGGGCAGTAGGAAAGAGGCTGGGTGAGAGCCAGCGGAGGGAGATCGGAGCAGGTGTTAAGGCTCTTGTCATCAGGGTGAGTAATGGGTAGTCTCCCACCTTAGTCACAACTCTCATATTTTTCCATCAAGGCATAGCAGAGCAGCAAAGCAGGCAGTTACCCCAGAAGCAGGGCAGCCAGCAAAGACCTAATAAGGAGGCCACCTTGTTACATAGTGAATAACTTCAGATGGACAGTAATATTTTAAGGTTATCAGATCTGTATGTGAACATGTTCCCACAAATAGATGAGTTATTTCTAAATATGGAACTTAATTCCTGAAATTGCTTAGACATTTGTGAAAAATTAGACACCAGGAAGAATTTTTTTGCAGCTCATACTCACATTGCTTGTGCAACCATTGTTCCCTAAAAAGAGGCACCTTTATAGACTTTCGTGCACTGCAGTAGCAGCTGCCAAAGTGCCTGCCAGTATGCATGATTCTCCATTTTTCATGCATAAATATAATTTATGCAAAAGTCAGTATGTAAGCATGTTTTGTTTCTAAACATCCGTCCCATACTTTCCTCCAGAACTTGAAATATTTGTCAACACACCAAAACAATCAATGCTATTTAAAGATGAATCTAGTGCATTTTAATATTCTCCCAGCTTGCATACATGCAATAAGCAGGCAGGCTAAGGAGGCTGCAAAACATGCATTCTTTAATCCAGACAAAGCTGGACAGTCTAATTTTAGGCATACTAGCATTGACTTTTGTCAGAACTCCATTAGAAATCCATAGAAATACCAAATTCTATTAGAAATAGATAATCCATTTTCCTGTCAGGTAAAAAGGGAAAGACATGAACATCGACACATTTCTCTAGCTATTTTATTTTTATCTATCTCTTTTGCTTGCTTTTTTCATTTTTTATATTTTTCCTTGGATTTATCATATTTTTAATAGTAAAGATATTGAATTAAAGGAGATGGCCAAAGAAAGTATCTATACAAGTCAATGTTACACTTGTTCTGAAGTACTGGTTCATATGACAATTTGAAAAAATAAACTACTACTGCATTTATTTTTATGGGTTTTATTAAAGAAAGAATACGTGAACAAACATTACAATTTGACTATGCATACCAAGTAGGCTAACCTACTATACACTCAGCATACTGAATACCCATACTGAATGAAATGATACAATGATCAAACCAAAATCACAACTGATACTGAATCAATAGCTCAATGAGTTAATAATGCTGATTTAGATCAGCAATTATTTTAATTATCAGATTAATGCAGCAGGTAGTCAACTCATGCATTCAACACATGAAATAGTTGCTTTTTGCTAAACCTGTATAAGGAATTTGTAGAGCTGTTTTGTTTTAATCAACAATCCTAAAGAATGTTATATGCACAAATGTGGCCTTGACCTACTTGGTAAAGGACACAACCGTCTGTTCTGGTTTTAGCCACTTGACCAAGAGAGAATGCCAAGGGCAGGTAGTGAACTCAAAACCTGGCTAGTCTTAAGGAAGTACAATAACCATAGTAATTTCTTTTTAGCTCACTACTCCAATTCTTTCTTCTTAAAACTTGCTTCTGTTAACAATAGTTATTATTCTATTCATATTACTTTCCCTCCTCCTTGTTTCACTTTACAGAATGAGACAAGACTGCTGATTACTGAACCACAACAACTGTTCCAAATGACACTTTTAACTTTATACAAGTTGCTAATTTAAATGACAATTTGGGGAGATTTGAGGTTCATATTTAGGGATGTCTCTTCTTCACACACACAGAGCACCTCTCTCCCATGAACCAAAAAGTGGTCTCCATTTTACTTGTTTCCTAGGAATCTTAGGCTCGTGTTATTGCAGTTACTGAAACCAGGAAAAGAGTGTTGTGGTCAGAGCTCCTCAGGCCACCAGACTCTATCAAATAGTGGCAGATTGGTCAGGCAAAAATTAAGCAATGACCA
Source organism: Gavialis gangeticus (assembly GCF_001723915.1). NCBI lineage: Eukaryota > Metazoa > Chordata > Crocodylia > Gavialidae > Gavialis > Gavialis gangeticus. The sequence goes on from NW_017729025.1 coordinate 72,253,434, forward strand.
GAGTCTAACCACTTCTTGCTGTAAGGGTATGTCACACCACATAAGGCAGCCCCATGTAGAGACACCTTAGCAAGCTCAATGTACATTACTTTCAGAACCAGGAGCATTAGCAAAGTGCTGCACCGAAGAAAACTGCCTCTGAGAAACAAAAATAAATGCACTGTTACAGCTCTCCTTCCTTCCATTTCTGAAGTTAGCACATGCACAGCTTATGGGGTATCTTTGTGACATGCTGCCTTGCACCATACAGCCAGTCCCTTAATGGCCTATCAAGGAAAGAGAGAGGAGCATTTTGTCTCGGAGTTGCTAGCTGACTGAGAGAAAATATTTTTCTTCCACATGGCTTTCTAGAGGTGGCGAGTCCCACTTCAAAGGCCACTGTTCAAACTGGAGTGGACAGGGTTTAGGCCTGTAGTCCACACATAGTGGGGAGAAATGTTTCCAGATAAAATGTTACTGGTAAGTGATTTTTACTTGTACCTGCTGTTACTGAAAATGAGGGTTGACATATTACTTATTTACTTCACAGGTAAAATTGTGATGCTAATCTAAAATTACAGACAGAAAGGAAGATTCATGAGGGAGGGTAAAAACAAAACCCACAGTTTCATTCAAGTGTTCACTCTAATATTATTGATCATATCTATTATGATAGTGCCTAAGGGTCACACAAGCACAGGGTTCCATTATGCTGGGAATTATGTAACACAGACTTAGTCCCTGCTCTGAGCTCACAGTCTAAATAGACCAGACTGAATCAGAATGGGGGATGGTTTAATACATATCCACTGAGAGTATCACATATGTGATATCAGCAGACATCATGTTACTCCCATGGCAGGGGAGAAATAAAGATTTAGTTAAGAGGGGATCAGCTAAACAGAAAGGGGAAAAAGAGAATGGGAAAGGGCCAAGAAGGTAAGAGAATCAGAGTACAGTTGAGAAAAATAGACTGGGGATGGATGGGACAGAGAAAGTCCTATCACAAAAGTTCACAAAATATCTGGAAGTCACTGCTGACACCCCCATGTCACGCAGTTGCACAGTGATAGGACTGAATATTATCTGGGTCCTAGAAAGCCAGTCGTCCTAGAGAGCCACCCCCTCCATTCCCCACTGCCTGCTCCTTAGCGTAAGTGTTGCTTCACCGAAAGTAATCAAGTAAAGTAAAATGATCAAATAAAATAAAAGGCTGAGAGGCATGGGACTCTTCAGACTGGAGAAGAGAAAGCTCAGGGGGACTTGGTGGCAAGCTATAAGTAAATAAGGGGTGTGCATCAGCAACAGGGAGAACATCTGTTCACCAGGGCACCCCAAGGGAAGACAAGGTCTAATGGTCACAAACTGCTGGAAGACTGTTTTAGATTGGACATAACAAAAAACTTCTTTACTGTCCGAGTCTCTAGAGTCTGGAATAGTACACCCAGAATTGGTCCAAGCACCTACTCTGGATACGTTCAAGAAACACCTGGGATGCTCACCTTGCTGGGGTGATCTGACCCGGAGTGGGCCTGATGATCTCGCTAAATCCTTTCCAGCCCTAACATCTATGAAAAATGGTTTTAGAACATAACTTTACATCCCTTACATCATGCTTGGTGGTTACCAACCAGATATTTTACAGGTGGTTTGTTTCTGGAAAATGTGAGGTTACAAATATGTACTTTAACTTGCTATGATATCTGTTAAACTCATGCAAGCAATTATACTCTCACAGCATATTTTACATACCTCAATCATAAAACGAAAGCCATCTTTTTAATGCCTCTTAGTATAATCTCAGATACTTCTAACAGTAGCAATTCTGTATGGTTCAAGATAGAAATTTTTGTGAATATTTTTACTTTTAGAATACTAATAAGTGATACACTAAAGACCTGAAACTACAGATGAAATTGCTACTGCAGTTATTAGGAGTCGGTGCTCTCACCATTCGAAACCCTCTTAACGATGGGGGTCTTTCAAAGAGAACATGCTAAATCTTTATGCTTGGCTGAACAGTCTGCAATCATTAGATACCCTCCCAGCCAGCTCATGTCCAGTGGTAAGGGACCAGGGTATAGACAGTCTGGCCTAATGGTTAGACTACATAAGGAAGCAGGGGCCTAGGGCTGGGTCAGAGGGTGCAAGCCAAATACCCAAACCAGAGTGAAATCCAGAAACAGAGTTCACAACATAGTGGAGGGTCAGGATCTTCAGATTAGATTACGAGAACTAATCTGAGGGGCAGTCCACAGGGCGTACTCCAAAAAACAAAGCCAAACCGAGGTCAGGAGTCAGGAAACAGATCCACAAGGAAATCCAAAGCCAAAGTCCCAATATAAGCTGAAAACTAGGGTCAGGAACCAGGAGGTTAGCCACAACAAAACTGCTGACTACCTTGCAAACCTAGGCCCCCAGCTGGTGTTAAATGGATAAACAGAATAGGCGCAGACTTTTTTTTTGTTGCCAGTGGGTGCTTGCAGATGTTAAAAAATAAATAAATAAGGCACTTTTAACTTAGTGTGTTCCTGTGCCAAGCCCTACATATGCATTACTTCTACCTGGTTCTGCGGTGTCTGTAAAAATCGGGAGCTTTAGTGGGGCTTTTTTTATTACTTTTATCTAATAGCTGATTGAATCAGCTTTAGCTAAAAGCACCCAAAAGCCCCACTAAAGCGCTTGATCTTTATAGACACCACAGAGCCAGGTTGAAGTTACGCACTGCTTCTTCTGGCAAAGCACTGGGTTTTTTTTCTTTTAACATCTTCAAGCAGTTCTGTGGGTGCTGAGCACCTGCTAATTTTTTTCAGGGGGTGCTTGAACCCTGGAGCACTTACAGAGTTGGTGCCTATGATAGGCAGCACTCACGGCAGCCAGTTAGGATGCTTGTTGCTCCTAAAGTGGGGCAGAAATCATTATCTGAGGCTTACTGCAGGTATGCCTGCTGTGGTACTTGGCTCATGCAGGCCTGCCTGCTCAGAGTCCCTGGCAGTACTTGGCCTAGGCAGGTCTGCCAGATCAGAGTCCCTGACAGTAATCAGAAGTTGGCATGCTGCTTATTTTTCTGCTATCTAGTAAATAGCAGCCTCCTGATTCTTTACCATTTATTTTTCCTGTAGCTGCTGGGATGCTAGTGATCTATGCCTCAGCCAAAAAGGATTCTGGGTTCAAACCCTAGTGATGTCCCGTATGGGGCTTGAAAGAGTCAATATGGTTTCATATCATGGAATTTCTATTTTTATCAAAAACCTACATAATTATGTCTACAAATCTATCTTATGAAAATGTTGAAGTTGCAAAATCAGTCCCTCAAAAGTACACACTGGAATCAAGGTTGTCCATGAACATTTAATGTGTTCCTATTAAGATTATTCATATGGGCATTTTACCTATTATCCCAGTGGAACATTCTGGTTTTTTGCATGCATTAAGGCAGTTGGCTTGCAGACTAAAATATATATGTTAAATCCTGTATTGCAGAAAGGGGTTACCATTAGGCATAACTTTAATTCTAACATTTATTAATATTAGAAAATTTATAATATCAGTATTCTTTTAGCATGTTTATTTCATTTAATGATCAACATATAGTTATCCTCAACTGTATGAACTTCACTCTAAAGTCTCTTATTAATTAAATCCATGAGGTGCATTATTTACACTTAAAAACTCACTGAGCCAAGATCCTGATTCTTTAAATTATCTTCTGGCCTCTAATCCTAGTTAATTAGAAGCTTCACCATATCAAGACTGCAAATTTATGTTATTCATGAGAGCAAAATCCAGATAAATGTGAATATATACATATATGATGAAACACTTCCATTTGGAGGAGAGATGAAACAAAAGCATTATTTCTCTCCCTTGTTTTTGACTTGTATTCATTTAATTATATATTTGTATGTTCTTTGCTGCTCATGACGATCATCATAAGCCATAAATTATGAATCCAAGAACGTCTTTGCAGGGGAATCCTGTCAGTACCATCATGTTATAAGTGGCATTCTTCAGTTCCCCCTTCATCCCCATATGCTCAAGGGCCCATTGCTATGAACTCCTACTCAGGGTCTTAAAAGTGCTGCCAGCTAAACGCCTGCCATTCCTAACTCAAATGTCAGTGCCATTTCCAGACTCATTGTCTCTGCATACCCGCCTAACATTTTGAGCTTCTGTTAGCTGTTTCACTGGAAGCAGTTTGTGTACAGTTCACAATCCCACACTAATACCTGGGATGACCTTTATGACTGACTGAATCTTTCAAATTAGCAAGGGCAAACAAATAGCAAGGACTCTGCATGACAATGGGATATCTGCCTGAGGCACTACCTCATTGTAGCAATGAGCTACAATGACACACCTCATCACTATGGGGATGTAGCATTGGTGGGCATGCACCATGACACCAATGCTACTGCACAGTAGCAACAAGCTACTGCGCAGTAGCTCATTCCTACTGCACAGTAGGGTGGGAAACGACCTGTACGTCACCAGGACTGCGCAGTAATGGCAGTTTACTTTGGCTGTAGCAAGTACTAACTGACTCCACAGTAACAACAGTGCAGTCAGGTACAAGTGTAGACACACCCAATATGTAATTAGTTAATTAGCAACTATAATTTTGATTGTTCATATTTATGCAAAACAATAAGCTAGCAAATTTTCCCTTTTATATTTTTCGCTATACTAAATTCTTAATCATGTAAGCCTCACAATGGTGCTCTGTTACTGAATCCTTGTGCAGACTGGGAAGCTTGGTTTTGTGTGCAAATGATGGAGCTGATTAACAAAATGCTACTGTACTAAAAGGCTTATTACTAAGTGTATGAAGGGGAGGGAAGTGTTTGATAATGCTATAGAGTGTCATACATTGATATTTATAAAAGATGATAACCACCTTCACCCCTGGCTAGGGACAGACATTCAAAAAGCCTGAACCTGAATTGATTCAATCTTTGCAAGTTAGTTTAACCTGACTAGGATAAATTAGTTTTGCAACCATACAGACATCCCAGAAATGCAAGCACATGCTTGCAGTGGCTCAGGCTAGAAGTTGGGGGGGCACTAGACATGGACAACTGGTGCCTCCTGAGTCGGGGGGGGGCACCAGATCGCCAACAGTGGTGGGGGTCCCCCAGCAGCTGGTCGCTGACCAGGGAGGGTCTCCCAGCAGCCAATTGCCAAGTCAGCAGCAAAACCAGTGAAACCAGAAGTGCACTTCCAGTGGCACTTCTGGTTTCACAGCTGGCATTGCCAGGGGGTGCATAGGCAATCTCAGGTGGTGCACATGCACCTGCGTGCACCCCCCTACACATTGCCAATGGTGTTAAAGCAGCCCTCCCTTCCCCAGAGCTGAGTTGAGGGGGGCATGGCCAGGCCCCCACCAGGACGCTGTGATTAGGGAGGGGTCCTCCCCTTGATAACAGAGCTTTTATCAGCTTTGTTATCAGCATGTAACACCCCATCAGAAAACAAAGCCTCTCTCATTACAAGCTCTTCTTAAACAGCTTTTTTCCAAAGGAAGGAAGGAATGCAGGTACATTACCATCTGAGCTGTTGATTATCTCCAAAAAGCCCTAAGCAGACACTGCCCTATCTGCCTTACACAGCATTAGCTACCACGCCACATGCTGGCTACAGTCCATGCTGTGGGAGAGAGGAGGAAAGGGTCTCTACTTAAGCAGTGAGTAGTGAGAGGTAGGTGGAGTGGGGCCTGCAAGTCTCTACCAGAGCTCTGGCCAGGGAGCAGAGGAGAGGGGCCAGCTCTACTGTGCAGCAGAGAGCCCACCCAGCCCAGAGAGCATGCTGGGATGCTGGGGATGTCTGTTTTAGCTTAAACCAGCAAAGGTTCTGGGACAGACATTGCATATACCAGTTTGAACCAAATCAGTTAAGTCTGATATTACATTCGACCAGGTTTATCTGAAACCAGTTTCAACTATTTTCAAACTGGTTTATGTGTACTGAACATCTGTTCTGTTACAGCTTTAAACCAGTTTCTGATCACTTAAACCAATTTATGTGTAATGTCTGTCCCTAGCCCTGAAGCTCTAGGACTAGAACTGAGGAAGTATCTGATAAACTTTATTTTTAATACAGCCCAAGGGTGTGACTGAGGTAGACGCCTTCTTATACATCCAATTCCATTATACATTGAATTATAAAGCACTGCAAAAAACAGAAACAAAAAGGTTTCCATATATTCAAAAGGCTAAATGTGTCCATTTAGCAGAAAATGTGTTATTCTGCTTGTCCACCAACCATATCCAAATGTCCATGATTTTATTCATTCTCTGACAATAAAGGTACATACCATTGCTTGCTTTACTAATCATTAAATTGTTTAGCAGATGAAGAATACAAAAGTAGTCTGAAATCAGTTTTAACATGATCTTTATGCTCTTTAAAACCCAGTGATTTTATAGGACCTTGATACAAGACCTTTGTATTTAAACATTTACTTAAATTTCTGTGTGTGTTTATGTGCATTTCTAAATTAAGAATAGACAAGCTTCATCTTTATATTTTGTAACAGGAAACTGACTGGCTTTGATATTTTAGTGTGTTTCACAGGTAATTTTTACTATCCATTTCATTTGTTAATTTCTAAAATATAACTAGCCAGCAGTATAGCTAGGGAAACAAAAGTAAGGAACAGGAAAACAAAAAAGCCAGTGAAGACTAGATATAGCCTCATCTCAGTATCTGGGTCAAAAGGATAATAAATATACAGATTAAGAATTAAAAAGTGCCTAGGACACTCTGGATGATGCAAAAAATAGTCATTACAGCAATTGTATGTTGTACTTCAAAGGTTTGCTTGGTTCTTTTGAATTAAGTACAAAAAGGCTTTATTTCTTTTTTTCAGGATTTAGGGTGGGTTTGAAGAGATGGGGAGGTGAGCAAGTTGTCAGTTTAGATTAATGTTTTACCACAACTGTGTATAGCCTTTAGAAGACCATCTTAAAATCTTAAATCCTGAAGAGTCCTAAGTTAATTAGTTTTAAATAACATGCTGAACATATTAACATAATTATCCTCTTTCGACGTTTGGTATGCAGGACTTTGGCATTAAAATACTTGGATTATTACTAATGCAATTTAAAATTCATCTTTAAAACCAGTAAACAAATGCAAAAGGTTTTCTTTCACTTGCCCGACTTACTGAATTTACCCTGAAGCTACTTCTTAAAGGTCTCAAATGATATTTCTTTTGTTTTCAGATTCCAAAGGAAGAGTGAATTAATTGTATTTTGTGGCTAAATATGATAAGCCGCCCATAATCAGATCAGTTGAATGAGACACCCTTGTACTGAAGACACTGACGTGTTCAACAGTAGTTTCTGAACTCTTTTTTTTTGCTTACAGATAAGTTTTTGCAACAAAAATAATACAAAAAAAAGGCAGATCATTTGTAGGTCGCAAGTCCCAGATCTTGTTTATTTATAAAGCAATAAATATTAGAAGAAGCACAAATAAATTGCATGGGTGTGTAAACAAACTGTACAATGACTGAAGAGAGTTCAGGAAGGATTGCCAAAAGACTCCAAGAAGCATAATATCATCATCCTGAGTGGGAGGTAAATTTGAGGGAAAGGTGCTTAGAAGCACTTGCGATGGACAATGGATGGACCAGCCTCATCATACTCCTGTTTACTGATCCACATCTGCTGGAAGGTGGACAGAGATGCTAGGATAGAGCCACCAATCCAGACAGAGTATTTACGCTCAGGTGGGGCAATGATCTATGGAAAGATAAATTGACAAAAATCCTCATCAGTTCAAGCTCTCAATTTCTGAACTACTTATATATGCCGTCTTTGAAATGATGCAACATAATAAATTACTAAGGACCTCTTAAAATTAAATAAATAAATAAAAGAATGTTCCTATCTTAATACCAAGTATTATCTCCAATATTCCCAAGGGCAGTGTGCAGCATAATGTTCCTCTTCCTGGCAAGTTCTCCCCAGTGTAGTTCTATCGACTTCAGTGGAATTACTCTTAATTCCATCTACAGCCTCTGGTTCTTCACCCCTCCCAACACAAAGATTTAGACAGTTGCCAAATTCTGAAAAATGGTTTCTAGTTTATAGAACAAATCCCTCACCTTGATCTTCATAGTGCTAGGAGCTAATGCAGTGATTTCTTTCTGCATGCGGTCAGCAATACCAGGGTACATGGTTGTACCACCTGAAAGGACGTTGTTAGCATACAGGTCCTTTCGGATGTCAATATCACACTTCATAATGCTGTTGTAGGTAGTTTCATGAATACCAGCAGATTCCATACCTTGAAAGACAAGATGATTGATCAGCATATTAGACTAGGGAGATGAGTTTTGTGTAGCAAATCTGTTAGCATTTTCAGCTACTATTGGTAAGCGTTATTATAATTCCATAAGAGTCAATTTAATAATAACACAGCAACAGATAGAATCCCCATCCTGAAGTGGTTACACTATGAAACAAAACATGAGTGAGTGAGTCAAGTAAAAGAAGGTTGTGGAACAATGATATCATTACTGGTTAGTTTTAAATTACTGCAGGAGACCAAAAAAGTCAGTTTTACCAAGAAAAGGTCACATGGTAAAAAAAAGATGAGGGATGGCATTTGATGCAAGTGGAGTAAAAACAAAGTGTGTTGCAAAGAGCAATAAGAGGATCAAGAAAAAAAAGATATGTACATATGATATAAATGCACAGAAAAAATATATAACTATATTATATAGAAAAATATTATATGAAAATAAAAAGTGGTAAATTATGCAGGGTCTTCAAAGTGACAAAGAAAAACTTTTAATTCAATCCAGTAAAAAAGCCAAGACTTTCAAAGAGTGGACTTACATGGACAGAAGAAAGAAAATATTAGCAGTAGTATTTTGGATAGACTGGAAAAAAAGAATGGAGAGGCCAGAGAAGGTACAGTTATCAAAGCAAACCATGATCAGGATATGGAGAAGGGTATTAGCAATGAGCGTGAAGGAGAAAGACATCAGAAGCAAATGTTCATAGGTTACATTCCAATGCATTAGTTCAACAGGTGCTTCCTGAAAGGGCTGAAACCAGATCCACAACAAGATGTCAGCTGAGGAACAACTGCATTTAACACTCAGAGCTTATACTATAAACACTTGCTGTATCCATCAAGTTTTTCTGGCTCAACAACAGAGGTCAAAGTTTACAATCTTGGCTTTGACTATATTTAATTAAATTGTGTGTAACTAAACACTACGCAGATGCACACATTTTTTAAACATTTAACTAGACAAATACTTCAAATACTGTTCCTAAAAACTATTTTCATCTTCAGTACATCAAAGCAAACAGTGACACTTTGCTAATGCTCAGAAATTTCTCTCTGGTGAATAACATTTCTACAATGACAGAGTCCTTTAATTATAACATGACAGTGCAACAGGGACTACTTACTTCGAATTAGGTATCTGAGAGATGGATATCTGGTGCTGCCCCCGCCCCATCATATCTTAAGAACAATGGGCAAGATCATCAGGTAGTGAGCTGGAAAGCAGGACAAATGTGCACCCTGCTTTCCAGCTTAGACTAACTAAATCTAAATCAAAGATAGATAGATAGATAGATAGATAGAATAAGCTTCTGTGAACTGGGTATCAGAATTTACACTAGTTACGGACCTTTCCAAGTATAATTACAGCAGTCTGCTTTTAGTGGAGGTGAATTTTATGTAGCTGGTTGATAATCAGGCTGGAATGGAAAAAGCAAAATCGTAAATCAACAAGCCAGATTCTCAAGCCTGTTTGTGTCACTCTCCTACCATAAAGTGCTTGAAAGAAAGCAGTGGAGCCAGTAGAAGATTCTTCCTGTGTAGCATAAAGTAACAATAGTGGCTCCTATAATGCCAACATAGGGGCCTCTTTAATTGAAGTGATCATGTGGTCTGGGGATTCACAGTTGCTAGAATGCTCCTTTAGGGTTGCTGACAGCTCATCAGTTACAGGTTGAAGGGTATTTTAATCTGCATTGGGAGACAGGCATAGTGCTCAGCTAGCAGCCACCTACCCTATGATCGTCTCCCATGCATCACAGCTGGACTGGAGAATCTAAACCGTTGTTTTTGTGTGGTTTTATGGCAAATTTAGCTGAGATGGATAAACAGAAAATGGGTGTTTTCAAGGCCTTACAATTTATTCATATTTACTGCTAAAAGAAGCATTCTGTGAGGCCACCTACCAATGAAGGATGGCTGGAACAGAGTCTCAGGGCAGCGGAAGCGCTCATTACCAATTGTGATCACCTGACCATCAGGCAATTCATAGCTTTTTTCCAGGGAAGAGGAAGATGCAGCAGTGGCCATTTCATTCTCGAAGTCCAGTGCAACATAACACAGCTTCTCTTTGATGTCACGGACAATCTCACGTTCAGCTACAGGAAAACAGAAAGCAAGTCAGGGTCTAAAGACACAGGTGATAAGGGAAGAAATTCCTGCATGGCTATATAAACAAAACGTTTATGAAAGAAATCATGATGATGAGATTTGCTTACCTGTTGTCACAAAGGAATAGCCACGTTCAGTGAGGATCTTCATGAGGTAGTCAGTCAGATCCCTGCCAGCCAGATCTAGACGCATAATGGCATGAGGCAGAGCATAACCTTCATAGATAGGTACGTTGTGGGTAACACCATCACCAGAGTCAAGAACAATGCCTGGAAGGGAGAAATGACTCCACTCAGATAAAACTGGGAGCATCTAACACATTTTTCAGAAACCTTATGACATTTCAATATACCATTCAATATTAATTGGTCACAATTAGACAAGATCTTCCATTAGCACAGATCAGGATAATTCTACTGTCGACAATGACTGCAATGGATCTGGCTCATTATTTCTGTCTTTGCTAACATAGCTATTCTCAGTTAGCAAGAGTGATTGTTCACTTCAAACAGATGGTTTCCATTTATTTTGCACAAAATCTTAGTTGACTCTTCCTCATCTCATCTGCGCTAGTGTCTTTGGTACAATTTTTACACCAGAATAATTTAAACAACTCAAGTGTCGCTACTGATTTCCAGCGACTCATTCTTCAAGCAATCTGCATTAATTCACATTGTTCTGTCAATAGACTCTTTTGGCTTCTTTACCATGATCAATATAAATTATACTGTTTCTATATAATTAAACACTTCAGAATTTGCTCCCAGATTTCAATTTTCTTTTGGAAATCTATATGAGAGAACTGGAGTAACAGCCAGTTGTCTTTTTACCTGTGGTACGACCAGAGGCATACAGAGACAACACAGCCTGGATGGCAACATACATTGCTGGCACGTTGAAGGTCTCAAACATTATCTGGGTCATTTTTTCACGGTTAGCTTTCGGGTTCAGGGGGGCCTCTGTGAGCAAGGTGGGGTGTTCCTCAGGGGCCACACGCAGTTCATTGTAGAAAGTGTGGTGCCAGATCTTCTCCATATCATCCCAGTTGGTGATGATGCCATGTTCAATTGGATATTTCAAAGTCAGGATACCTCTCTTACTCTGAGCTTCATCACCTACATAGGAATCCTTCTGACCCATACCAACCATCACACCCTAAAGGAGATGAGAAAGAGAGAGTTTTTATGCGAGTAGAAATGCTATCACTGAGCAGAGACAGAAGCATGCCAAAGAAGTGGGAGGAATATATGGAGAACCATGCCAAAAAGTGGCTGTCGAGTCCTAGAGAAGTGGGGCTGGAAGGGACCTCCAGGGGTGATCTAGTCCAACCCCCTATTTGAGGCAGGATCATCTGTCTCCAAGCCATCCTATACAAACCATAATCCAAATGCTACATACAGCTACCAAGACTATTAAGCCAGGATGCGGTTAAATCTTTCTTTTTAAAAATCCCTTTTCATTTTATTGGATTAAATAAAACACCCCCAGAAAAGCCATTTTTTTGTTCAGATATCCCAAACCAAACCATCCAGTACCAAGAACTGGATGGATGAATGAATCCAGTTGGATTCAGTACAGCTGGATGAATGAATGAATGAATGAATGAATGAATGAATGAATGAATGAATGAATGAATGAATGAATGAATGAATGAATGAATGAATGAATGAATGAATGAATGAATGAATGAATGAATGAATGAAGGGAAAAATGAAATGAAGTCTCTCCTCCTTATCTCCAGGCCTGTGAAGTGCATCCCCCGCGGCGGTCGTGGTCACTGGCAAACAAGAAAGCACCTGGCCCCTGGAAACCACTCCACAGACACCAGATAACGGGGAGAGGGAGGAGCGGGAGAGGACGACACCATCCCTGCCTGTCACCGGGACAGCTGGGAGGCTTATCCCGGGATTCCCAACGGCGGGCGAGCCGCGGCAGACTTTTTGCGGGGGAAGCTGGCCCAAAACGAATCGACTACAAGTTTCCCTGGTGCCGCTGCCGGCTGCCAGTGCAGCGCGGGCAGGGCAGGGGCGGCCGTGAGGAGCGGGCAGCGACCTTGCAGCGCAGGAGGGGAGCGGGAGCGCGGCGGGCAGAGCCGGGAGAAGCAACAAAAGGCGGGCGAGGAGCAGCGGGGACTGGACGGGACGGGGCAGGCAGCTCACCTGGTGCCGGGGGCGGCCGACGATGGAGGGGAAGACGGCTCGGGGGGCGTCGTCCCCGGCGAAGCCCGCCTTGACCAGCCCCGAGCCGTTGTCGCACACGAGCGCGGTGGTCTCCTCGTCGTCGCACATGTCGGCGGGCGGGCGGGCGGCGCGGGGCTGAAACACAAAGCGGCGCCTCCAGTGCCCGGCGCGGCTCCCCCGCCCTCTCCCTCCCGCGGTGCCCGGCGCTGCCTACTCACCAGCTCGGCACCTCCTGCGGGCGGTCCTGGGCAGAGCCCGGCCGCGAGGCGCCCATTTATCCCCCCCGGCAGCCGGGGGCAGCCGGCCGCCTTCTCCTTATTTGGTCGGCTTCACGCCCTGGAGGAGCAGCGAGGCCATTCATGGAGCCGAGGGAAGGCGAGGGGCGAGCGGGCTAGAGGAGCCAGGGCGCCCCGGGCCATGTAAGGCAAGCCAGGGGTAGCGAGCCCGCAGCAAATGGGATGGCCAAATAGGGAACCCGCGAGGAAAGCCAGGCCCCCTCCTCCTGGGCTGCAAAGAGGGGCGCCCGCCTGGCCCCTGACGGCTGCTGCCCCGAGGCCCAAATCTGCCTGAGGCTGCGACAGGGGAGATCCCCTCCGCGCGGGGGGCTGCTCTTGTTGGCTTTGGGGTTTTGTCTCCTTTAGTCCCTTCCCGCTTTCATTCAAGGCCAGGCTCAACGGCAGCAGGGTGATGGATGAGCCCGGGCAAGGTGCAAGACCCCCATGGGCTTCTCCTAGTGCTACGAAAGCAGCGTGTGTTCAACTGCTCTCTAAAAGCACCATACAAAAAAAAATCAAAATAAATCAACCTTTCCACTGCTTTTTTGGCTGGCAAAAAGCAGGGGCTGTTGGTTTACGTGAACATGCAGATGCTGCAAGTCCCCGTCTTGGGTCCTGTTAGTGCCCACTCGATCAGTAATGCACAATGATATGTGCGGGGCGGAGGAGTAGGGAATAGCTGGGATGAAAAAACAGCCACGGTATTAATGTAATGTGGCAGTTGGTTTCCTGCTCAGTAGTTGAAACATCCACATTGGTCATTCGTTCCAGTGGCAGAACCTAAAAAACTCCATATATCTTAAAGGATTTTTTTTTTTTTTTTTTTTTTTTT
>NW_017729025.1:72267253-72276842 GCF_001723915.1 Gavialis gangeticus
TTCAGTTAAAAATAGAAAGACTGGAAAGGCATCCCTTGAGTGGGTTTGGCCTGGTATGCAAAGGCGCAGATTGTCAATGCGTGTCCTAAAGGAACTGCATTACATTGAACGGTACGGTGTCCTTTGGGAAGCTCAGCTTGTAAAATACCCAGACATGTTAATGTCCATCTATGCAAAACACTCTGGGGAAGCCAGGATCAAGCTTCGTAAGAGAAAAAAAAGAAATGCATTGAGCCAGATCGGCCACTCAGATACAGATCCTGTTGTGCACAAAACACCTTAGATGCTGTAAAAGGGTCGCCTCTGTCAAACCCTTCTATCCACCCCCTAAAAGAAAGTTTGAATCAACCCGTTTCCTTGTGCTCTCTTTGTATTAAGATGTGGGTGTAACAAAAGGTACGATAAGTAAAAGTTGCTGAGGAGCCAGATTCTCTTTTCTGTATTGCATCTAAAGTTGGCATCATAAGCTCATGGACCTTAAATTTGTTCTTGAAACAGAAGCTGGAGTCAGTTTCTGTTCTCTAATACTGCAAATACTTAATAAGGCACTTAGCTCTGGGTGACCTCTCTGTTCTGCTCTCCTCAACATCACCACCTCTTTTAATCTAGGGGGGAATTTGAACGCAACTTTGATGTAGATGTAGCAACAAACTTCTTAGCCACTCTTAGCTCCTGCTTTGCTTTAGATGCCTTGGGTAGATGCAGTCTGCTTCAAGAGAGACATTATTACAATTTTTAAAAATAGTCCTTACATGTAGAGAATGTTATCAGTTGCAATGAGCAAAAAGAGGTCACTGAGATGGAGGACTATATTTTAAATGCCTCTGCCTTGGAAGCCAATAGATTTCATGTTCAGCTTTATTGGCGTTGGGTATATAAAATGAGTTAAATCAAATACTGGTAAGAGAAGGCACAAAAAGTGAGTATATAACAGCACAGTGATAAATGTAACACTATTTTAAATAGCTACAGCTATGTAAGTGGGCTCCTATATATCTATTTCTGTATATTCATATATATAGGACAGAGTGCGTGCATGCACACATAGGACAGAGGTTCGCAGAGGTGGTGTTATTCATACCCTATTTTCCATTTTTTTCATTTCAATTCACTTTGGATTCAGTGGAATTGTCACATATGTATGTATATACTAAATTCAGTACTGGAAGTAATTCCTACCCCCTCTTCTCTTTGACCCAAAGCCCATCTTTTCTATAGAAACAAAGTAACGTGAGAGAGTGGCCATTTTCAGCAGCACTAGAGATTAGCCTGCAATGTTATCTCAGCTGTCCCTCCATTCAGAAGTGTTACAGTATTTACATAGAAGCCAGTTACTGATAGCCACACTGAATTCCTCCCCAATCAGACCCTCCCTGTCACATCCTACATTCCGTTTGGCTGGAAAGAGAAAGAGACACTGTCTTGAAGCCAAGACAAGTAGAGCTAGCACTTGTGCAGGAGACCTAGCAGCGGACAGTTGGTCCTGTGCCTATACTTTCCTTTCTTTTTGTTTCCTTTATAAGCACATATCTGATTTCACTCCCATTTGCTCAAGTTTTAAATTGCTAATTAAAATGCAATGGGGCTCACAAATAGAAGCCTGATGCCTTTGAAAGCTGAGAAAAAAAAATCTTCTTCCCTACATATTGTACAGTGCAAGGTCAAATGAACAGGGCACCACACAGTATATATAAATCCAAAATGGCATCTGCTCCCTCAGAGCCATTCCAGAAGTACCCGGATAAACTCGTTCCTTTGGCCAAAATCATCCTAGCGCCTGCCATAAAGTGACATTACAGCAGCAAACAAACAAACAAAAATGCAGCAAAGTGTGGTATGTATCATCATCCAGGGGGGGGAAAATCCAGTTCCTGAGATGGCTAGGGTCTCTTCACCTGCAGGATTCATTTCACCTGAAACAGTTTCTGCCAAGGCAACAAGCCAGAGGCAAGGGGAAAGCAGGCAGGAAGGATCATTAGGCAGCTGAAGGATGCAACAGAGGTGATCTTCATGCACTTGAAAAGAATTTGCACCTCAGGAATATTAAGAATAAAGTCTTTAGCATGTTAATGGAGAAGCTCAAATCTTCTTGTGAGCACAGATCTGACAGATATACTCAGTGGGCAAGTCCAGACAACCGCGCACGTACTTTGTGGCACCTCAAAGGCTTCCGAGGTGCTGCAAAATGCATGGGACACGCATGAAAAGATTTTCCCCGCTGTATATGTGACAGCAACATCTTAAAGAAAACCACACTACCCCAGGTGCTACCTAGAGCTAGTCTTCTTTTCCTTTGCAAGCTAAATTTGATGTAATATTTCAACTAACTAGAACTGCTCTGAGTTAGAACTGCAGTCATGCAGAGAGGATTATTAGGATCTTCTCTCTGGCATGAAAAAGTTAAAGTTATGGTTTAGTGTTATCCAGAGAGGGAAGGCCGAGTGGGACCTTAAGTAAAAGCTCACTCCATCTAGATGTAGCTAGTCATGTTAGTCTGAAGTCAAACAGAAGGCAGGTCAGGTTAGCCCAGATACCTCAACATCTCCTATTTCCTTTAGTGAAGGAGGGATATAACTGAAAACTAAGACTCTAACGCTGGAAACATTACCAGGCACAGTACGCTTATTACAATGCAAATTTCAGTAAGACTATTATAATAGTAAATGTTGCATCTAAAATTAAGCATTGGAAGATAAGACCCTATATCAAATTGTTCTATAGAGCATGGGTCAGCAACCTTTTTGGAGTGGCAGGGCAAATTACCACACTGAAGGCAGGCTGCCTCTTGCAACCTGGCTTCTGTTGCTTCAGCTGCCCTGCTTCCAACCCAGGCACTGCTTTTCCTGCCACTGAATTGCCACTGACATTCCAGTTGTGCAAGCCGAATGGAATTGCTTGGCAGGCTGGATCTGGCCTCCAGGCTATAGGTTGCTGATCTCAGCTTTAGAGCATCAAACAATGGTAGAGAGCTATATATGCGCCAATACAGCCTTCAAAACACAATGAACTCTCCCTGCATGCTACACTTTACAGAAAGCCTGTTACTGCTGTGTTTTAGAGGATTTAAACATTGTATTGATACCATTATTGAATTCTTCCAGATGTAAAATCTGTCATTCTAATTACAATGAGTATAATTTTACAGACATCTGAGAGGTAGAAAGATGGTAATTAATATCTTTTAGAAGACTGTTAAAAATTCCCTTCCATACTTTATGGATAGGTTATAGTTTCATGTTTTAAAAGCTTGGTAGAATTTGGTTTATTTTGTTCTTTTAATTTTGGGGCTAAACATTGATGTTCATTTTTATGCATGTATTTAGATTGATTGAAATTTTCAGGATTCTACAAAATTAGGGGTGTTTTAAAATTGTTATCAATTTAATGCACAGAGGCGCACACGCACATGTGGCAAGTGCTGCAGGAGCTGGTGGCCATACCTGCAAGGCTGTGCCAGGAGGGGAGTTTGGAGGAGCAGAGCTGGTAGCTCCTGGGAGCCCTGTGCTGCCAGTCCCTTTCTCTGTCCATGTCCCAGCTGGAGCAGGGGCCAAACTTCTGAGGAGCCCAGCCTGGCCCAGCCTCCCAGGCAGTTTGGGCCTGATACACAGGGGCCAGGCCAGGCTCTGAGGGAGTTTAGCTTCCTGCCCCAACCATGCAGGGACTGAGTTTGGCCCCTACCCTGATCATACAGAGGCTAGACTCCAGGTGAGTTTGTTTCCTATGAGACTGGGGAAGAGGTCAAACTCCCACGGAGCCTGGCCCAGCCCCTGCGTAATCAAGGCAGGAGCCAAAGATGCAGAGAGGCCAGACCAGGCTCCAGGAGAGTTTGGTCCCCGCCCCAGCTGGGACCTGGGCAGAGTGAGAGGCGAATGATACCAGGCTCCCTGCTGCTACCAGTCTTGCCCCTTCAACCCCACCCTCCCAGCACAGCCTTACCAACACGGCCCCCAGCTCCTGCAGCAGCCACTGTGTGTGTGTGCACATGTGTGTGTGCATGCATGCATGGTCTGTGAGTGTTAGTTAAAATCAATGTTTTTCAATGTCTATTGGTAAAAATCAAATCCTGCCAAGCCCACTTATAATCCAATAGTATGCTAATCAATAGGCTTACCTCTATAGACAAGCTCTAGTAGTATAAGGTTCTTATTTATAAACCCAGTGGATCATGGAATTAGTTTGGGTCTGAGTATTGCACTTCCTGAGCTTCAGGCCAGACAAAATTCTACATCTGTAAGGAAAAGAAGGAATTTTCTCTTAGACGGGTTTAATTTTGTTCCATGGCAGCTGTTTGGAGCTATGTATGGTGTTGGAATGCTAGACGTATCCCAAGCACAAGCTACATGGATAAGAATATTAAAGGTGCACAAAAATGTATGAATATGAGTACCATAGATGTGAGATGTGCATCTTTGTGTGTATGTAGACAAGGGAGGCATAGAAGCTAAAACTGAAAAGGACAATTGAGAATAATTTCCTAAAATGTATTCTCTAATGTTTTATCCCAGCCTAATTTTAAAAGCACCAAATGACAGATTTTGCACCCCTTCAATTAGATGAACCCACAGTTTACTAACTGTACTGCCAAGTAGTTTCTTCTGATATCCATCTAAAATTTTCTGTTGTATCATTTATCTTGGTTATAGTCCCACGTATCATACTAAATAAATTCTGTCTCCTTGGTGTTTACACCCTTCACATAGTTGTAGACTGTTATCATGTCTCTCTCTCTCACTCATACACTGCTACATGTCTATAATTATCTTAATGTGGCTCAAGAGTACATTGAAATGACAGAATAATGAGGTGGGCAGTAGGAGGCTAGAAATGCATGTGAAGTATCTTTGCTATGAAGCTAAGAGAAGCAGGGGCAGCAAATATAGATGGAGGTGAGCAACAGTATAAGGAATTTATAGTTTGGAAGCTGACCCTTAAGAACTGATATTGGCAGCACATTGTTTGCAAATAAAGGCTGAGATCCTAACCCCTGCTACTTTTCATTGGGTAAAAGTGCTGGAGAGATATAAAGAAACTCTGAATGTGAGGTTCTAAGGGAGAACCAGCACCCTTAATTCCAGAACTGCAAGAGACAGCTGTGAGGCAGCCTTGTGAGGACTGCCTCAGAAGCCATAGCACAGTGTTCATGCCAGGGGCAAGGCCCCAGCACGTAGCACTGTGAAGATTCCAGGCATTTCTGGCCTGAAATGCAGCTCAAAAAGGCTGCTGTAACTTAGGCAAATCTCCAAAGCCATCTATATTACATTAGAAGCATAGAGCAGCCCAGGATAAAAGGGTGCAAAAGTAGTTTAAGGCCACCAAAGCACACCCTCCTCCCCCTGCCCTGCCAATCCTTCTCCCCCTAGGTCACAAGTTCTGCACTGTTTCTCTGCCAAAAGACTATGAAGTCTCACCCAGTGTCATAAAAGTTTCACAGTGGGGTGTCAATTATAATTTTAGAACATAGATTCTAGCTTTTGGCTCAGCTGTTTGGCGCTCAAAAATTCTGACTTAAAACAGCACAAAAGAACAGACTTTCAAGTCTGTTGTTACAATGATTAGACAGACAGTGGTGAGCTGTCCCTGTCTTACACTTACTATCTACTCCTCCCACCTGTTTATTGCATCTTTCCTTGGGGCAGGCACCATCTTTTTTATCTTATCCTTGTCCAATGCTTAACACAATAGGATCCCATTTTATCTCATTACAAATAAATAACACATGTAAAGACAATATAAGACAATCTATAACTGATGGTGGTAGCAGAACAGAAACTGATATGAAGATTTTTTTAAAACAACCCTGAAATGTTTAATAACAGCAATATTTCCACAGAATGCCAGTATTTAATGCTAAATCTCTAAGTGGTCAGACAATATAATGACCATGTAATTTTACAGTATACTTCCTCAATATATGCAACCACAAGGAGGTGAGACTTACAAAACAATTACCCAACCTTTGCAATAAAATTAATACATCAGAGTGTTCAGTATCATGTATGAACCTAGGTTAGGTAGTCTTTAAAAGTTTATATCCACTTCATTTTTAGTCTTCTTCAAATTCATTCTGCCATAAAGTCAGAGCCTGAATTTATGTACTGAATGATCAGGACTTCCAAGGCTACATATGTGTATTGGCTCTTCAGATTTGGCTCCCATCTAGTGAAGAACTACCACGTTTTTACCAAAAAACCAGATCCCTTCTCTGTGGTATTTCTAGCACACTGCTATGTAGCTATTTAGTTTGGTGTGTTCTAATACTGTAACTTTACCTGCAACTTTCTGAGTTATGACAACTTACTGGACATTCTTGATAGGCCTGTTTCTGAGATCTTTTCAAGGTGGGGTGGGACTCCAATTCCCCCACCCCACCCACCAACACCAACCCGGGAAACCTTGGAATGAGCTCATTCTGCTCCTTTCTCCCCTTCCCATTCTGAAAACAGGGACAAGGAGGAAAGGGAAGCCATTGCTAGAGGAAAACTGCTGCAGGCTGGCAGCCAGTGGCTAGATTCCCCTTGGCCCTGGAACCAACAATAAACATCTTTTTGGTCCAGGGGATCCTTGTAACTCAGAACTGTTCCTGCAGAGCATTCTGAGTTACACCCGGGAGCTGCACTTCTGTCTGCACCCCAGTACTACTACTTTAGCCCTAGTGAACAGATTACACAGGGACAGCCTCCCAGAGTGAGAACAGTTTCCAGTGGGAAGGGAACAGAAGTAGGAACCAAATAATCAAAGTAGCATTCTCCTGAATAATACGATACTTCCTGTTTTGTTCTTTGACTTGCATGTTCTTGTCAGATGACAGGGATCTCTACACACTGACTAACTTTGCTGGCATATCGCCAATGTTTCCTTTCTCTTGTTTAGAGCCCCCAAATTAGCTCTGTCATGCCAATCTGCATGATATTGCATTTTGATGTCACTGACATGGGTAGACTTTAACATGAACAGAAAAGAGCAGACTCTACCCATTTGCTGCACAAGTTATTCCACAGTGGTGTGTCTACATGAAACACTTAATGCACAGAAGACTAATTCTAGTGCATATTAGTGTGGCAGGCAAAGCCTGTGCCAATGCATATTAGATTTAATCTAACGTGCAGTAGCATCACACACAAAAAAAATGTATCTGTGCTAATGCACAAATTACGACACAGTAAGTTAGTACCTGTCAGTACAGGTACTAAACTTCATGTGCTGTAACTACAGTGCATTAATGAACATGTAGACGTGCCTTGTCTTATCTTTTTTAGTCACATACTACTAGACCAAGTCAGGGAAAGATGCATTAGAAGTGCAGCAAGAAAAGGAAATCACACTGCAACCCCTGAAGAAAAACTTATTAATTATGGAAATCAGAAAATTAAAATCAGCTAACTTATCTGAGGCTACTTGCCTGCAATTTGTACACTGTGGGCTAAAGCTGGAAGCCTTGTATTACTAGTCTAACTAAGGAAGACAGAGAAAGGAATGGAGTTTCTGTTGGCTTGCTTGTACATTTGAGGTGGTATGTTGGTGGTTTGTTTGGTTACTTGATTGGCTGGGTTTATTTTATAGAAACTGAGGCACAGAGGGAATAAGTGACTTGCCCAAATCATACAGGAAGTTTACAATAAGTTTAGGGTTGATCCCTATTTACTCAGGCCTAGTCCACCGCTTTGACAAAAGTAGCCTTGTTCTCAAATATGAATTTATGCAGAACTTTCTTTCTGTGGCTAAGGAATGCTTATATACAGCTCCCATTGCCACAACTTCTGCTAATTCCTCCTTTCCCATGAGATAGCATTTTGCAAGTCTCTGGTTGATTTCACCACTGCTGTTATGAACACTATGGGCAGTGGCAAATATGACAAGAAACATGTCCATTCCAACCTAAGGCAACTTGGGAAAGTTAAGAGCAGCATCAGATAGGCACTAGAGCTATGCAGAGGGGAAGTGCATAAAGTAAAGACTTGGGGGGAATCTCTCCCACTTTCAGTAGCTGGCAGACTGAGGAAGTGGGAAAGTAGCAGAACCCTCCTACCTAGAGCTGTTTGGAGTTCCTCAATTAAATGTTTTTTCATTAAAAATGGACATTCATCCAAACTGAAAATTCTCATGGAAGTGTTTCACTCTAAAAATCTTTTTTTTTTTAAGTTTCAAAACTGTCAATATGTCCCATGTTTACTTTTCTAAAAGAAAAATTCTGGTTTTCTTGTTTAAAACAATGTGTCACTCAGAAATTTGTGCTAATTAGAGCAACACTTTAAGAGTGGAATATTCTGAAATAATTGAAACAAAACATTTTGATTAACCCAAACTATTGTCCAGATTTGTTATTTCTCAACATTTTGCCTTTCTGCCCAGTTCATGATTTTTTAACAATATTTTCTCAGAATGGGAAAACCATTTTCTGCCCGGCTTTACTCTTCACTGTTCCTAGAATGTCTAGACATTCTTGGGAATTTAGTGAAGAAATAAGCATCCAATACAATTTCTTCCTTCCAGTAGCCAAAGGAAGGTAGAGTGAATTATCACTATTTATCAGGTACCAACCAGATCTAAAGATGTTATTTTGGTAGAAATCACATTCTTCTCCCAGGAATTGGGGATTGGAGGTCTAAAAATCCAACCTCCCTAACAGGCCAGTGTCCCTGGAGAGTCGTGCGTCAAATGCTTCATCTTTTGTCTCTTATCCTGGCGAGAAGTGGACACTGGTATCCCATAGGGGTCGGTGCTTGGTCCAGTAATTTTCAACATCTTTATCAATGATTCAGATGTGGGGGTAAAGAGCTGACTGGCAAGTCTGCGGATGACACCAAGTTATGGGAAGTGTGGTCACGCTGAAAGATAGGCTGCAGATACAGGCAGATCTAGAGAGGCTAGCAAGTTGGGCAAGTCGGAACCAAATGAAGTTGAACATCAAGAAATGTAAAGTGCTCCACCTGGGAATTAATAACCCTCTACATACCTACAGGCTTGGTGGTGCCAAACTGACCAGCACCACGAACAAAAGGGACCTGGGGGGTAATAATAGACTACAGCATGAACATGAGCCGGCAGTGTAATGCTGTAGCCAGCAGGGCAAACAGTAATTCTGGCATGCATCCATTGATGCATCTCCATCAAAACAAAGGAAGTGATTCTTCCACTCTACTCAGCATGGGTGAGACCACAGCTGGAGTACTTCATCTAGTTCTGGGCATCACACTTTAACAAGGACATGGTAAAGCTTAAGAGAGTCCAGAGAAAGGCCACCCATATGATCAGAGACTTGCATGGCAAGCCACACAAGGAAAAGCTGAGGGACCTGGGACTCTACAGCCAGAACAAGAGAAGGCTGAGAAAGGACTTGGTAGCAGCTTACCACTACAACAGGGAAATATATCAAGGGCTCGGTGAACAACTGTTCACCAGGACACCCTTGGGGAAAGCCAGGAGTAATGGCCACAAACTCCTGGAAGACCATTTCAGACTCAACATTAGGAAAAACTTCTTCACAGTCACTGTGGAATAAGCTCCCTCCAGCAGTGGTGCAATCACCTACCCTGGAAATCTTCAAGAGGAGACTGGACTGTCACCTTGCTGGGGTCACCTGACCCCAGTT
>NW_017729025.1:72281842-72297078 GCF_001723915.1 Gavialis gangeticus
GGCTCGGTGAACAACTGTTCACCAGGACACCCTTGGGGAAAGCCAGGAGTAATGGCCACAAACTCCTGGAAGACCATTTCAGACTCAACATTAGGAAAAACTTCTTCACAGTCACTGTGGAATAAGCTCCCTCCAGCAGTGGTGCAATCACCTACCCTGGAAATCTTCAAGAGGAGATTGGACCGAGGTCTTTCCTGCCTGGTGCAGGGGGCTGGACCCGATGATCTTCTGAGGTCCTTTCCTGCCTTACAATCTATTAATCTGTTTTTGGCTTAGAAGCATCTAGTAAATGTTTTGAGCCTGAAATTAAATTGGAATTATAATTAATTGGAGTGTTATGCCAAAATAACACAGTAAAACCAAAGTAAAGGATCAGTAGCAAAGCAATCCATCCATCAATTTAAAAGTTTCAGATCATGTCCTATTAAAATAAAAGTTTTCTGGAATCTGGCAAGAAACCTTTAAAATGAGCTAATTACAATTTCAGAGCCAAAACCTACATATACTACCTGTCTTTCCATCATAGAACTATATTTGTAAATAATTTCATGATGTCTGGAAAATACAGTGTAAATTGCTGTGTATAGGATTTCCTAGGTCTGTAACTTTCTTTTGCATCTCTCATTCCTTATCTCTTTCATCTGAATTGTACTGGTAGAGAGATTTTAGATCTGAAATCTGGTCATGTTAAGCTTATACCAGAAGAAAGTCATTAACAAACTTCTGCAATTTCAGTCAGCTATTGACCTACAAGTTTTACTGTAGAAATGTGATTATAATAAACAAGTTATTTCCACAGTTGAAAATAGGCAAATGGTATTTTTATTTGTTTACGTGAAAGAATGAATAACCACTTTCCCAAACTAACCAGAAATGCCTATGTTATTGTTTTCATTTCAGCCAAATATTCACATAAAAGTTCTGTAAGATACAGAGAAATTAATACTGAATAAGTAGGTAGATTGGGAGAGATGTTGCTTTGTTTCTCTAATTAATATTCCTGAAAGAGAAAGGAAATATACACTAGCAATGCTAATTTTGTCACTTGTCTAGGCTCACTAGTACTCAGGTTAACAAATCAGAATCTATTCCTTGTTCTTTTAGGTGAGCTCCATCCAGGTCTGGTTGGAGAAGCCTGCACTGCTTTTAGTATAGCTGTTCTATGGATAATTAGAACACTTCAGCCTTGCTCAGACATCTTACATCAAAAGTATTATAAGAAAATCTATGCTTTATAATAAGCCCCAAGTTGGGGCAGATTTTTATGGTTACCTAAAAGTAATTATTTTAACAGGCCTGGAAACAAACAACTGCCATTCAGATAACAAGGACCTAAAGAAGTGACAAATGGTCTTCCCTTAACACAAACCCAGAATACACACCTTTCCTTCATACACTATATGAGTTCATCCTTCAGCTAGCAGACTCCCAAGGAATCAATTCTCAGTAATTCTGTATATTATAATGAAACCTATATTCAAGTGAAAAAAATGCTGTGAAAAGCAACTTCACCCAGTTTCGTTGGGATTTCATTGATCAAAACAAATATTTGAACCAAAGAGGTTGTCTTGCCCGGACAGAACAGGCTGTTGACCTGGATACTCTATATGGTATACACAGCCTGTGCAGACATACAGTTGGGCAGCATTCCACTCCTCAGTCACCTTCTGATGCAGCAGCATGACATTAGGATTGCATTGCTCCTTCCATCAGCCAAATGCTAAAGATTGCTCAAATAATTGGTTACATGGATCCCTCACAGCATTGTCTTGTTGAATTGGTTGCTAGGCATCTGACTCAGGAACATAAAAGAACTTTTTTGCATTGTTGTGTGTTCTTTTCCATACCCAACTGCAGAAACACTTCCTTATTTACAAGTACATGACCTAAATTCAGTTTTCTCCATTCTGTACTATACTAACTACACTCGCAGTCACACAAAGGCTGAGGACAGAAATTACACGTAAACCAGTATAAGTGATTGGAGACCAGTTCAAATCTATAACACAACAGAAGTTCCGTGGCACATAAAGCACTTTCAAAATGGCTGAAACCAGTTTAAAATAATCTTGGATGGGTGTAGTATTAGACTTAACAGATTTAAATTACATCAGTTTATTAAACTTCTATTCTAGATCCCCTCCAGATTCAAGTTAACTCAGTCTGCCAGCACCCCAGGATACTTTACACCTCCCTCACATCTCCCCCTCGCAGAGTGGGCAAGCTAGCTTTAGCCCAAGGTGTCTGCTCCAGCTGAGCAGGAAGATGTACTCCCTGGCTTCTGGCCTGAGCCACTACAGGCATGTGGCTGTATTTCCGGAATCAGAAGTGAATGTCTGTTCACTTGCTAATTGGTTCAATCTATGCATTTTAGCCTAACCTGCAAGGATTGAATAGAAATCAGCCTTGGGCTATTTGACTGTCTGTACTTAGCCAAACAGGTTGGCAATTGCATATAAGTGCACAGTCCCAGATATGATGGGAGCAAACACATTCTTCTCTAATTCCATCAACTGATTAAAACCAAGCTTTGGGCCTAGGGTTTTGGAAACTTCTTTTTCATCATTGGGTTATATGTGCTACTATTTAATCTTTCATGTATCAATGAACTGAACAGAGCCATTTCTTTTCTATGGTTACAGTCATTATTTTGATCAGTTCAAATAATCATTTATGCTTGCATAGACCATGTTACAAAGGATATGGTTTTCTCCTTGCCTTAACCATGTAAATTCTCTCTTCTGCTGCTGCTGCTATCTGGAACTCTTTCTTCTGCTCTCTCATTTTACTGTTTTATTTACAATATAATGAACCACATTCTCTTGTCAGTTTTATTACCGTCTTCATCAGAGATGCATTCATGTAAATCAGAGCGTCTATTCCCTCTGTGTTTGTAAAAGATTGGTGGTGTCCTACTTTATTTAACTATGTGATATATTTTGAGATCTATATAAAAGACAATGTACAAAATAAAATTATAATGTACTGTCATACCATATTAGAAAATGCTGAAACGTTGTTGATATTTCTCTGAGCAGCATGACTGAATATAACACCGACATAGGTGCTGAGATTCAGCCTCATCTAAAAATAAATAAATCTAAAGGACAGTTGAGTAATCCTTTATTGTGAAAAGGTCACATTTTAAGTTAGTGTTTGACTTAAAGCTGTTAAATGTTAAGGCAAAAATGGTGGATAGTTGAAACATACTCATATTCCAAACCACAGCTAAGACTGGCTAGGGATTTTTTGTGTGCGTTACAGTTCTTCCTATGGATGGCCCAGACAGAAGCTGTCCTGAACTTGGCACCATAAATCAAACTTAGGCAAGGATTCAAACCATTAGAAAAACCCAGAGGGCTTCTGAAAATGAGGATTAAAATTGAAAGGATACATTTATTCAAAGGTCAACTGTGCCTACAAAAAGCGGCAGTCAGTAGTATAGTAAGAGTGAGGTTACATTAGTAAAAAATCTCAGTATTCTCTCCAATATGGGATCTTTTGTGGAGCAAACAGTTGCAATCTGCCACCTTGATTCTGGTGATTCAGTCATGAAAATAGCTTAATTTGGATGCCTTGTTTTTACATTTATTATTTGCTAAGAAAAGTCTTAAGGAAATAGTAAAAGGTTATTTCAACAAAGAAAATCTAAAACCAATATTTATAAATAATAATTTATAAATAATAAAACTAACAAGCTACATATTACCTTTGAGAGACAAAGACCCTCTATAACCAACTGTCTGCCAAACCAGGAAGTCTTGGATTTAAACTAGCGGTTCTCAATGTGTCTAGGCACCCCTCAAAAATGACAGCTCTCATAACTTTAACTCCTTTTGGTATTACAGAAAAACAATAGAGCAATTCCTCTGTTGCAGAAAGACTACAACAGATAATAATGCTTTTGACGTTATGATTTCCTACTTGAAATCTTTGGATTGATTTTGTGAATGATGCAACAGGGGCCCCTAACCCATTACTTTGAGAAAAAAAGTGAGGGGCAGGAGAGAGAGAAAGCAGAGAGGAAACAAGAAGTAGTAGCTCCTTAGCCACAGGAAATCTGGGCATCTTACCTACAGGAAGATGGCAAAGGGAATAGCCAGTGGGGGTGGGATCCAGGTTGTGGGTTACATGGTAGCTGCAGCAGAGCTGAGCAGGCTTCCTGCTAAGTAGGCAAGTGAGTATCCTCTTCTACTGAGAGTAGGGACCAAGCAGCAGAGTTAAGGACCTGCAAGACATTGTAAAGAACAGCTTACAAAGAACCTGGCTTGTCTGCAAGGCAGTGCAGGGACTGCTTGATTAGAAGCTGGCCACAAGGCTGTAAGCCTGCTCCCTGAGAGACAGGTTGCAGGGAGACAAGCCTGTTGGATTGATTAATGGGAAGCCCCTGTGCCTGATTCTGAGAAGCAGGGATCAAGTGATTGGCAAGGGTGAAGTCAGTAGGTATACCAGCTCCACCCCAGGGATAAAGAGGCATTCTG
The DNA here is from genome assembly GCF_001723915.1 of Gavialis gangeticus. Lineage (NCBI taxonomy): Eukaryota > Metazoa > Chordata > Crocodylia > Gavialidae > Gavialis > Gavialis gangeticus. Next base: position 72,286,324 of record NW_017729025.1, read on the forward strand.
GCCCTGATCTTGAAGGAGAAAGGAACTTTGCTGGGAGTCTCACAGAGATAAGCAGTTTTGGTCCCATAGTTGTTTCTCTTTGAATTTGTTAAAGCAATGTTTGGATGTGGCTTAATGGGAGGTAAGAGGCCCTAGTGGTGCCAGTGAGGCACTCTGCATTTTGGAGCTGTGGGCCAAGGGCCCAGTGCTGAAGAAGAAAGAAACTGGTGGAATGCATTTGCAAGGACAGATCTTTTTTCTTTATTCTGATGCATATTTTATTTGGGGGCATGTTGTATGTGAGAAAATATGGTATTTATTTTGGGTTCTAGTTTTTGCCCAAAGTGGCCTGTGGATACCTGAAAGGAATCAAGAACATAAAGTGCGCCCATATCCCACTGATGACAACAGAATGCCCTGTCCTGAAAAGCCTCTACTGCTGTAATCCAAATATGCTGAACTTTCCAGACTTTATACCTGCTTACACTACAGAAAAGGGACCCTGGATTATGTTTTGCTCTGGCTGACTGCTTTCCTTATACAACTGCCCTTCCCCTTTAGACTATGAAGCAGGGATGAGAACTGGCAACCCACAAAGAAGTATCTGCCCTCATCTTCTCATTCATCTTCAAGTATTCAGACGCCATACTGCTTCATTTCTGGTACTACTGATTCATTCTCCTGTTCCTAACTCCGTTGACAGAAGTATAAAGAAGTATCCTGTCTTTGAAAGAATATTCAGACCCTTACATTAACATATTTCATTACCTTGAAACACAGAAGTCATCATTGTATAGGGGCAGAAAAATGCAACTTCTACCACAAGGTCATAAAATAGTTAAACTGCATTATAGTTTCCTCTAATGGTTGTGAAGTAGAAAAAGAAGCCAAATACCAGTTATAGTGAAATAAAAGACCTTAATTCAGATGGTGAAAGACAGAGAGTGAAGAGTAAAGGTGAAATCTGACTTCGCACAAGCAGAACACTTGCTTGGCGGTATCACCAGCAAAGGGGTTTGCCATTTCTCACATTCTGGACACACTCCCTCCCCATGTTTACACCTAGTAGCAGGACTTCACTAGCATCATCCAGGCTCACTAGAGTAACACAGAGGGAGAAACAACCATAAAGGCCTCCCAAGACCATACTTAAGGGCCAACCAAAAAAAGTCATTATCAGCAGCCAAACCATACTCCATACTCCACTGCAGCATTTCTCTAAATGTTTTTTTTTAAACATTACAAAATAATTGGGATTAGTTCCATGAACACTAAACGGCATTTTTCTTTTTACGTGTGTGTGTGTGTATGTGTGTGTGTACACACACATGTACTTTGCCTTACTTAGTACAGGGCTAGCCAGCAGGCAGCCCCCACATTGAGGCACCCTGCACACCCACACACATATAACAAAAAATATACAGCAATTTGGCATATCCAGATGCAAATATTACAAAGCTACTTTGTGTCTAAACAACACAAAAGACAATTCCCTGCTTTGTGACCACAGCGATCAGATTAACAAGAACCATTTTTGTCTGCTATTTCTGTATGTGCCGCTTATGGCCTGCATTATGAGTTTTGCACTCAATCCTTGAAAAGGTGCTTATAATAAGGTAAAAACTGTAATTAATTGACTCCTAAGAACTAGATCCATAAAGACACTTAAGTGTCTTTTGCCTTGTTAAGGCACCCAAATACAGAATTAAATCCCAAACCCTCACCTGCTGCCTAACCCTGAAAGTGCCCAATTTGCCACCAGTATAGTTTCAGATTTCTGCTGCTGGACAAACTCATAATTTCCAAATCCTAATAGTACCAAGCAACTTGGAATCTGAGCCCCACTATGATTCACAAACTAGGCATTCCCCTAGACACAGTCCCATTCTAGCAGGCATGCTCGGAGCACATGTACCAGATCAAGACTCACGCAGCACACACCCAGAAGGAGCTGGCAGTCTCAGTGCCAGCTGATGATTATACTTAAGCCATGGACAAACATCCTTCACCTTTGAATCAATGGTGTTTAAAGCCCCAGAGCAGACTGAAATAGAATCTTAGGTAGTCTTCTAGGCCTCATTTAGATGAGCATGAGTGCGTGCTTGCAGCAGCACAAATAGTCATGGCACAAATTTATGCCTCTACTTTTTGTCATTGCGTGCACCCCTGCATGTGAGCTTTGCTGCAGGACACATTGTCCCACTGTAGGCAAAATGTTCATGCCTGGCTTTTCCTGGCATGCTGCTCTGAACGGGCTCCAAGTGCTGGTGGGTGGGCTGGTTGAGGCATGGGGAGCCTTACTTAGTACAGGGCTAGCCGGCAGGCAGCCCCTACGCTGAGGCACCCTGCACCCCAGGCAGCCAGGAGTGGCTCGTGGAGAAGGGGGAACAGGCAGCCCTTGTCTCTGCACACTGCAGATCCCCCAAGCTGAGGCACACTGAGCAGTGTGCCTCAGCATAGGGTCTCTGTAGCATGTGGAGATGGGGGAGCTGGCAGCCTAGAGCACACTATTTGACGCTATTCATAGCGAACACTATTTTGGCGTGCTTTGTGCCCCCCATGCTACAAATAAGCAGCACTGCATGCAACACATGTGGTTTGTGGCACCACAAACCACATGTGCCTGCATGTGTGGGTGCAGCCTTATACACCTAACAGGTGGAACAAGAGCTAACCCAAAAGATCTTAGAATCTATTATTTTTATATATATATATATATATATATATATATATATAAAAAATAAACAAATCACTTAAAATGTATATTGCATACTTTGGACTAGGTGGTTGATCAGGCTCTTCTTCTTCCAACATTGATGATAAGATAAGATCCCCCCATAGACCCTAGACCAAGGACGTAAGAATAGTGTAAATAACTTCAACAAAAATGAAATTGCTCAACCTGGAACATTACATTCAGTTCTAGGCACTCAACCAAATGAAGGAGATCAACTGAAGGAAGTTGAAACACTGCCACCATAAATTATTAGCATGCTTGAGAGATTGTTTCACACATACAAAAGGGTTAAACTAAAGTCCACTGAACTCAACAAAAAATCCCTATAATTTTCAGTGGACTTTGGATCAAAGCCTTAGAGAGCTATGTATGTTTATAACTTTTCTTTTGGAAAATTAAAGGGGACATGATTAGCATATATAGTGAAATACAAGGATAAATACCAACAGAGGAGAAACATTTATGTAGGATTGTATTAACAAGGTATAAGATATTACCACTGAATTTACTCTAACTTCTTAATTATGAAACATTTTAAGTTCCATAAATCCTTAATTGTTATTTTCAAAGGATGCCTAAATGACTAATTAGTTAGGATTTCATACAGAAGTTGGACACTTAACTCCTTTAGTTTTCTTATATTAGTCATTTCTGTCTGAAATACTATTTTATTAATAAGGTGCAAGGAAATTCATAACAATAGCATGAATTTTAGAAAATTATAGTGTTTAAAAATATTGTGAAAATGGGATTACTTAGACTGGAAAAAGGTCTCCCTAAGAAAACTGAAGAAGATCCTGGACTTTGAAACAAAACTGAAAAACACTGTACTATAACAGTCTTTCCCTGGCAAATGGATTAATTCTCTGCTTGTTAGTAACTGTCTATCTAGGTATTAACACACTATGGTGTTTACGTATGGTCATAATTATTGAAGGACGCTACAAAAATGCTGGTGAAGTAGGGAAGTTCTATCTTCCTTTTAAGCTTCCAGCACTGAGCTTGGGACAGATTCCCAAGGGTCCTACAGGAAGTTATTGTCCATAGGCACCAACTTTGGTTTTTGCTGGTGGGTGCTTGCAGACATAAAAAAAAACAAACAAACAAACCCCAAACCCCCAAAACGGCACTTTAAACTCAGTGCATTCATATGCCAAACCCCGCACATGCCCAGAAGAGGCAGCATAAGCATGTTAGTTCAACCTGGCTCTGGCTCCAGTGTCTGTAAAGATCAGGTGCTTTAGTGGGGCTTTTTTGGCACTTTTATCTAATAACTGATTGAATCAAGTTTAGCTAAAAGCATCAAAAAGCCTTGCTAAAGTGTTCAATCTTTACAGATACTGCAGAACTGGATTGAAGTAACAAGCTGCTTCTTCCAGTAAAGCGCAGTTTTGGGGGGGGTTTAACATCTGCAAGCAGCCTGCAGCTATAGCTCATGGGTGCTGAGCCTCCACAAATTTTTTTCAGTGAGCATTTGAGCCCCAGAGCACCCACAGAGTCAGCATCTATGTTATTGACTGAGCATAAGAAAATGTCCTGAATTCAACTCATGCCCAACTCAATGAAGCAGTGATTCTCAAACTGGGGTAAATGCCTGCCCCTGTAGGTAAATAATCTTTTAGAAGGCATGCAAGTAGAAGGAAGGAGGAGAGAAAGGGGGGCATAAAAAAGGAGGAAAAATAAACTCTAAAATACTTTTTAGGTTAATGAAGGATCACAGTGTGGTTGTAATGAAAAAAAAGTGTTATTTGTCACAATTGTAAGAGCACATCATTAATAATAATAATAAATAAACAAACTGGAAAAGGAGTATGACAACAAAGTTTAAGTGCCACTAACCATCCTTTCTTCCTAAAGAGTATGAGAGTGAGAGTAGTTGAGGAGATAAAAGGGAAGTGTTAAGTTAGGCCCAGCTCCTCTCCACTAAACTGCTGTGCTCATATAGAATCAGGCCAATGTAAGGGATTTGCTGTGCAAATGTGTCTTCAACTCATGGATCAGCTTGAGGAAGTAGGCTCCACTTTTAAGATAAATACTTTCTGTGACAAAGAATAGCAGGAAAATAGATCAGTAAAAGGCTTACCTTTAACTGGTGATCTCTCTGAAGACTTTTAAATGAGAAATAAATCTGACCCACAAATTCAATAGAGCATAAAGCCAGAAGCACACTGAATGACACAAGGACCTTGTTAAAAAAAAAAAAAGGAAAAAAAAGCCCTTGTTTCTCTGTATGTGTCCTGACCAATAATGATCATACAAAGTGTCACTATTTCCAAAGCAACTAATATGATGTCATAAACAGGCTCATGGCAATGTCGGGAACAACCAGCTGAAGCAGATGAACTCTAAAGGAAAAAGACCCTGTTTTCCTAATAGAATATCCAAGATAACGGGGGGGAAAGGAGAGAGAAAGCGACATGTAATTTATGGAGTTATTTTTGAAGAGAATGTTTAACAAGCTTTCAAGGAGGTTACTGAGGAATTTTGTAAAATGCATGTGTAATTATGGTATTTGACTTGTCCCACACATTAATTTAAATAGTCATTATTTTAATTATGTTTATATTTACATTCCATACATACTAATCCTCGCTGTCGAACAGATCAGTGAAAACAGATAAAACTATTATACAAACGTAATTGGTCCAGTGGCGGAATTCTATACGTGTTATGTGAGATCTCAGTTTAATTCCTGTCCTGCCTCTCTGTCATTCAAGGACACAGCAAAGTTAGAAATACTGCAGAGGCAGCTTTGCTAAGCATCTAGAAATGCACCACAGCACTCAGCAACAATCCCTCCTTCAGGCAAACTAGGCTCATTTCATGCTGCAGGGTTACATACGGGCTCAAAAGACCACAAACCAATGTTTCTTTTGCCATTGCACAACAGAGTTCTTTTGTAAAAAGAAGTCTAGTTAGAAACCTGATCCTAATGAAAGGAGGATGGCCTCATGGGTAAGGTATGGAAGTAGGAGTCAGGATTTCTGGGTTTAATATGTAGCTCAAATGACCTTTAAAAATCACCTGATTTTTAAAGGATTTTTGTCTGGCCTTATGCTTTCTGAACCAGATTATCCCTTGCCTGAGAACCCCTTATTGTTTATGGAAGTCATAAGTCACTGTGAGAAATAAAACATCACTATTTCTGACAGAACACTGACTCTATGGTATCCTGACACCCTGTAGAAAGTGTTCTTACAGTGGAAGTGAAGTCAGCGTGAGCCAGGGATGGGAGGGAGCAGATCAACGCTGTGGTTGAGGCAGACCTTCAACATATTTCAACCTAGAGGAGGGCCACTCGCATGATCAGGGGGCAGCAAGGCAGGCCCTATGAGGACAGGCTACGGGACCTGAACCTGTTCAGCCGTCAGAAGAGAAGGCTGTGGGGGGATCTTGTGGCCTGTTACAAACAAGTCAGAGGGGACCAGCAGGCATTGGGGGAGTCCCTGTTCCCCCGAGCACTACCAGGAGTGACTAGAAATAAGGGTCACAAGCTGGCAGAGGGTAAATTCAGATTAGACATGAGGAGGTGCTACTTCACTGTCAGGGCAGCTAGGATCTGGAACCAACTTCCAAGCGAAGTGGTTCTGTCTCCTACCCTGGGGATTTTTAAGGGGAGGCTTGACAATCACCTTGCTGGGGTCGTTTGACCCCAGTACTCTTTCCTGCCATGGCAGGGGGTCGGACTTGATGATCTGCTCAGGTCCCTTCCGACCCTACCAACTATGAAACTATGAAGGTATGGAAATGAGGGCTTCCCTATACTCACACTAGAGAATTGCATCAACCTTTGTACATGTTTCAAAGGAGCAGCAATATAGGTGGCACAGGAAAAAGAAGGATGCTTGACTCCTTAGAGGACTCTGACCTAACTGAACAGGATTCTCAAAAGTGGTAGAGAAATGAAGACAAGTCAATGCAAGTAGACATTTATTTGTCTGCATCAGTGATTCTCACCCAGGGTGCTGCATGCCACAGGATCCTTTGAAGACTGCTACTCCTCCCTCCCCCCATTGCCTGACCCATGAGTTAGAAGGGAAAGTACAGGCCTGGCCCTGCCAAGCCATTCCTCCTCCCAAGTTCCCTACTTTCCAGTACTTGTTCAAGGAGATGAGCATATATATGGATGTCCTTGGTTAATCATTTCTCTTCTCCCACCTCAGCCCTTATGCAAAGTGGTGAAACTGTAATATATACATTATTTTCTTAAATGGGATGTTGCTCAATTTAGAAGAGTTACAGGGGGGTGCCTAGAGTCTAAAAAGGTTGAGAATTCTGCATATTTTTATGCAAACTGGAATAAAGAGTGATTGGATTTTGGAGCCCCTGTGAACTCCAAGTTTCTATTTGCTCCCAATATCATATGAGCTTCTAGAGATAAATGGTAAACCATCATGCTATTCAGACCCAAAGAAACTTCAGAGCACATGGGCTCAAGTATCTTGGGAACCAAACACAGCAGCTGGGGGAATGTCTAGAAGATGCAATACTACAGATGCTGTGAAAGAGCCCTGAAAACATATTTTTAGATATACAAATGGAAGTTCAGTAAAAAAATAATACATAGTAGGGTCTGGGATAGAAGAGGAAAACACAGGAACATAAATAAATGAAAGTCTATAGGAAAAGAAAACTGTTAATGGACAAGCAAACATTAGAGAAGAAAGTAATAGTGTAAGTAAATAAATAAGAATGAAAAGTTGGTGTTAAATAAAAACAGAAATGGAAAGTAAAACCAAGGAAAATGCACTGAAGAAGAAAAGTAGAATAGGGAAAAAGCAAAGAGAAAAAATGGAAGATTAATTAAAGGGCAATGTAGCAAACACTTACGCATTTCTATCTTTGCTCACTGAACACCATGATGACTTTGGTAGCTTACAGATGTAAATATTCTCTAATTCAGTGATGTCAAATTCACCCTGAGCCTCAGGCCAGATGGAGTCCGCATGGCTCCTCATGGGCTGAATACAAATGTGGCAGTTATGTGAGTGACAGAAGTGTGCAGGGGTTAACATAGCTGCTGCTCACTGCCCCCTGCCAACACGTATGCCCAGCTGAACTCCATGACCCTCCATTTAGGCAGTAGGCCACACCCTGAAATTCCCCAGCCCTTCTAGCAGCCCCGTGGGTCACACAATATGGCTCTGTAGGCTGGATTTGGCCCAGGGGCCATAAGTTGGCTACCCATGCTCTAATTTCTACCCAACAGAAATAGAGAAGAAAAAAACCATGAAGGGATAATGCAAACTTCTTCATAGCCTTCTTTCAACACTGCATTTCTTTCAGCTGGGCCTAATTCCTGGAAGGACTGCCAGCTGTATTACAAGATGTACCTTTCACATTGATGCCAGATGGTAGAGACAAAAATACTGAGAAGGCATATAATGGAAGTAGAATGAAGGAATCAGCGCTCTCCAAAAGAAAACTGGCCTGGTTGTGTAATCAGAAAATAATTTTAAAATGTACACATTTCTTGGATGCATTTCAGACTCTAATTAACTAGTTACTGCAACTATTACTAGAACATACACATAATGGCTAAGGACAGGTATTCAAGAAGCCTGAGGCATAAGCACTCCAGCTTTCAAGCTTTACTCTAAGTGCCCAAGGTTAGGTCAGGAGCAAGCAGAACACACGTTAGTCCTTGTGGGGGGTCAAGAGTTTGCCTGCATGGCCTGACCCCAGCAGGTAGGGGGACCTGCATGCCTCCCAGCATGCCCTATGGGCTTCCTAGGCCCCCAAAGACTCCAGAGACAAAAGGCCAAGTCTGAGTGGGGGTGGGAGGGACGGCAAGTGCTTGAGTTCTGTGTGCATGCGTGCATGTGCATGTGCATGTCCTGGATGCCTGGGTTCATCAACCTGTCCATGCCAACTGCCCACATCAAGTGTCCCCTTAGGTCCTTATTTTGCCAGCACGGTCTACACGCGTCTCCAGGGCTCTGCAGGTGTCTGGTCTACTATCCTGAATCTAGCATCTTGAGCTCCACAGCCAGGCCTCCCATACTCAGTTGTGGAGTCTCCAGACAAGGGAGATATTGAGGGACCTATGGTGAGTTCCCTGTTCAGACCCTTTCCCCCACCTGGGGCCGGCAGCTGGGCACCTGCTCACAACCTGGCACCAACCGTGCCGTGAAATGCCTACATTCCACCTCCCAGCTGGGAAAACCCGGATGCCTGCGCTCCAACTCCCTGCTGTGGGACCTGGAACCAAAGCACCTGGGCCCAGAGGGATGAACTTTCCCTGGGTCTCCAGGAGGGGAGGGAGGGAGGCAGTGGGAGCAGGGTTGTTAACAGGAATTCCTGTTTCCCTCTGTGCCTTCCCTGAAGTAGTGCTCATAAGTAGGTACTCTGCCAAACAGCACCCAAAGATGCACCAGTGAAAACCTACAGGCGCGACTGTTGATTACACCTTGGCTCTGCGGCTTGAAAAAAACTTTCAGTGTCTTTCACAGTCTGTTTGGACGCTATTTTGCATGAAGTGGTTCCATGTCAACACACTGGCCTCTCTCAGAAAAGCAATGTGACCTTGAGGGATGAGGCAGCCAGTTGACAATTATGATTTATAGTCACTCAGTTCAACACAAATTGATTAGCCCCCAACGCCAGTAGGGGGTACCAGTCCTGGTGCCTCTGCTTCATTCCAGGCCAGTGGCATGGGAGTTAGAAGTGGGGCGTGTTTGAGAAGCACGAGGTCAGTGGGGAGCATCAATAAATCAGTATCATCAGTCTTGCATATGGACAATTGTTGAGCCAAAAGCACACCGAATATCCGAGTAGGCAACTATATCTTTCCACATGAGCATATCCCAACTTATCAAGGAGTCACATTAGACCATTCCTTCACCTATAAACATCACATTCAAAAAGTCACCAGTAAAGTCTCTGTATGGATAACTCTCCTAATACGTGTAGCCATCATGACATAAGGTGAGAACTTCAAAGTACATGTAACCACCGCACCTGCAATGGTATATGCCTCAGCAGATGATTGTGATCCTGTATGCTCCAGAAGTTGTCACAATAAATATCTCAACACTGTACTTAAGTTTGCAGAGACTCATAAGTCTGCACAACTTACACACATGCAGATGTGTTCCCTGTACTCTCAGGCATTAGACCAAGTGACATAAGAAGATAGACCCTAACTACTCCCCTGCTGCCAAATTCCTGGGCTCATGGAGGGTCCAGCAGGCTGGGTATTGTGGCCTTGGGTGCTGTACTAAATTTAGATAAGGGGTAGGGTGAATGGCAATGAAATGATCTCTTGGAGTAATCTGATCTGAAATCTATTCCTACAGCATTTTATACCAACATCAAACAAGTACCCCACTGGGCATGACCTTGACAGAGGAGCGTGGGTCAAGCTGAACAGACCAAGATCTGGATGTGGACAATTCAAAACAACATGTCACAAGAAGAATATCTTGGACAGCGCCGTGTGTGAATGCAGTGTCCAGCAAACAGCACAGCACTTAATAAAAAGCTGCAGTTTTTCCAAATACCCATATGGGGTGCATGGAATCTGCACACTGAGCAATAATACCGTGCCTCATTGCTGGCAGGAGGGAACAAGAGAGAAAGGGGGGCAGGGGTGGAAAAAGGGGCTTGGCCCCCTCAGATCACAAGTATCCCAGGATCAGGACCAGCCTGGTGCTCAAGCAGATCACACCAGCTCTGGCCAAGGTTAGAGCACCACGCTGGAGCAGGGCGGAGGAGGAAGGGTGAGCAAGGTGCTAAAGTCCCATGGGTTGCCAGAGGAATCCAACCTAACATGAGTCATGATGGGATCTGTACAGGTGTTTATTGCATCACCTTAACCTACAGCACTGAAGTTTAATACCATGTAGAGCGCTTTTTACATGGCTATCGCACAATAAGTGCATGTGGCCAATAGTGTTTCTGGGATTCTGACTAGGAGGGAATTTCATTACACACTGGTTTTTAGAGGCTTATTGCTTTCTGAAAAATAATTACCAAGTGACTGCTTTTTCAAAGGTAGCTTTTGAAACAAGTGGGGATTTTTACTGTGTTTTTTTTTT
>NW_017729025.1:72297233-72302284 GCF_001723915.1 Gavialis gangeticus
GGGGGGGGGGGCAGGCAGGAGGGAGTGTTAAGTTCATTTGTCAAAAGTGAATAAAAAGAAAATATTCAGATAATTCTAATTCAACTCAGAGAAAAAAAATGTTCCTTCACTCAAGCAGACAGCCCAGTTACTCCAGCCACTGACATTTCCAGGATTTGGTCCACATTTTCCAGAGTGAAATTCCATGCTTGAAAATATGCGACTCTCACATGCCATCTCCTATATCGTTACTGCTTAGATTAATATAATTGTGTTTTATGAATAGTTTTACTCAAAAAGTTAAAAGAACCTTAATGTTGCAAAGTCAAGCTCTTCAAAGTTCTTAAATTTCACTCCATGCCTTTGCTTAAGAAGTAGGTACTACAATCCTGTCCAACCCAAATCTTACCTTTAAAGAAGACCCTTAAGTCCCTTCCTTGAAAACTGAACAGAGCTCATTGTTTTCATTTTAAAATAATGAAGATTATCTTTCATACAGTAGGTCAATGGGTAGAATACTTACTCTGGATGCAGGAAAGCTATATTAAGTGCCTTTCTCTGTGTGAGAGGATTCAAATCTATACCTCCACCTTCCGAGGAACATGCCCTCATCACCATGCAAAAGACTATTTTGCAGTGCAAGCACTCTCTGTGAGTGCGTGCCTGAATCTGAGGCCTCGGGTAAAATGCAAACATTGTCAACAGACTTTGAAGCAGACCCTGGAGACAGGGTCTGCTGTCCCAGAAATGTGCCCTAACCACTAAGCTAGACAAAACAGCATTATTAATGTTTTCATAAACTTTTCTATGACATGAATAACTATATTTAATAAAAAATTATACATTTTCATGCGACTCCTATGACTCAAAATAGTATATTAATACTCCTATTTTATAGATGTGAAACCTGAGGTACAGTAAGATTAAGGTCCACTAATTTGCAGTGCCCCATTTGAGATGCTTTAGATATCTTGGCTGCTTACAGATGTGAAAAAACAAAAACCACCAGCACTTTACTTTCAGCTCAGCATGTCCCCACGCCTAGTGCAGTGCAACGAGCACATGCCCAAAAGAGGCATTGCATTAGTGTGACCTGGCTCACCCAATGTCTATATAGATCACGCACTTCAGCAGGGCTTTTTGGCACTTTTATCTGGTAGCCTGTTGAATCACCTTTAGCTAAAACAACCAAAAAACCCTATTGAAGTGCCCAATGTATACAGGCACTGGGGAGACAGGTCAAACTAAAGCACTTCTTCCAGTAAAGCGCTGGGTTGTTTGTTATTTTTCCTCTTACATCTGTCACCAGCCCTTAATTTTTCATAATGCTTATTGATATATAGCATGTTATATGTTCAAAGCCCAATACCTATAGACTTCACTTCAGCTGTGAGTGCTCAGCATTTCTGCAAATTATACCCCAGAGTCTCAAATGAAACATGCAGAAAGTGAGACATACACATATAGTAGCCACCTGTGAAAAGTTAGGTTTAAGTGATTTGTCTGGCATTGCCTATGACAAGGGAAGGGATAGAATCCAATTCTCTAGAGAAGCATTTAACTGACTAAACTATGAAACCATCCTTTTTCTTGGTACTATGCTATTTTATCTACCCTCATCTTCTGCAATAAATCAAGCAGAAGTTCTATTCATAACACCCTTCTTTACTGCACAACCCTGAATAGGACCCAAAGCAGGGTCCAATCTGTGCGCTGAATGAAGCTGAAGTCCTGCTGAAAAAAAATTATGCAATCTTTTAAAGATATAACAGGGCTCAAATAAGATTTCTGAAATGACCTTAATTGTGGCTTTTCCTATTTTTGAGTGCTTAGCTTTGTAAGTTTAATGTACTTTAAATTTTTTGTGCATAATTTTCTGTGCTTTTAAAAGAAGCAAACCAAGAAAGAGGTATTCTATCATATTAACAGCCACACAATTCATCTTCAAGGTTGGAATTTTTATGTTCACCATACAGCTGTCTGCCAGTTCAGTTAAGGGAGTAACTGATAGCAGTAGTTAGCTGTCATATTCCATAAGGAGCAGGACTAGAGGGGGACGAGACATTTTGCCAGTAGGTTTCCAAGTTACTTGATGACAGCAGAGGAATAGTGAGACCTAGGAGTTTCAGGTTTCTTTCCAGGCTCTGCAGTGAAATATGCTCTAGTGAGCCTAGAGTTTTCTGCTTCATCTCCTTCCACCTGTCCTTATCCTAGTCGTCTCTTACCTAACTAGGGTCTCTCTCCCTGGCTACATTCTTTTTGCCTATCCAAATCCAAGCCCTCCATCCTCAGATCACAATTCCACTTCTTGCTCTAGCAGTCCCAGTTCCCCCTACAAGCGTTGTGTACAATCTACTTCTTCCCCACAACTTTTCTCACCCCCTACCTTTGTTCCTCAGCTCCTGATCCCACAGTTGGCTCTGTTAGGGTAGCTTGTCATATTTTATGCTTTAAAGTTGCATCTGTTTACAGAGTGGTGAATTACAGTGTTGGTTAAAGTTTTCTTTTATATTCAGCCTTATTTAATCATTGCTTAAATTCTGCATAGCCTCATTATTATCTGAACTTTTCATTTTGCTGGTGTCTGCAATATCAGCTGGCCTTAAGTCCTGCAAGAAGCCTATAGCCTTGAGTTTATTCACATGGTGTTTCTTTCCTTTTTTAACATTGTGAGAAGTTTTTCTAACACAACATAGTAATAGTTTTGTTACCAGCTCAGATTAACTGAATGTGGCACTAACCAGCTGAATCAGAGGGATGAAATGATTGGATATGTTAATGAAAGGTGATAAGGGAGACCAATGGACAATGCCCAAAGTAAGGCACCAGAAAGAGGCCAAATTAAGAATTGTGCTCATGATGAACAAGCACATTGAACAAAGGAATATGCTGACAGGATAAAATATGGACAATATACTGACTGCAGAGACCAATCCCAAAGCAGAGTCATTGAAGAAGTGAAGTTGAAGAAACGCATAAAAGGGGGCAGCAAGAAAGTTATATCATCATCATAAATCCAGCCTTCAAGACCTGTCTGGACCCATCCCAGCCAATGACGTGCCCTTTGCTTCAGGAACTGAGTGGCTGTCTTTTCTGTTGAGCAAAGTAACATCTGAGATTGGGTGATATTATTTTTCTCTTTCTGTATATAGAAACTGTTAAGATAACATTTGTTGTATTAATAAAGTTAGACTCTGATTTTAGTACACTGAGTTGTCTGTGTTCGTATTTCACGTTCCATTTAAGGGTTAATTGTGCTTTAACAATTCCTAAGCAATGTCTGGTGGATAGTGATGCTAACAGCTCCATCTTCTAGGGTTATTCCCAATGCCCTCAATCTCACTTTCTTTCTTCATCACCACATTTTGTCAGCCTCCAGTATCAGTCTCCTTGTCCTAATCCATTCCTTCCCTTTCCTGGATCTTATCTTTCTCTTCTATATTGCCTGGGCCTCAACATTAGGACAATAATTGAGAACACAATAGACACTCCCAGACTTTCATTTCTGTTGACTGGCACTGGCAGACTGCATTTGTAGGAAAAATCAGGTTAAAACAGGAGTCTGCTCAGTTGATCTATGGATAAGGACAGTGCATTCCTGTGACTGTAGAGGGTGGAAGGATCTGGAGCATATTAGTTTAATGAGGACACTAGAAGATTTTAGTTGAAAAGCTCTAACAGCTGTCTAACATAGTATCTGCAAACACATTTTTCAACACCCTCTAACTTGGCCAAATTTGGGCAGGTGGCTGAAAAGATAGCTGAAAAAAAGATAAATCTGAGGTAACCTCTGATATGGAAAATTTCAGACCGAACAGTTAAAGTTTGGCAGAGCACTGGAACCAAAGGACTGGAAGTGGCCTGCAGTATTGTTGAGTCTAGTCTCTTGCTATGACAGATAACCACATCATACAGAAACAGATTCAGGATCTTACAAAGGGAGGTGTGGGAGCAGCAACCAGTGCTGCAAGGGTAGCTGCCCCTCCCCAGTTCCCACTTCCTCCCCTCTCCCGCTGCACCAGGGTGGGCAGGCCACACCATGGGAGCAGCAGACATGGACTTCTAAAGTCCCCAAAGCAGGTAAAAATCCTCACTCCCTTTTGTGTTCAGAGGCACATCCTCTCTGATCCCCTTTCCTTGCCTACTGCTGCAGCTGTCCCCACTGTCCCAACAGTGGGGAGAGGCTCCAGAACTGCTGCTGCCCACTCTGGCAAGGCTGTAGAGGCTCTGGGCTTAGACTGGGACAGCAATGGTACAAGGAAGGGTTCCTCCTCCCTGCGCCTGCTCCCAGACTGACAGGGAGCACAAGGTGGAACTAGGCGAGGAGGGAGAACTGCCCTGATATCATATAATCCTTTCCGAAAGCTGACCAAGCTCCACCTTGAAAAGCAGATGCTCTGCCTTTTGAAAGCTTATTGGTTTGGCAATTAGAAAACTTAGTTTCCAACATAAAATTTATTCATGGCCAGATAATACTCAGTGGGCGCATCAACACAAGATATTTTCAGCAGAATTGCCTAATTAGCTCCACAGTTAAGTCTCCACATCTACATATGTGGCCCTATTAGGCTGCAGTAAACTAATTAACTCCACTGTAGGTTAGTACTTATAAATACAAGTACTATCCTGTGGTGGAGTTCTTTACCGTGCCGCAATGTGCATAAAGTCGCTGACTGGGCTGGCTGGGGCACAAGGGTGCTTCAGTGTCTGGGCTGCTTGCCACCTAAGCCTGCACTGAAGCACCCTCATGTCCAGCCAGCTCCTCTGTAGCACACTGAGCTGGCTCAGAGCAGCCTCAGGCTGGCAGGCTGACCCCCCGCATCCCTTGCCAGCCAGAGCTGTTCCTACTTGGCAAAACATGCTGCGGTCCCAGGAGCACATGTAAACCTGGTGCCTGGGAGCAATAAACTCTGGTGCGATATGCACCAGAGTTTATTGCTTTGTATTAATGTGCAGTTTTAAGCAACTAAAAGCTGGGGCTTATGAAATAAAGCATCATACTATTTTAATGATAGGCCACATGTATCTATAATAAATACAAATAAATAATGATTTTTTTTTTTTTTTTTTTT
>NW_017729025.1:72307284-72339251 GCF_001723915.1 Gavialis gangeticus
AACAATAAGGTTACACACCAAGTTAAAAAAAATAATAATAATAGCATCAGTAAGGTGGCAGACCCACAATGAAAATGGAAACTGCAAAAAATAAATAAATACAAATAAATAATGATTTTTTTTTTTTTTTTTTTTTAAAAAGGAAATCAGTTAAAAAATTCCAATACAACTTCATGGATGAAAATTGAAATATCCAGAAAATTCACACTTATAGCTCTCATAACAACCACAACTTGCCTATGTTTGAACATTTATTAAGCAAGCAAATTGTACAGGGATAAAGTTTTAAAGAGAAGACCAATCCAAAATATGGTGTAAAATTATATAAGAAGGGTGAAGGCTTCATTTACATGTGCTCTCCTCCAATTTAAAAACTTCTACAGCCAGATCAATAAATCCCTGTAGGCTGTGCTTCAGGGATATTTCCCCCACCCCCCACAAAGCTTGGAAGGCTTTGTACTGTTGTAAGCATATAAGTCCTTTTTTTTTTTTCAATACTGCATTAGAGTATTGGCCCATTTTACCCTGAACCCTACCTCTGGATCATTTCCTTCAAGCTCTTTTCCAGTTTTAATCATTTCTAAGTAATTTCTGGAAATACACAAAGTATGCAGATAAAATTACCTTGTCAACAATAGCTATTCACTATTGTTGAATTAATGGCGACTTCAAAAGAACAAGTACGTTTGTAAAAACCTAGATAATTTTCCATAAAAACATTCATTCTAATAAAAATGTCAGAAGAGGGATTAAGCAAAAACAGGTTAGAAGAAGATCAAATAAAAAAAAACTTTGAAAACACCATAATTTCCATGAATTTTAGCAGGTCTAAGGAGTCCCAAGCACCTGGCTGGATAATGTTTTAACTTAGGGTTTAATGTATTCTAAAATAAAACAATTAAATTCCAATTAAATGGAAAAGAAAAAAATTCCCATGTAAGTTTATGACAATTGATAATTTATGAATGATCCTGAAGTCATATTTCAATACAGTGAATCCACATAAACAGTTTCCTCAAAAACTACCTTATCATTAGACAAAGTGGTAAAGTAAAATGAAAGTCAATATCTGTTATAAAGAATTAAATTAAGAATGCTCTTAAGTGTATACATAAATAAATACATACTTACATGCATCTTACCAGAACCTCAAATCTGAATTTCACATCTCTTATAATGAAATAAGTAAAATCCAGAATCCAACGATATCTTTACCTTCCCAAATTTGAAATACTTGAGCTCTGAGCCAATAATGTAAATGTGTACGCCTAGAAAATGGAACTCAGACTTTAAGAATTTGAATATGAATGTGAAGTTCATGTTTGAGCTTCTCTGTACTTTTAATGCATTTACTCAAACAAGTGAAGATAGCTTCCTGATAATCCCAAAATGAGTAACAATGCTATCATTGCATTCTCTGAAGAACAAAACACCTTCCTTCTTGTTGTTCCCTTCATAAACTACCAACGGTCATTAATTCATTGTTAAATCCAAACAACTTTTGTACAGAAGTGAAAACATTTAAGGTTAACAATAAATGCTACGAAACACACGGTAGATGGCAGGCCAGCTGTGATGTTGTCTTTGCTGCTCAACAGAGGGCCTTGCCACTTAGTACATTCCTAGCACACTGCCGCCCCAGATTTACTCCACGCAGCAGCGCTTCACTGACATCGTCTAGTCCTATTAAAGTAGTAATTGGGGAAAGGAATCCATACAGGCCACTCAGGAAAATGCTTATGGGCCAACCAATAAACACCAGGAAAAGGAACCAAAAGAATCCATACATTATACAGCTGCAATTTGCCATCTTGAACCTAGTGACATAGAAAATCAGAGTTAATTCAAAGAATTTCTGCTAAAATACATACAACATATCTTACTTGCTAGGAAAAAGACACTGAGAACAAATGAAATCTTTGTTTTTAGCAAGGAGAATCTAATTCTCCTATTTTACAAATGAATCTAACAAAACAGTTATCTAGTCACATATCTACCCTTGGGCTAAAGAAAAGTTGGTATCATCATCTTCCAGTCCAAAATGTCTTAGATTCAGACACCTAGCATAGCTCTGGTGCTCACAAATAAGCATCAGATGTGATATTCTGGCCTTGCCTTAATTACGACTCCAGATAAAGAATGTAATTAAAGGATGTAAGCTAGGAAGCCCAAACCTCATTTACAATATCAAGTTATGAGTCGTGATTGAAGTTCAGACTGTGGCTAGCCTCACAAAATTGGACACAACTTCTCAGGTTGCCAATATAAAATGATGCATGAGGTCACCTTCTGATACTTGTTCTCCCATTCAGGAAAGCAGTTTGCAAAAAACTAGAACCAGATCCACTCAATGTACTCACCCTTTTTCACTATCACTTATTCCCTGAGTTAAGCTCCTCAAATAGCTAATTTTTTAAACACCCCAGTCAAGACAGGGCCAGGAAAACCAAATTGAAATCAACTGCTTTTTTAGATCAATTGTGAGGTGTCAGGGCATTTTATTTTTTTTTACTTTCTTCCAGAAGGATGAGAAAATGCAAAGAGCTACATGCAAAAATGCAATACAAACCAAAATGCATTTTGGCATGACCAGCTTGATTTGTGAGGGCTCCAGCCCTAAATGGTTATGTTCTTGGAGAATAGATATAAAAGATTCCTTTTAAGTTTTTCCTCGGAGGATAAAAAAATTTATTCTCTCTGCCTTTATGTTGATATATTGGGTGTATACAATGAGTCAGAGCTTCCGAAGAATCTTAACCATGCCCTGTAGTAACACTTGGAAAAGGAAAACAAAGATTCTGGTGTCTTTAAAAACAGGGGAAAATGAGGTAGGGAAAAATTAGGGATACATCTACATTGCAGACTGCAGTGTGAAGCAGTTATACCCAAGCTAGACTGAAACAAGCTACCGTGGGTACTAGAAGCAGTTTAGATAATACAGCACAGACCTCTTGTATGGGCTAATTAATCCTTGCCAAGAAGCTCATATAATACACTAAAGAATGCCAAAACCCATCTGTTTCCCAGGCTACTGTAAGATTACCCTTCCTATCCTTACCCTAGATGAATAATCCTTATTCCCATATAGTACAACTGGAGCCAGTGGGACTACTCGCTAAAGGGATTATAAGAATGAAATAAATGGGAATTATGTACCAAAATGTCTTTGAGGTTCTGGTCCTAAATTCTTAAGGGAAGTGATGTGCTGTACGCATCATTACATAGTGATGCAGACCTGCACTATATAGATGTAACAACTTTCATGTACAAAATCTGCATATGTGTAAAATAGAAATGTTTATGATACTAGGGGAAATATTTTTTAAGATTCTGTACCTCTTCCCAGAATTCCCAGCTGTCCCTCTTCTCAAGCACTGATGACTGAACAAAGCTCCACCTATAAAGAAACTATACAAACAGGATCGGGATCAATACGGTCATTTAAAAATGAATTGATCTTCCATGGAATGCTGCTTTCATATCTGTGCCGCTCATTTCCAGAAGAAAGTGCATGAACTGAAGGGACAAAGAATATGAGCAGAAAAATGTTTGGAATGCCAGGGGGCATTAATTTAAGAGAGGAAAGAGAAAAGAACTAACCATATGCAGTGCAAAATCAAGTCACTAGATTTAACTGAGAAAACATGGGATAACTATCAGGAAATATTTCCTGAAGTTAGATCAACCAGATTGAGAAACAGTCTTTAAGGAGAAATTCTGTTCTTGATGCAATTAAAACAGGCCTAGATAGATTTTTCATTTTAAGGTAAAATCCTGACCTGCTAATAGGTCTTTTTCATTGCTTTTTTTCTAGGTTTCTGTTACTTTCTTTTTAAATAGCCGGGGCCAAGGGAAAGATGGCACCATTTCACCAACTTACTGTACCCTGTTCTTTGACATGACACAGAAAAGTAAATACTTTGTTTAAATTTGAGTAAAAACATGAAGATATAAGTAAAAGGCTTACCTTTAGAAAATATATATTTCTGTAGCTGTTTAAAAGACAGGATTTAGTCTTCTAGGCATTCACTGAAGCATAAGAAAACAAGCAAGTTAAATAGCACCAAGATCTTACAAATGGCCTTTGTTACCCGTAAGTCACCAGCATGCCAGCTAACAATAGTGCTTCAGAACCCAGTCTAATAATCATGTACCAAGACACTCCCATGCCCACAGTAACTAATATGACGTCACAAAACAGGCTCATCTGGGGAACGTGGAATAGGAGTAGATGAACTAGAACAAATAACTTGGTACAGTGAATTTCTCTATAGTATAAACATGAGGAAAGACTTGCTACTAGTTCACTAAGAAGTATGCGCACAAGCAGTCTATGCTAAACCTATGATTATTTTCACCCTGTCTTCTCCTTGCATTTTCCATCTCATCCAGCCATTCTCTTTCAGTCTTTCACAACCTCTTTGAGTGAGGATCTGTCACTGCTGTGTATTTTACTGGGTCTACTGCATTTGGAGACCAGTCTATTGCAATAGTCTAGAGAGTATCACAATAAAAATGTTAATTAAACAACAATATTATTGTTAAAAAACCCTTTAAAAAACGTTACGTGAGAAGGGCCCTTGTGCCATTTTTTGTCACAGACTTTACACAGCTCTCCAGGTGGTGCCGTGTTTATTTTTAATGTGCCAATAGCCCACCGGAGACCAAGCTTTGTGCCGGCGATAGAGAAGAAATGGGGTTGCCAAGTCCAGGGCTAGGAAGTGGCATGTGCATTAGGGACAGAGAGGAATAGATCTGGGGCAGGGAACCAGCTGAGGAGGAAAGGCAGGAATGGCACAGGGATAAGTTGAAGGGGGCACAGCCACAAGGGATGAAGCTGGGGAGAGGTGGGACAAGGGCACAAGAGTCTGTGCCCTGGCGGCCTAGAGAAGTGCCCGGAGAGCCCTGCCGCACACCTTGCGGGCACAGCCCCAGGCCTGAGCAGGATGGACACTGTGTTGAGCAGGCTCCCCTGGGAGCTGGGACCCCCCCCTCAGCAGCAGCAGAGACGCCTGCAGTAGCTTGGCACAGGATCCCCTGTGCCCACCTCAGACCGCCAGCTCCTCCTACCGCACTCCAGGGCCACCATGATCCTCTGAGCAGAAAGCAGGGGCCTGGCTTGCCCTGAGGGTGGCAGCAGGGTGCACTGCTGCCTCTAGAGGCTGCCCAGGAACGAAGCCCACAGGCCAAGTCCCAGCCAGCTCTTTTCACCCTGCACAGACGAGGTTACAAATCACACTGGCCAGTCCAGATGTAACTGGGAGGAAAGTACAGACTCGTTCTGCCGGCTTTTCATACATCCGCTGTTCTTCCACCCACCTGGCATCAGCACTGGCAGGGCCCAGGTGCCTCTCCCCCAGGCCTCTGCAGCTGCCTCCCTGGGGACATTCAGATGGGCCCAGCTGAATTGATCAGGGAGGCAAAGCCCCAGCCCTGCAAACAGCCCCCTACCAAACTGCTGTTACAATGAAAGGGAAGAAAGGAGAAATGAGGGGAAATGCAATGAAATGAAACAAAAAAAGCCCCAAAGAAGGAACATCACATGTTGAACAGATCTTGGAGAAGAGACGGTCATGGAAAGAGATCATTAAATATTCACAATAAAAAGTGAGTGGTAGAAAAACTGATGAGAAAAAGACTGGAAAAGAAAGAAGTGGGGTGGAGAAAAACAAGGAGGAAAGGGAAAAATGGGGGAAAACATCATGCAGACTAAGGGCCTGAACCTGGAAATACATATCTTACAGGATTTGTCCCAGACATAGCATGCACCTGAAAATATATGGGAAACCTGGTTTTTTGTTTTGTTTTGTTTTGTTTGCACATGCCAATCCTGGAGCAAACCCCAGCTCTTCATTCGCGTGTGCAAATATTGCACAGCTCCAGGTCACTGGCACCTGAGGAGTCAGGGCACAGTTGTGTAAAGCTAGCAGTCTCAGCCAGAGATTCCCCTACACAAGAGGATCTCTCTTGCAGCTTTTTGTGTGCATCTTTTTCTCTTTTTGGGTGTTTTTGGGTTTTTTTTAAAGAATGTTTGGCTAATTCAGGTTGGTTTACAAAGGAATATTTTTTCACAGCACAAAAATGTTTTCAGGTGACTTTTCTTGTTCTTAGATAACTCAGTGAAAGAGATGTCTCCTATCTCCACCACTGAAGATAATTTCAGAAGGTAGGCTGGCATCTGAACAGCATGATAGTTCCTGCACTTGAACATGATACATTTCTTTAAATTCCAGATCCCTCATTCAGGATATACACACACAATGATCTGAATCCCAAGTTAACATCAGATCATTACAATTTATTTGAAGAAATTATCTTAGTTTAATGT
The DNA here is from genome assembly GCF_001723915.1 of Gavialis gangeticus. Classification (NCBI taxonomy): domain Eukaryota; kingdom Metazoa; phylum Chordata; order Crocodylia; family Gavialidae; genus Gavialis; species Gavialis gangeticus. The sequence goes on from NW_017729025.1 coordinate 72,313,613, forward strand.
TTCTCATCCATAAAATTTTCAGTGCAAATTATGTTAATTTAGTGTTATATTTTATAATATAAACGTGTACATTTTTAAATTCATAGTTGCAATTATGACTACATTGCACATGGATTGAACAACATATCAGACAATACAAAGAATAAAATTAATTCCAAATAAAGAATTAAACTGCCCAGGAAATTATGAAACCATTCACATAATCTCTCCTTCAATCCCACCTTTCATAAACAGCTCCATAACTTCCAATTGCAACGCAATTTTTTTTTTTACTAGAAGCATTCTTTCAGTTAACCTTTACTCTGAATAACTAAGCACTCACTGAAACAATCTTTCAAATTACTGCCCCATTTCTGTACTCCTTTTCATAAGTTAATTAAGAAGTTAGCTAAAAATAGCCTTCAAACACCTCTTGGTTGCCAACCGTCAATCTGGTTTCAAGCAAGGACATGATAGAAATATAGTCCTTGCTGCTCTCCTGAATGATTTGTGCATGCCCTTAGATGAGAAAAATGTACTGGATTTCTTTATGGCATGGGAAATTGTTTGCCATGTAACCCTGCTCTCCTACCTATAAGGCTGAACAAAACCCCTGAAACTTCCTGCTTTTGTACTTTATCCCTGGGAGTGTTCAGGTGTTTTCTCTCCATTCCAAGCCTCGCACATACAGCTTTTCATTCTCACATTCACGTTATTCAGAATTTGTACAGACAGACACAGATCCATAAAAGTACTTACAGACTTGCAAAATGGGATTTGCATGGAATTTAGGAGCCTCCATTCAAAATGCAAATCCTGAAAACTTCTACTCAGCTACTACTGAATGCTGGAGGTGCTAGCTTATATAGGTACCTTGTTTTGCACTTCAAAGCTTACAAGGCACTTAGGATTTGCCAATATCTCTGCGGCAAACACTCTTTGGGAGGAAAGGCTGAACACGATTCACCAAAGCTTGCAAATATACTCCAATATGTGAAAGTTTGCTAGTGATGCTCTGTGGCCTGACAGAGTTTGGTGCAACTTAACAGGCAGACTTCTATGTCTGAAGTATTCCTGTTGATTTTCAAGTGCAGCATATAACACCTAGGTTATGGGTTCAAATTGGCCTTAGGTAGCTGTTCAGCCCCAGCAGTACTCAGGGCAACTGGGAATTTTGTTACCTGTCAGCTCTGTATTCTTGGGGGAACCCTGGCACAGGATGCAGCCTGCCTGACTCACAAAGGACTCGCCACCCCTGAACAAGAACTGATTAGAGGAAGGACTTACAAGAGACAATGAAGATGCAGAAGGAGACGCACCCAAGTTCCTCCAGAGAAGGTTGTTAGGAGTGAAGCAACTCCCCTGACATCAGAGATGGAAACCGGATGACAGCTCATTTACATGGGAGATGTACCTTCATTAGCATTCAGAATGGAGAAGAGAGATTCCAAGGCAAGGACCACACTGAATTCTGGGACCAGGGAAGCACTGCATGATGGGGGATCTCTGCTCCAAATGCTAATCAAGTCTGTACACACCCAGCTCAGCATTTATCAGACCAATTCTAGTAATGACTCCTTTATTGGTACCCAAAACACTAAATCTGCCTGTCTGTATTGTGAGCTCCTTCGCAGTAATGCCACCCAGAGCCAGGAGTGATCAGGTTGTACTATCTAGCATGTGAGCCATCGTTTACCCATAAACAAACCTAGTGTTCTCCCCTGAGCCATTTTTAGTTCTCTACAAAAACCCCTACCCAAGCTCAGGTTTCTGTCCTGGTGCTTGGATCCAAAAGCTGCACCAGTTCCACCCCTTTTCTGCCTGGAATCCCTCCATTGATTGTGCTCACAACTCTGCCTGTCTGCAAGCTCCAGCAAACACCTGGGAACCTCGACTGGGTCAAGCTTCGCCGAGTGGTGAGACCCCAACTCTCTCTCTGTCCCTCTCCCCGTCCCTGTTCCTGGCCCAGCAGAGCACATCTGATAACAAGTCTAATATAAAAAGTGATAGATACCGATGACATTTAGGCAACAACTGAATGGGGTTTTTAAGATAGTCATTTTGATACAAGTCATTACTACAATGTACACTACTACTACTTCCTTCTGCTGCCACCATGTTTTAACCATGTTCCCTCTTAAAACTGGCCTCTTCCGGTTTATACAGAAAAGGGTATACCTGCCTTGAAGAACAGGTTTCTGAACTGAGGATCCCAAGAAGAGAGATGCTCCAAAGCCCCAGAAAGGATTGTTGTGCTTGACTTTCCCATTGACTAGGTTTGACTGCATCTTCAGTGTATCAGCAGTTTTGGATCTCATGCTGAGGCATGAAACTTTCCCCATGAGCTGTACAAGTAGTTTAGACCCTACTACTGGATTCTTGATTCCATGCTGGGACCTAGAAACCTGAAAGTTTGGTGCAGTCAAAGTTAGTCTCTATTCATGTAACTGTCCCTATGACTCACAAGTTTCTTTCCTGAATAGATTTTGTAAATATATCTGACACCATCTGTGGCAATTTGTTTTATTTTATTCAAGTTCAGTATCAACTACAATAGTCCTAACCCTGATGCATTTAAATCCATCAACGGCTCCTGACAGCTTTCTCCATAGTATTCCTTTGAATTTTCCATACTAAAATTAATGACCTAAGGTCACCAGACTTATGTCTACATCCTCCTACAAATGGTAAATATATTAAAAAAACCTGATATTAATACAAACACATTGAAGTGTCCCACTGTTAATTTCCTTTCTTTGAGGAGTATCCATTCATTAATCCTGAATTTTGCTCCTGAGTCTATGGTCTGTTGTTCTCTTTAAAATCTTCAAGGGAAATGGACTGAAAACAATTACATTATGTCTAAGAGTTTGATTCAAGTCCCAAACCAGCAAAGCAGTTTATCGTGTGTTAAAGAATGCAAGTTGTACTTTGCCTAGAAAGACATATTGAGGAGCCTAAATTTAAGCCTGTGTTTTAATTCATGCTTTGTGACAAACAAAGATCTTATTTACATATTTAAATTGTATAATACTTACAACATTTAGCATTTTTATAGCATATTATACTTAAATGTCCCCATATCCTTTAAAGACAGAGAAAGATTAAGCTTTACACTATTCCTGAAAGACACACAAGCAGGGGTCTGGGTTTTCTGTGGAAAAAATGTGGATTTTCTCCTTTAAAGGAGAAAAACCCAGGAAACCATGGGTTTTCCCTTGCAGGCTGACAGAGCTCCAGCCTGCAAGGGGCTGCTTGGGGTTGGGGGCAGTGGGAGGAGGAGGATGAGAGGCAGGAGGTGCCATGTGCGTGTGCCCGCACACACATGCATGTGGCTGGTAATACAGCTAGGCAGCGTGGTGGAGAGCAGCTCCCAGCAGGTAAGTCCGTGGGGGGAAGGAGCACAGACAACACATGGAGGGCCACAGTGGGGACCATAACTTGTGGTGAGATTGAGAAGTGGTGGTGGCAGCTTGTGCTGAACCTGCACAATGAGGGAGGGAGTGGGGCAGGGTTGGCAGTTGGCAGCTGGGGGCACTGCCCAGCCCAGGAGGTGACTGGGGCCCAGGGCCTGGGCGGGAGCAGGAGGGAATGGATGGGGAGCAGGACAGAGCCATGGGCAGCTCATTCCCGGGTAGGGAGAGCTCCCCATTGCTACATGCACTTGCGGGGAGGAGTCAGGCCCACAGGCAACACATCAGAGAGTATTGGGGGGTGCACGTGCCCCCTGATTTCTGTGCCCACAGTGGGGCAAGGGACTACAGCCTGGCCAAATCAGCACTGGGCAGGGGCCACCTGCGTGGTCCAACAGGTGGGACCTGGCATGGGAGGGCAGAGCAGGGCAGAGAGGCTCTGCTCCTGCTGCCACCACTGCCACTGCAGCGGCGTGGAGTTGTGCCGCAGGCAGGGGGAGCCTCACCTTGGTGGCCATGGCAGTGCGGTGTTCCTGGCAGCAGCAGCAGTACCGAGCTTCCCTGCCTCACTCTGCCCTTCTACACCTGCTGGGCCAGCCCCATGCCCCGCTGTAGGCATAGAAATCTGTGGGGGCACATGCCCCCCATGTCTTTCTGACATGTTGCCTATGCCCTCATACTCTCTCCCTTACACACCTACCCCCTTCCTCATACACTGGGGGGTTGGAGCCTAGGGGCAGGGCACAGTGGGTCAGGAGTGAAGGGCACCAGCAGGACTGGGGGGTAGGTGGTTGTGGGTTGGGAATGAGGAGCAACAGCAGGGGTAGGGCACCACAAAGCAGTTGGGGGAAGGTGGGGGGGACACAACCCTAGCTTGTCTCGCATGCTGAGTGGTGTCTCGGAAAAATCCTAAGTATATGCTGCCAACACAAAAGTTCTGTACCTGACATGCGCAGCTGAAGTCTGTGAGTGGAAAGTTCCAAGGCTCACCCAGCTCGTGCCCCCTGGGTGACCTGCGGACCTGTCAGTCATGTTTGACCTACTTTCCCCACAGACGCATGCTCAGTGACAGCTAAAGCATGAGGTAATTTAACTAGAAATTTCTTCCCTGTGAGTGTTCTGATTGGCCACTAAATTCAGATAAAAGTTCTGTGAGCCCCTCCCTCGGGAGGGAGATCGCGTTAGCTGGAGACAGAGGCTGGTGTTCCAGGGACTGTCTTTCAGTCAGGCTTCTGGGCCTATTGATCTCCTCCCTCAATTGGCAATCCGTGTCACTTGCTGTTATTACATTGCTGTTTGGATTTCCTGGCTTCGACTTACTTTGGCATCGGCTATTGACATCGATTCAGATCGTTTCTCACCGGCTCTGGCTGGATCCTCGGTTCATCTCACCGGCTCCTGACTTCAGCTTTGGACACCATTTCGGCTCTTCGTTGTCCTTACTGGACTGGCGTCACATCGTTACAGTTCGTTATGTGTTACCAATTTATGAGCTGTTGACCAGCCCTAGGACTATCCAACAGGCAGCCACACCTACCTCGTCAGAGGTAGAAAGCAAGGGCTTGTTGGAGAACCCTGTGGGCCAACAGACCCCTTTGTTTGTTCACTGTAACTGAAGACATGGTTTCCTACGCATCTAAGCGTAAGTTAAATAAATTCCATCTTGTTTAAGGAACCAAAACGCTTCCTGTGCCACTCAGACTCCATCGCCAAAACTCCCACCTGTCGGTATCCAATTTGCCACCACCCGGCTGCACCACCGTGACCAACACCGCGAGCTTGGCTTGCCAGCTCCGGCTGACAAGTGGGAAGGGGGAGCTCTGATATTCCATGATAAATACATCAAAATCAAATGCCAAAATACATAGATATTTAGAATTTATTTTATTATGAATGAGGCAGTGGTAGACTTTCAAATTGCTTTAAAGTTGTAAATATATCACTAAAACATTATATTCAGCTGATAGCTGATATATATTGTGGTGTTTCATTTTAATCACATTAGATTGGATGACCACCTTACTGGGGTCATTTGACCCCAGTGCTCTTCCTGCCATGGCAGGGGGTTGGACTAGATGATCTGCTCAGGTCCCTTCCGACCCTAGAAACTATGAAACTATGAAAAATGCAGATTTGGGTGTTTTTAAAATCGGAGAATTTGGGATTTTTTTTTAACAGAGAAAACCAGGATTCTTGTACATAAGTAATGTTTCCTCCATTTTAACAAACTGAGGAAATGAGAACAGGTCTGAGGTGAAATAGCAAGTCAATTTGAGAAGTAAGAATTGATCTCCTGCCTACAGTTGTCCCTTTTATAATCATTATTCTTTGCTGTCTTTGAAACGCTGAGTTTGGCCAAGCTTTGTAAAGATAGAAGTTACAGTCTCCATGTAAATTGATCTTTCCTATTGATTATACTGCTTAGATTCATTTAATGAATTATTTCCTAACATCACAGAGAAGATGCAGATTTTCAATATGGATGTCAGACATTAGAGTGACTATTAAAGGAGATTTTCAATATGGATGTCAGGCATTAGAATGGCTATTAGAGGATGTTGGGGACGGGCCCCAAGGTCATGGTGGGCCGGGGTACGGATCGGATCAGGCGGGAGTAGCGGCGAGGAGTCAGAGCGGTTCGGGACACGTGTGGTTTCAAAACAGAATAGATTTTATTTTACTTACGCCACTGATGGTAATGTAGCGTAGGCAGAAGAGCTTGCTTGTTCAGTTACAGTGCGTAAACAAAAATAACTAAGGAGGTCTGTTGGTTCACGGGGATCCTGAGTCGAGCCCTTGCTTTCCAGCCCGGAGGCTAGGTGCAGCTGCCTGACTCAATAGTCCCAGAACTGGTCAACAGCTCATACAGGGGGAAACTGTAATGCACTTTCAGTTGGTGAAGAACAGACGAACCAGTGATGAACGAGGTACGATGAACAGTCGATGAAGAGAATGAAGAAGAAACACAGACGAGGCCGAGTCGGTAATGGTGTCGAAGATATGTGAACTGGGTCGTGAAGAACTAGTCGTAGTCAATGCCGGAACAAGGTTCAGTAACAGGTGATCAATATGAAGACGAAAGTTAGTTGAGGCAGAAGTATGCCGCGAATCCACAGTAGCGGGGAGACCAGCAGAGCTCTGGCAGACGAACCAGGGCTCTAGGCCTAAGAGGCTCTCCTAAAAGGCAGTCTCTGCAGTAGCAGTCTCTGCGCTCAGGTTGGGTCTGGTCTCTGCCGTGGGTGGAAACTTACAAGCCTTTTATATTAAACAGGTAGCCAATGAGGTAACCTTTTCTGTGGAAATTTCTAGTCAAATTATGTCATGCTTGGAGCAAGACTGGGCATGCGCATGGTAACAAGTCAGGTTACCTCATGGCAGAGCCATGATTGACAAGCCTGAGGTCGTACAGGGGGCACGTGCGGGGCATGCTTACTAGCCCTCTGGGGATTTTCCACTGGCTTGTCAGTGCTTGTCTACGCTTAACCCTGTGTTAGCCAGCATTCTTATTAAACTTGGTTGTGACAGAGGAGAACTGAATTTTCAGTATGGATGTCAGACATTAGAGTATTCAACTAATTGAAATCTTTCCCATGAACCAAATTTAAAGAACAAGTTTGTGCCATTTGCAGAAATGTATTCTGTGCCAATGCAAAACTGCCAGAGATGAGAGGACTAAGAAGCCAGAGCCACAGGAAATTTCATGGGAAAGTAGAGAGCAGATAGGGAGACAGGAATAGGAAAAGAGGAGGAGACTTGGCAGAAAGGAGATTAAGAAAAAAAGGGGGGCAAGGAAGCTAGAGGGGGATGTAAGCCACTAATTATGAACTGAAGAGGAACCTTCAGGCATCAGAAACTAGTCAGTGCCAAGCTCAACAGAAGCAAAGCAACACCAATTACTTGTGCCTTACCAGAGGCAAATCCACATTCAATCATACCACACTTATATCAACTCAAAGTTTTATGTCAGCTTAATCTTCCCCACCCACTAGCATATAAAAATATTTCTTAAGGGACTCTTTTCTCTTACTTATATTAAATCTGCATACTAGACATTTAATCACCTTTCAGAGTTTGAATTAGTAAATTTGGTCTCAGTTACACTGTAACATTATTTATGTTCCATGCTTTTAAGGGTATTCTGGAATCATGGCAGAAATTGAGAGACTTAGACAAATAGGCCATGTATAGATGCAACAAGAGGCACATGTGCATGACACTTTAAAGCGGGCTAAATGCTTTTGCACTGCTTTATTGGTGTTGGTGTTTGCATACCTCAGAGGCGTATTGCACGTTAATTCCAGCTGCTATAGGAAATTCGGCAGCATAATGCCCCTTAAATGACTTGGGGCACAGCAAACTAAAACTCCTTTGAGGAATTTTAGTTTGTTGCCCCTACAGCTGTGGAGCGAAGGACTGGGCTCTGTGCAGCTCCACGGCTCTTCAGGAAGCCCTGCAGGCAGCCTGGCAGCAGCCTGGGAAAGCAGGCTCCACCCCAGAAAAAGAGCGAGCTTGATCTTTTTCTCTCCCTCTGGAGCCTGCCTGCCCGAGCAGTGCTTTCCTTCACAGCCATGGTGGCCTCCCAGGGACCACCCAAGCTGGGTGCCTGCTGGGGGGGAGGGAAGCACCCCCCCTTCCCCCACTGCCCAGTGACCGCTCCACCTGCCGGAAACTCACCTACCCTCCCTGCCAGAGAGGCAGGTAAGTCAGTGGGGTGTGTGCATGACACGGGGGTTTAATCAGCTCTCAATTGAAGTGTTTTTTAAAACCCACCACTTCAAATGACAGGCCCCCATTTTGTCTACACACAGTAATAAACTCCAAAAATATCCAAACCTTACTTTTTTTTTTTTTTTGCATTGTTGACCATTTTTTGTGGCTGACATGTTGAACCTTATAGATTCTGATTGTGCCCTCATTTCTGAGGACACTGATCTAGGAAAAGGGCCAGTTCTTTATATAATTCCACGTAACAAAAATATTTTACCATTTTATTAAAGGTACATTTTGGCAATCTCTCTATAAACACACAAAAATGCCTTTTAAAAATGAGCTCTGTTTTTCTTGAAAAGAGACGTAACCAGGAAAAATTCAGTACTAAAATTGCAAATACTAAATGCTTAACTGATAAGCATTTTTGAAATACTAGCCAATTAGGGCCAAATTCTAAAATTATAGAGTCTTAGTGATGGCAGGAACCTTAAGAGTTATTTAATTTAACACCTGCACAAATTTAGGAGGCAGTATTCCTAACTATGCCAGACAAATAGTATACTTACCCACTCTTGAATACCTTCAATGAATAATATTCTACAGCGTTTTTAAGTAATTTATTCAATTGCCCTTATATTCAAACAGTATGAAAGGTTTTTCCTGATTTAATCTAAATTTGCTTCAGGATCATAGGAAAGTAGGGCTGGAATGGACATCATGAAGTCATCTATTCTAACCCCCTGCTCAGTGCAGGATCATCCCCGAGTAAACCATCTCAATCAAGTGTCTGTCCAACCTGACTGGACAGACTGGGTAATCTGTTCTAGTGCTTTAGTACCTTCCTAGTGAGAAAGTTCTTCCTAATATCTAACCTTAACTTTCTTTGCTGCAACTTTTCATTCAGTGGAAATTCTGAAATTTGAAAGTTATATAGGATTATATGGAAGGAGGGCTGGAACGGACCTCATAAGGTCATCTAGTCCAGCCTCCTGCTCAAACCGGGATCATCCCTGGCTAAACCATTCCAGCCAAGTGCCTGTCCAACCTACTCTTGAAAGTTTCCAAGCATAGAATTTCCACCACTTATCTAGGTAGCCTGTTTCAATACCTGACCACCCTCATAGTCAGAAAGTAGGGCTGTGCGAAATTTCGCTGGCTGTTTTGATTTGACACTGTTTCGACTCATTTTGACCTTGAAACAGCAAAATTGAATTGAAACAAAGGGCTTCAAAACAGCTTTGAAACAAAACAAGGCTAGTCGAAACGATTCAAAACATTTTGAGTTTCAAAGCAGCCAGCAGCCAGGTGCTGGGAGACACGGGAGAACCAGGGCTGTGCTCTCAGTGGCTCTGCAGCCCCATGTGGCTGAGTCAGGAGCACAGCCCTGGCTCTCCCCGCCTCCCGCGGCTGGGCTGCAGGAAGCCAATCACAGCACAGGGGAAGGGAACTGAGCCTAGGGCTCAGTTCCCCTCCCCAGCACTGCAATGGGAACTGAGCACAATCACTCAGTTCCCCTCCCCAGTGCTACTATCAGGCTGGGGAAAGGAACTCAGCCCAGCTGGGTTGAGTTCCTTTCCCCAGCCCAATCATAGCACTGGGGAGGGGAACTGAGCTATTGCGCTCAGTTCCCTTCCCCAGCTCTCCGGTCCCAGGTGGTCGCACCTGGCTTCCTTCCCTCATTTGGCAGGCAGATCAAGGGCCCAAAGCCCCGGGAGGACTGGCACGGCCAGTCGGATGAGAGAGGCTGTTTTGAGCTTCCCCATTACAGTGAATGGGCGAAACATCAAAACAGCGTTGAAATAGCATCATTGTTTCAACAAAGGGAAACAGAACAGCAGTTTCGAATCTAAATGAAATTCAAAATAAAAGACTGTTCTGTCAAAACCTTGACACACAAGTCGACATGGAACAGTGCCATTTCATACAGCCCTATCAGTAAGTTCCTTCCTCCTAATCTCCTACCTAAATTCCCCTCCTGTAGTTTAAGGCCATTGCTCCTAGTCCTGTCCTCTATAGCCACAAAGAAAAGTCCATTTCCACCCTCTCTATCAATCATCCTTCAGGTATTTGAAGACTGTTACCAAATCTCTCCTCAGTCTTCTCTTCTCCAGGCTCTCATTAGAATCAAGTCAAGATTAGGGAAATGTCTTATGAAACAAAGTTAATTAATTCTAAAGTCAAATAATAAATTCGATAAGGTGGTCTCATATTTACATAATAATTTTATTTTAGATAATGTAGCAATACATTAAAAAGGTTGAAACGTGCTTCAACTTTATTAAACAGAACATTTAAATAATTCTTTGATAGTTTATAGTTTCAGAGTTGTTAGGGTTGGAAGGGACCTATTAGGTCATTGAGTCCAACCCTCTGCCCTGGGCAGGAGCGAGTGTCGGGGTCAGATGACCCCAGCCAGGTGTTTGTCCAATCTCCTCTTAAATACCTCCAAGGAAAGAGACAGCACCACCTCTCTTAGAAGCTTACTCCATATTTTGACAACCCTCACTGTAAAGAATTTTTTCCTGGTCCAATCTGAATTTGCTCTCTTCCAGTTTGTGGCCATTATTTCTATTTACCCTGACAGGCACCCTGGTAAAAACTTTGTATCCCCTATTTCTTGCTGCCCCTCCTGATGAATTTGTAGGCAGCTATGAGATCACCTCTTGGCCTCCTCTTGCAGAGGCTGAAAAGATTCAGGGCTCCCAATCAGTCCACATAGGGTTTTTTCTGTAGGCCTTTAACCAAGCAAGTGGCCCTGCTCTGAACCCTCTCCAGGCCATCCACACATCCCTCCCCAAGTGCAGTGTCCAAAACTAGACACAGTACTCCAGCTGGGGCCTAACCAATGCCACATAGAGGGGAAGTATCACCTCCCTAGGCCTGTGATGCCCCTACTTATGCAAGAAAGGGTGCAGTTAGCTTTCCTTATTACCTCACCACACTGGTGACTGATGTTCATTTTGGAGTCGACTACGACTCCGAGATCCCTTTCTGTAGTTGTGCTATTTAAATTGGTCCCTCCCAGGCTATAGGAGTGTTGATGATTCTTCCTCCCCAGGTGCAACACATGACACTTATCCTTGTTAAGCTGCATCCTATTCTGTTCGGCCCATTTCCCCAGCCTGTCCAAATCAGCCTGGATTCACACCCTGCCATCTAGTTTGTGCACCTCCCCCCATAGTTTGGTGTCAGCAAACTTGGACAGGGTGCTTTCTACTCCCTTGTCTAAGTCACTAATGAAGATATTGAATAGTACCGGTCCCAGGACAGAGCCTTGGGGGACTCTGCTGCCCACATTCCTCCAGGTAGAAACCAACCCATCCATTACCACTCTCTGGGTGCATCCCATAAGCCAATTTTTTACCCACTGGACTGTGTAATAATTGTAACAAAGATCAATGTGTTCTGACAAATTTAGTTACAGTATTTAGAGCTTCCCCCCAAACCCTGCCCTGCAACTCCCAGCAAGCCCCACTTACCTGACATTACAGGCTTCAGAAGTGAACAGTGAACCTGAGCTGAGCCTTGAGACTGACAAAAAGCCTCAGGCCCCACCCTTCCCCTCCTCTCCCTCCTGCGCTGGACAGGGCTGGGGATTTCTTGCCCCTTTTGCAATTAGCTCTTGCAGGCTGGAACTGTACCAGGCTGCAGAGCTCTTTGCAAAAGCAGGAAATCTGCAGCTTTCTCTGCTAAAAGATAAAATCCATGTTTTCTCCTCTAAAAGTGGGAGATCTGTGGTTTTCTCCATTTTTTCTGTGGAAAATGGAAAACCCAGATCCCTGATTATCAGCCTGATCTCTGTAACCTCTTCGCAGAGCTGGTTTACCTTTTTCCACACACCCTTGGCATATGGACCTAGCTTTAGGAGGTGGTTGCTGGTTTCTGTTGTGCCTTGGCAGATTTCCCTGGGGCAGCATAGGTTTTTTTGGAAAAATATATTTCTATAAGTGTGTGCGTGTGCGTGTGTGTGTACATTCTCATTTTTTTTGGTAAAAGTGTGCGTCTCTCTTTCTGTATGTGTGTGTGTGTGTGTGTGTGTGTGTACACACACACACACACACACATATATACACACTCTGAGTATCACTCCAGACATAAAACCATAACCCATTACAAAAAAACTGCACCGGTGTAGCCTGCGCACCTATACAAAGGTCACCTGGACCCGTTAAAATATCCACACTGCATGCTATACACATGCAAACAAACTCTAGTCTCTCAGACCAGACACCCCTTCCTTCCATCCCCACTCCATTTGCAAGGTCACAGCCTCAGTTCACCCTTCATCCATGTTACTCATTGTTGTTCCAGCTCCTGCTGGAGAACCCACTACTGTTGTCACTGTCTCTGTCCTCAGTTCCATTTGTCTCTTCCTTTTCCTCACTACCACTGCCCCTTTCCCCGCTAGGGGGAAATTGGAAGATCCTGTGCCATGTGCCTCAGATGGCTTTGGCTGCATCCTCTCCATTCTCCACTACTGATTTCTGGTAGTAGGTGTGGAGTTTGTTCAGAGTCATTTTCACACAGCCTACATCCATGTGCTTGTACAACAGGAGGTTCCTGGCCTTCCACAGGGTGCTCCTAACGCAGGACACAAACTGGTCGAAACAGGACGAAAGGTTCTCCTGGTGTTTGGCGAGGTGCCGGTACCGAGCCACTTCTCTGGTTAGCTGGTTGACGCCGGTCACCACTTTGTAGAGCAGTTTCATCCTTTTCCATACCTCCTTGGTGCAGTCAGAGGAGGTGGTCAATTGTCTCAGTGACTCCATGGCAGTTGGGTCTCCCCAGCTGACCCTCTTTATGCTTTTGGGCCCTCACTGGCAGGGCTCAGTGGGCTATTAGCCAGTTCAGGTCCTTGTGATCCTTGCACAGGTCCTTGTGGTTGATGTGCTCCCACACAGCCTGGTACACGTCACCCAGGACCAGGTCCACAGATGACAGTGTCCCTCAGCCTCACCATCATCTCCTGGATCGTCTTTTGGTTGCTCCTGGTCATAAGGCCTATGCGCTGCAGGCCATACAAGCTGGTTTATGATTACGTCGAACCACGATGAGCCCATGATCCACGGTCTGCGGTTGGTCGGGGTGAATACCCCCTAATGTCTCAGGTTGTGCCCTGCAAAATATATCTCACCAGGCAAGCAATTTTAGAGTCTGTGCCATCACTAACTTGCAGACCTGGCTCATATACTTGGCCCACAGGAATAGGAGGATGTCTGGCATGCCCCTACCCCCCAACCTCTTGTCCTTGTACAAGGTCTTCCTGGTGACCTTCTCCCATCTGGAGCCCCAGAAGAAAATGCACACAGCCCTTTGGATCCTGTGGGCAACAGGCCTGGAAGGGGGAAAGACCAAATGTGGTGTACAGAAGCACCAGTAACAACACTGCCTTCACAAGTGTGATGCGCCCCGCCATAGAAAGGGAGCACATGTTCCACAGCCCATCTCTGCTTTACCTTCGCCTCTGTCTTCTCCCACACTGTCCTGCCACTCATCTTGAGGTTGAAATCTATCCCAAGGATTCTGACCCCCTCACAGGGGACAGACACACCCAGGGACTCCAAGTCCAGGAGCTCGCCCGCAGCCACACAGGTGCTCTTGCTCACGTTGAGCTTGGCCCCCACCACGACCTCGTATACCTACCTATGCCACAGGGCTTGTTCTACCGACCACTTGTTCTGGCACAGGATGTTCAAGTTGTCCATGCAGGCCAGGACCTTGGTCTTTCGGTTGCTGCTGTATCCCTCCTGTATGACTCCGCAGATCCCTGGGTCCTGTCTCAGGTGCTGGGCCAGGGCCTTGATGGTGCAGATGAACAGGATCGGGGAGAGCAGGCAGCCCTGCCGGACCTCCGAAACCACTGTAATCCAGGTGCTCAGGAAGCCATTGATCTGCACTTTGCTGTTCACTTCTGTGTAGAGTACTGATCCAGCTGACGAAGGTCAGGGGGCCTCCCATCCTGTCCAGTGTCTGGAACAGGAACTGGTAGGACACTCTGTTATAGGCCTTCTCCAGGTCCAGGTTTAGGATGGTGACACTCTGTCGTCTTTTCCTCTCCAGCTGAAGTACATCTCAGTTGCATCAGGGCTCTGTGGATCTGGCATCCCAGCACCCCACACAACTGGTCCTCATGGATGACTGTACCTAGGATGGATTTAAATCACTTGGCCAAGACTTTGGTCAGCAGCTTATAGTCAAAGTTCAGGAGTGCAATTGGCCTCCAGTTTTTCCAACTCCTCCCTCAGACCCTTCTTGTACAGGAGGGTCACGAGGCCCCACTCCATCCCCACTCCTAGTCAGTCCTTCTGGAGGCACTCTCAAAAGAGCTCCAACAGGTCTGGACCCATCAGATCCCAGAAGGTCAGGTAAAACTCCTTGGGCAGGCCATCCAACCCAGGAGTCTTACTGTTCTTGAAACTCTGGAGGGTCCTTTTGAGCTCCTCCAGCATCCAGACCTCATCCAGCTGCCACTGCTCATCCTCCTTGATAGTTCCGGTGAGGCTTCACAGGCACAGCTTCATGGCCTCCAGGTCTGTCGGCTTCTCGGCGTAGAGCTCCAGGTAGAAGGTCCTTCGACCAGTGCTTTGCTCCCCGTCTCTCAGGCACATCATGAACTGCTCCTTGCTCTTCTTCAGCCTGGAGAAGTAAGCAGACCATTCTTCCTCCTCCACCCCGGGGGCCCTGGCCTGGCAGATCTTTTTACTGGCCTCCTCCCGGTACCAGGCACTGAGTTGGGCCTTCATCTCCTGCATGGACTTCCTCATATCCCAGCCTGCCACCGCCTACCTATGCAGGTCCTCTGACTTACAGCTCAGGTGCTCATGCTGCTTCCGGTGGAAGAGGGCCTGCCACTTGACTGCTTGCTGGGAAAAGCCCCTGGGGTCCTCTCTTTCACACTGACCCACCACTCGGCCTGGTTCTGGTACAGGTTCCAGAGGGTCTTCCAGCCTGCGTAGTGCTCTCTGTAGCTGTGCCTGGTCTGCTCTTCTTCCAAGAGGCTGGTGTTCAACTTCTACACTCCTCTGCCTCTTTCCAGCTGTTCCTCCAGATCAGCCTGGAGGGTGAGGAGGCAGTGGTCTGAGAAGCAGATGGGCGTACAGTGGGCCTTCTCTGCCTTCCCCCCAGTGGGGAGAAAGACAAAGTCAATTCTGGACTTGGTGCTGCCCGCAGGGTCCACTCACATGAAATATCCCCCAGATTCCTGAGTGCCTTTGGTTGTATCCACCAACATAGGCTTGTTGACTGGGCCTATTGAGCACAGCCCCCCTCAGCACCTACTCTTTTTCACGTCATGGTGTGCCACTACACTGCATACATTTTGATTTCCTCCTCAGTCCCATAGCTGAGATGCATATTTCTTTTTAATTTGCAAGATTCCTGTTTTTTCACCAGCCTTAAATGTCTGGCAAACATCAGCAAATGGGGACCCAAACAGCTCACCCAGAATCCCACTTTATCCCCCCCTTGCATGTGATTAGTGTGGTCCCACCCTCCATGAGGTGAATCTGGACCTGGCTGCCCTGTATCTTGCCTGCATATAAATTTTGAAGGATCCCAGGACTAATTAGTACAAGGATCTCAGTTTAGAACTTATTAAAATTTGGATCTATAAATACATTTCATGAAGGGTAAAACCAGTCTTCAACACAGTGAAATAAAACCAATAATATCCATCCATATTTCCAAACAATAGCCATCTCAGACATAAAATAATTGCTTGGCAACTAAGCATTCTCCCAAACACTCACTTCAGTATTCTTGGGTACATCCTCAGCCAAAGGGGATGATTTTTCATGACTCATCCCTATTCCTGACTCAACATCCAAAACATGCAGCAGGCCTCATTTTAGGCTCAACAGGTTGTAAAATTGTTGCTTCTAAAAATCACTCTCATTAAAGATACATGCACCATACAGTTGGATTAAGGTCACAAACTCTATTTTACCCCCTCCTCCTTCTTATACAGTAGTTAAGATACATTATGTCCTTACTGACTGTCTATCTAAAAATAAAAGTGCTCTTAACACACAAGAGATGTCAGATTTGCACAGCAGGCTATTGAAGCGTCTCTCGATGTATCACAGAACTCCTCTTACATTGGGTTATGGCAATTTAGGAATTCACACTTGATAAATGCAACAGGATCAGCTTCTTATACTTCTTGCAGGCAATGTCAACGATGATTAATGATATTGCTCCGTACCTGAAATGTTTTTAAAGCTATTTTGTAAAACTAGAACTATATAGTGTTTGTTCGTTAGCTAACTATTCACTCTGGGTTCATAGAATCATAGAAGTAGGGCCGGAAGGGACCTTGTGGATCTTCAAGTCCGACCCCCAGTCTGGGCAGGAGAAAAACTGGGCTCAAATGACTCCAGCCAGGTAGGCATCAAGCCTCTTCTTAAAGACCCCCAGGGTAGGAGCCAGCACCACTTCCCTTGGAAGTTGGTTCCAGATCCTAGCCGCCCTAATGGTGAAGTAGTTCTTACGGATGTCTAATCTAAACCTACTCTCGAACAACTTGTGGCCGTTATTCCTTGTTATGTCAGGGTGTGCTAGGGGAAACGAGGTCTCTCCCAAACCCTTCTGGTCCCCCCTAGTGAGTTTATAGATGGTCACCAGGTCCCCCTTCAGGTTGCATATTCTGGTCCATTGACACATTTCAAGTCTGGACATCTCTGAATTCCACGCTGCAATGCTAGTCTGATCCTTGCTTTGCCAGAAGACAGGGCTCAAAGTCAGACCAGTAAGAAATGTAAGCTAGCAATTTCTAAAGAGATGATGCTGCCCAAGTATGCTAGAAATCACCAATGGCTAGGTATTATACTGGCAAATTGCCAGTTTTCTAAACACTTTAATGAGTTGCCTCTAAGTTCCAAGTAGAGCCCAATCATGCCAAGGAAAGGATGCTGATTCAGGAATCTCTTTCCTCAAATTCTGTGATTATTCAATTATTTTGGACATGAAAAGTATATTTTACATATTAATGATTCAAATAAGCATAATGAGGGTATGAGTACAATGTCAATGACCCAGTAAATTACTTTTGTCCTTGCTTTCACTGATTACATAAATGAACTGCACGAGATCACAGTGCCATGTTTGCAACAACACAGTGCAGTGATCTGGTTAAAAAAAAATGCCTCTAAATTTGAATAAGATGGAAATGTAACATTTAAGAGGTAATTGTTATACTTAACTGCAGATTTACGTTTGTGTTACACAGTAGAATTGGGTACTCAGGGCACTTTTACACGTGGAGGGCCCTTTAATTAGAGCAGTTCCTAAAGCCACTCTAATTAAAGCACTGCAGCATCTTGTGTATTAGCTTCCCCACGCTTCAAAATGGCAGCAGGGGAGCTTGAAGTAAAGCTCATTTGACAAGCTTTAGTTAAAGCGCCCCTGCCACGATTTTGAAGTTTGGGGATGCTACTACATGAGATGCGGAGGCTGGCTGAAGCATAGTAATTACCATGCTCCAGGAGATTTGATTAGCAACTGCTTTATATTTTTAAACCACTAAAATTCCAGTATTTCAGAAATCATGTTTTTAAACAATTGGGACAAAAGGGAACATAACAGAACTGAGACCATCTATTGTGTGGAAAATTAACCCAAAAAATCCTGTGTGATCATGATGAAACCCCCAAGTAAATGAATCTGATCACATGACAAAAATAAAAAGGAACCATCTGCTAAAACAAACAATCATACTGAAAGAAGTCTTCTATCATCACCACCTTGGCATAAAATACCATATGTATTTGAATATAAAATGAGGTTCCCCCAGCCCCCAATCAGCACAGGGAAAACCTCCCTCATCTTTTATTCGCATATGAAGCAGAGTTGGGAGCAGGGAGCTGCTGTAGCTGACTCTGGTCCTATGCCCTCATTGGGACCTGAGACAAAGCCATAGTAGCCTCCTACCCCCCTCCACTTCTCCCATCCACCCCCTTACTTTCAGGCACACCTCAGCTCCAACCTCTCAGGTACAGAGCACGTGAAAGCTCCTTCTCCTGTCCAGCCAATCAGCAGCACCGGCATTGCTGCACAGCCAGGCAAGAGCTGAGCTTCTACATGCTGTGCTCCTGGACATAACGGCCAGAGCAGCATCCGACAGCACGGAGGTGGGACAGGAGGAAGGACAGGCAGAAACTGTGGAGTTGGGGTGGAAGGGGCAGAGACTGGTGGGACCAAGGAGGAGAGAGACAGAGACTCAGGAACAGGGGGAGGGAGAAGGGGCAGAGGCTGTCGAGAGATGGAAGTGCACAGTGGTGGGGAGGGCACCTAACCCCGCCCCCCCTTTTCCCTGCTGCAGCAGTGCGGGGGTCGGAAGGGAGGTGTTAGGATTCAAGACAACTCTCCTTAGATTGTAGACCTGGAAAAATTTAACACAATTATACATTTTCCATATAGAGTACCTAATTATTGAGTTGTTTTATATTCAAGGTAATCTTATATTCATGCTAACACAGCATATACAAAATATTCAAAGCAATCTTAAAAGTATTTTGGAGTAGTAAAAATAAATAATTTTACATATCATATTTTCTTGCCTACAGCACACTCTCAAATAAGAGACACACCTTATGTCTGAAAGGCGGAATGAAGAAGAACCCGGTTGCCTTCTACAATGAGATAATGGGTTCTGTGGATGCGGGAAAAGCAGTAGACATAATATACCTTGACTTAGCAAGAAAAGTTCTTTGGGTGAATCTGGTATCTTTTATTAGAACAATTTAAATAGTTGGAAAAAATTTTCTTAGCAAGCTTTCAGGCTTAAAAACCCTTCATCAGGCTGAGAAAACAGCTGCAGTTGGTGTGTGCTCTTCCTGGATGGAATGAATAGTAAAGCAGCCAGAGGCTGGTATGCATGCAACAAAGGCAGTCAGTGAAGATGTAAACTGAAAAGTCAGTGGGTGAGAGAGAGGTTGGGCGGCGGAGGAAGGAGAAGAGGGATGAATGTAGCAGGTAAATAGTGGAGCGGTACCTGGGGAGTCAGATGTTAGGCAGGTTATAATGTCTCAATATCTAGGGAGCTGGTATCAAGTAGAGTGCCCCAAGAGCCAGTCCTGGGGCTGGTTTTGTTCTATATCAGGGGTGGGCAATCATTTCAGGCAGAGGGCTTGCCAAAACCCAACTTATGAGTTTTGGCAAGCCATTGAGGGCTACATAACAGGCAGCCAGGAGCAGATAAATATTAATTTTCTAAATTTTTTAAAAACAGTGAGGGCTGGATAGAATGGCCTGGCAGGCTGCATCTGGCCCGCAGGCTGCATTTTGCCCACCCTTGTTCTATATCTTCATTAACAATCTGGAAGATGCGATGGATTGTACCCTCAGCAAGTTTGAGGATGACACCAAGCTGGGGGATGTAGCAGATACACTGGAGAATGGGGCTAGCATTCAGTGTGTCCTAAACCTGGGGCACATGACTTCTGAGGAGAGGCTGAGGGAACTGGGTTTATTTAGTTTGGAGAAGAGAAGACAGAGAGGATTTGATAGCAGACTTTAACTACCTGAAGGGTGGTTCTAAAGAGAATGGAGCTAGACTGTTCTCAGGTGGTGACTGATGACAAAACAGGGAGCAATGGTCTCAAGTTGCAGCAAGGGAGGTTAAGGTTGGAGATTAGGAAAAACTCACTGGAAGGGTGGTGAAGCACTGGAACAGGTTACCTAGAGAGGTAGTGGAATCTCCATCTTTGGAGGTTTTTAAGGCCCAGCTCGACAAAGCCCTAGCTGGAATGATCTAGTTGGGGATGGCCCTGCTTTGAGCAGAGGGTTGGACTAGATGACTATCTGAGGTCCCTCTGAACCTTAATTTTCTAAGAAAAGAGCTTCCTTTCAAAATCCTAGCATGTAACAGAAAGTTACTAGAGTAGTAGCTTCCATAGCAGGCATGAGCTTTTCCCAGGGGAACATGCAGCACTGCAGTGTCACTTTCCAATTCCTGATCAGCAGAAACTATTAATGTATTCCCTCACTTATAATTTACAGCCCCATTTCCAAGAGCTGAATATTGGAAAAAGGTGCATGTTGTATATGAGAAAATACATTAGTTGTTTTCAACATTTAAACCACTGTTTTTCAAGTTCTCACAGAATGGAGAACGAAATGTTTCAGTTTTGCTCCCTAGGTTTTAATGCTTTAGTAGGACGATACTATGTTGTGATGTTTGGGCTGCAAACACTGCGTTGGATCATTTATTTAAAGTTCACATACTTTGGAATCAAAATAATAGAAATCTATACATAAGTTTGGAGTTCTGAAAAAAGTGCTTGTTTACGGTCTTTACTTCAATCTAACATAAACAATGACTTCACGATGTCTTTTTTCCCCTCATTACTTAACACAAAAGCTGCTAACAGTACCAGGAGATATTATAAAACAAGCATATATCAAGAAAGAGTACTAAAAATGTTAAATTATGGATTATAAAGTAGTTGGGTGTTCCTAATGCATTCTCTTACATGAAAAAGGGCAAACACTAACCCACAAAACTACATGAGTTTTTTTTGTATAGAAGACAATTCTCCTTTCATTAAGGAGCATACTTAAAAATAGAAGATTTAAGAAGGCTTTAAAGGCTGCCTCAAAAAAAAAAAAAAAAAAAAGCACACATTTCCAAACACTGGTACATGCAACAAACCAGTTCTCCCTAAATATCTGAAAACTGAGATTCATTCTTACCTTTCTGGAATATGAAATCAGATGCATTCCTCCGACCATATGTTGTGTAAGTTTAGCTAAGTGGGTCACTAATGTCTAATGTGCAAAGGAGTGCTTGAGGGACAGTCACTCAAGGTGCCCCACCCTTACTGAAATACTGCAGTAAAGTTTTACTTTAAGTTTTTGCTACGAATAATAAGGCCTAGGACCAAAAGTTGCTTATAAACTGGTTTAAATGATCAGAATCTGGTTAAATCTGTAACAGAACTCAGAAGCTCAGTGCACATAAACCAGGTCCAAAACAGTTGAAACTGGTTTAACATAAACCTGGTTGAATGTAGTATCAGATTTGGCCCCACCCTACCTGGAGCAGTGAGGGCTGGCTAACAAAAAAAAGATTGGGCAAGCCCAGCTAGGGTTGCAGTCCAGTCTGTGGGGGGTGGCAGGCATGACTGCCTGGCTTGGGTCTGGGGCCAGGGAGGTGGTGTAAACACCCTTTCTCCTGCTCAATGCTGGCTGCAACTGTGGACTACAAATCCTGAGGTACCTGGGAGCAGTAAGAGGAAGTGATAAGAAACCCTGCAGTCCCGCTAATGTGATTTTGGACTGTAAATCCCAAAGACCTCAGGGGCAGCAGGAAGAGGAAGAAAACACACAGTCCGTGCTGACTACGTGCTGGAGAGCCATGCTCTAGCACCCTTCGGCTTCTGGCCTGAGCCACTGCAGGCATACGGCTGCATTTGCTGAATAAAAGGTCTGTTTGCTTCTGTTTCAATTTAATCTCTGCATTTTAGACTAACCTGAAAAAACTGAATCAATTCAGACTCAGGGTTTTTCACTGTCTGTACTTAGCGAAGTAAACTGTGTCTTCCTTCCAAATGGCAATTTTTATCATAACTTCTGTCATTTTAGGAACAAATCTTTGGCCATACTCTATGCGTCTAAGAGGGCTTTAGACCTATCTGAATCAGTGAAAATTCTTCTCCAAGGGTTTGTGAGGCAGGATTCCTGGAAACTATGGAAAAAAAGCCTGTACACAAATAAAGCTCAACTCAGTCTCAGTATGTAAAAGCATGCATTGTAGAGATGATGCTATCAGTAGATTTGAAGCTAGACAGTTTCATCAACCACTCAACATTATCTTCCAATTCCTTTTGTTGTTTTAATACTTCTCTAGTTCCTTTATGCCAATGGTTCTCTCTTTTCAGACTTCAGGCATCCCTCACTGGGCACAATGCCCTCTTCTGTAACTTATGAATGGAGTAATACCCAGTTTCAAAAACAAATTTTTAGATTACAGTGCTTACTGCCTTGCAGAGGGGCCTGGCATTAGAGATAATTCAGGTAGGGACGAGCCTGAGCCTGTACTTACCTACTTAGTTTTTCATGTTTATCACCTAACATTTCATTTCTCTCTTCACACCTCAGGATACCCTTCAAAAGATCTGGTGGCACCCTAGCCACCTGCTTGAGAATCAGGTATGCACTATATTGCATAAGAGGAATTCCTGATTCCATATTCAACCACTCAGTTAAAAAAAAAAACAAAAAAAACCCCCAAAAACTTTTCCGGCCTTTCTAAATTTCAACCAAAAACTTTTATACATTCCTACTTCAGGAGTTTTTTTTTTTTTTTAAAAGGGAACCAGTATAAATGATTGTTAGACACTCAAATATTTATAGAAAACATTTTGGAAGATGGCATCCCTCAACTTAGCTAGTCACATATTGCCTGATGGCCAATTAAACATATGATGTTTCACAAGCTAGTGTGCATGTATATATTCGGCTCTGTACTGCTTGAGCCTCTGCCGGTGGCAGCCAAGGTTGAAAATAACCTTTGCATTTTCTTTCTTGCATAGCATAGACAGTGAATGGACAGAGTCCCCTTGAGTAAGTAATCTTTGGTACGGTTGAGAGCTCAGCAGTCAAGTGATAAACAGCTTACAAAAAGACTGCAATATCAGAATTAAATATTGCAATACATGAGAGAGCTTTCCCAAATTGAGAAGGGGGCTGATTTTTACAAAGAAAAGATGGGGTCTCACCCAACCTCCAATTAAGTGGCATTTGTATATTGAAGGTGGGGGTGAGTTCAAATATTATTTCAACTGTTTCTCTATATTTTTGTTGTTGAGTTAGTATACACATGGAGAAGTGAAGAAATAGATCAAAGAAAACGCTTATATTTTAAGCTTCATTAATATGAACGATTCTCTTCTTTATATTTTTTGAGGAAATCTTGCTGGCAGCTTCACAAGTTTGGCACTTTATTCTTCTTTTGCCAACAAAGAAAAAGAAGGATGGTTTTGTTGCTGTTGTTTTGTTTGAAGATCTTCTGGAAAGAGTGTATATATCACTGAATTTTTTGCCAAGTTAGCAGATGCTGATGATGAATCAGAGGAAAACTTTTTACTCACTGAGAGTTTTTGAAGGATGTGCATTTGGAACATACCCCAGAAAACCTACTCGAACATGATGTTGCTGAAGACCATTTGCATGGAAACTACTTTCACCTTCACACTTGATATTATTTGCCATGAGCAATTATCCTCTTATGAAAATGAAAGCTTTTTTAACTGCAAAATACTATCAGTTTGCAAAGTTCACTATTGCAAAGCTGCATATTTTTTTGCTGAAATATTAAAAACAGCAGATGGCAAAAATGAAAAAGCACAGCCCACACGTGAAAGTGTTATACTGCTCTTTAAAGAGCTAATTCAATAATGCACTCAAAGAATGCAAAAGTCCCCCTGAAGTCACTCCTGGACCTAAATTTGGTATATGTAGTTATCTTGCTGAATAGCACTTGAAAAGCTTGAAATACCAATTCTAGGTAGCAGCACCGCAACATTTAATAAGAAACTCCTCAATGCAAGTGCGCCATCAATGCTGAAGCACAAAAGTTTGATTAATGACTCAGTGAATGAGACCAATGACATCATATTTTTAGTTTATGATAGAAAAATTCAAAACCAGAATAAAAACATCTTTTGTAAACAAATTGTGAGGAAACACCTGCCATTTAACATGATTAAATACGCTACAAAATACTGATACTGACACAAATTCAGTACCCATTAGTATTTAAAACTATATACCAATCTTTTTTTTCCCACTGAAGTACTCGTTGAGTAATATGCAGAACAGGTCATATTACACAGCCTATTGTTAACAGAAGTCCATGTAAAAAATTGATTTTATTTTTAGTCTCTTCCAGTTTGTACACCCAAGATGCACTAAGGGTACAGCTCACTTTTCAGTCTCAGACTCAGCTCCACTGTCTTCACTATCACTATCTCTTCCTGGATGTTCTGGCATTTTCCGATGTTCTTCATCTGCCACTTTCAGTCCCTCATCCTTTGTCATCTCTCCCTCTTCCTTAGCTTCCTTTTCAGTCTCCATTTGTGTGCTTTGCGTTTCAATTGCCACTTCAGTATCCTGACTTTGAACTGTTTCACTTTCTTCAACCATGGCTGGTGGGGGCAATAAATGCTGCAAAAAGACAAAAAAGATTCCTCAGTGTGTACAGAAACCTAACACTCAAATATCAATTTCTATTTTAACTCTAATTGCTCACCTTAGCAACAAACATCAATGAATCAAGATACATACACAAGTACTTACCATTTTTTAAAACAAAAACTGTAAGCAATTAATTCAATTCAAAGACATGCGAATAAAGAAAATGAGTTTCCCCATATATACCCGTCATGTTTTCTCCACAAACTACATCCTATCAAAAAGGGCTGCAATTTAACACTTTAAAAATAAGTAAGTTAAGGGTAATAAAATTCACTTACATTCCTTGCTGGCATATTATTGTGCTGAGAATACAAAATATACAGTCCATTTACAAACTCCTGTGCAGACATCTCCAATAACTAGACACACTGTATGTCTCCTACAGTGACTCTTATCCAGCATCAAGAAGAGCAGTAGTAACTGCTCTACAGACACTAGACAGACAGAATACAAAACACTAAAGGGAACTGAAAAGGAATGCCAAGTGCCTGACAATTCAAAACTGAGCAGCAATGCTTACGTTTCTTGTTGTTTGGTACGATTTACCTACGTGTTTGATACTTTAAAAAAAAATTTGTACAGTTTTAATGAATAAAAAAATTTAGCTAGTGCTCCAAAAAAGGTAATTGTTCAGATTATTTGCCAAAAGGGAGTCTCTTTTCACAATGTAAATTAAATAGTTAATTACAGCAAAATTCAATTAGCCAACATTGCTTTTCACACGTTTCTGACAATCATGGACACTATGACCTAGTTATTACATTAAATGTAGCGGTAGAAAAATGTTTTTAAAAGCTCTAAATTATTGTATGGGTCTCTGCTATATGATCACAGTACTCTTCTGAATATAAATTGTGGAGACCTGAAAAAGCTGCATGCATTATTCAAAACTAAAGATGCTTTTGCCTTTGCTAAGGACAGACTTCTCAATACGTGATCCATTCCTTCTGTCATACAGCTGGTCCCATTTTGCACTGTATGGTTTCTGTCATTTTGGTAATTATTAAAAATGAAAAATTGTACTAAATAGGATTCTGGAAATGTTTTATGAAGCCTGCACATTTGAATTTTTCACTTTTTGACTTTATTGTCTCCTGCAGGGAGAACATGACTCACTGTTTCAGCAGGGAACCAGTTGCACTACTAATTTTAGCTAATTAGTTCAGCAGTTGCACTACTAATTTTAGCTAATAGTGACTGAATTTTAGATGCTAGAAAGAATACTTGAGTACCAGCAAAACTTTCGGAGCCAGATGCAAATGACAACTTAGGTGCCTGAAGGGACAATTCAATGAGATTAGATGTGTAAAGGAAGTGGCAGCCCTGAACCCCCCCCCCCCCCC
>NW_017729025.1:72339448-72344801 GCF_001723915.1 Gavialis gangeticus
CCCCCCCCCCCCAATAAACTGCAATGCAGTTTTTAAAACTGAAGGCACTGTAAAATATACTGCATACACCTCTGGGCACATGCATACGGCCCACAGGCTGGATCCAGCCAGAGCTGCTTTATCTGGCCCACTGGGCTACCGGCAAGCAACCAGAAGTAGAGGGACATAGCTAGTAGGCCCGTGTGAATAGGGAGGTATTCAATTCAGATTCGGCCAATTTGGAGGACACCGATTCAATTTGGACTGCTGTCCTGAATCGATTCGGCCAAATCAGCTTTGGAAGATTTGGTGCTGATTTGGCGATTCGGATCGGCCGGGGAAAGCTAGGCACAGGTGGGTGGCTACTGGTTCTCCCACAGCTCCTCCAACTGTGTCTGCCTCTCCCCAGGTGGCTCTGGCTGACACATGGAGCCACCCCAGTGCCCAGGTGAATCGAACTGGGGGATGGGTAATCGAACCAGGGGCTGGGGGAATGCTCAGGTCCCTGAACATTCCCCCAGTTCCTGGTTCGATTCCCCAGCTCCCCAGTCTTTCCCCCAGCTCTCGGATTGTTTCCCCCATCTCTTCCCGGGGAGGGTGTAGGCCCATAGACAATGCAGGATGACAGCAGGCTGCTGCTGCCAGCTGGTGATGGCAGCAGCTCTGGGCTACTTCCCCAGCCAGCAGCAGCAGCCTGCTGAAACCCTGTGCACAGATCCGGGGGCTGTGCCTGCCCCCCCGCCCCGGAAGAGTTGGGGGAATGATCAGAGAGCTTTGGCTGACAGGGGGAGCAGCCCCAGCTCCCCGTGTGCAGTACCCTGCCGAGCTGCGCTGTACCTGTGCCATGGGACAGCTGCTGCAGGGGTGCCAGGTGGTGGTGGGGCAGTGATCCCCACTGCCACCTGGTGTGTGCAAGTGCAGGGCTTTTTTTTTTTTTCTTGCTTTTTTTTCTTTTTTTATTCTTTTTTTTTTTAAAGTATCAGGAGGCTGGACTGAGCTGGGCAGGGGATAGGGCCAAGCAGAGCAGCCATGGGGGCTTCTCCCTGCGGCTGTGCATCTGCCCCAGCAGGAGAAGCCATGAGGGCTCTGCCCTGCTGCTGCTGCTTACCAGCGGGTGCGGAATGCGGGTGCAGCAGCGCTGAGAGCAGGGGTTCTGCTTTGCTGCCACTTGCCCCCTTCCACCTAAAGCGAGCCGCATCTACATCACGCCCCCTCCCCTCCCTGGTTGGGCAAGCACCAGCAGGGAAGTGCCCCCACTCCCAGTGCTGCTGTGCCTGCATCCTGTGTCCCCACGCCCTGAGTAATGTGCCCCACTGCCCCGGCTGGGCAGCTTGTCTCAGCCCCAATCCCTCCTTCCCCTATGCCCCTTCCTTACCTCCTCCCTCAACCCCAACAGGCTTATCAGCTTGAGGCAGCTGTCATTTGCCTGTTTAGTCTATGGCTGAATCTCTGAATTGGCCAAATCTTTTTCCAAAGCTTTTCCGGATTGATTCAAATGTTCCAAATCGGTCTGAATCTCCTCTGTGTTGAATCAGCTACTGAAGTTTTGCACAGCCCTAATGGCTAGAGAAAGCAGCCTGGTGCAGAATCTGGGACCTTTGGGCCCTGCTGGACATGCCCATTAGTGGCAAGAGGACGAGTGAGGGCTGATACATCCCAAGTCACCTTCCAGCTGTTTCAGCTGTCACCACTGCCAAACTCCTAAACTCTTTGGTTGCTAGCTCTGCTGCTGCCCATGCTGGAGCCTCTGTGCAAGAGCTGCAGGTCCCACTGCATGCCCCAGGCTGGAACCATGCCATGCCCCATGTTGGATCCAGACCACAAGGAGCCTCAAAGTCCAAATCTGGTCCAAGGCACGAGCTGAGTTTGATACCCCTGAACTACAGTATCTTAAATTTAAATGTGAACCAGAAACCATACATTCCTTCACCCAAGTCTCCTTAGGAGTTCAATCTGGTAACTTCCTTGGAGCACACATCTAACAGGTACCAACAGAACCGTGTTCCTCGCATAATGCAGCAGTAGTCATTTTAATGCACAGACAGAAGATGCAGAGATGTTCTTCACCCTTATAATACGGGTCTAGTGATTACAGCACTTGAGGCCTATGATCACTTCACTCCCCTGCATGAACCTAACCACCAGTCTACAGACTATACTAGATGGGAGCCATTGTCCATTCTTTCTTTTGAAGAATTCAAGATTCACTTATTCTGAGTGATAACAAGAAATTGTGATGATGACGACTCAGAAGTTAGGGCAATGGTTCTCAATTGGGGTGCTTTTTTCTGCAGTCCTTCCTAATCAAACCTTGAAGGCTTCTCTAAGAAAGCACCATGCAGCAAAGATGAAACTGCCTCATGTGCCCCTGTGTCTGGGAGAAGTGTGGAGGGTTGAACCATGAAAGACTGGCAAGAGTGGGCGCTCCTGCCTTTTTGATGTTTATCAGATAACCCTAATACATATAGGAAATTTGAGTTTTACCTCACTCAGAGAATGGTACTAATTGAACCTGAGTTTTCCACATTGCCAGAAAAGTGCTTACCTACTACACAGGAAGGAAGGGCAACACCACCATCTCCACTGGCCTCATTTTTAAAATAAGGGAGAGAATCTTAGACAAGTCTTCGAAAGAATGATTGTAGGCACCTTCCCTCAGGAGATTATTATTACTGACTCTGCTGGTTTCTTGGGGAAAACAAGCATATTTGCAAATAGTAATAGCTATCACTGCTGTGGTAGGTGCAAATCAATTGTATCCTTTGACCTAAGGATATTTACCCTTAAACTATTTTCTGTAAATGCTGATCTAGCCAAAATGTAAAACTGCTGAACTACATTATCAGCAAGACTAATGGCCTACAGGGTTAATGTAATTGAGGCACACCTGTCTTAACTAACAACACACTAAAGAAGGACATGGTTAGCATCACATCTGACTACTACCTTTGACGACTCAGCCTGAATGACCTGGTACCGATTTACAGCTGGGTCATCTAAAAGCAGGCTTTGGAGCAGGGTGTGAACGCAAGTCTGGAGCTATAGTGAAATACCTTAACTGCTTTGCTAACACATCCAGTAAAGAAGAGGCTAACACATCCAGAGTAAAGAAGAGGCTATGTAAACAACCATACCAGTTGTTGCAGCAGTAAGAAACAGCCAGCCAGATAAGTTAGAGCTGATCTGCCCTGAAGTGAGTTATGCTAGTGTCAAAGAAACAGGATGACCCTAATAGCACATAATGCATATATTCCAGTTCCTTTTAAAACATGGCTGCATTCTTTTTAAGAACTCTAGTTATTAGTCTGTATAGTGAGATACTTAATATAATAATTATATACTTCCCCACATACTGTATGCAAAACTTTTTAAAATAACTCTTGCACTAAAAGGCATCACGAATCAGAAATTGATCCAATTCCTTAGTCCATCTACAGCAGCAATTCTCAACCAGGTGCTGTGGCACCACAAGTCATCCTTTTAAGGGTGCCACATAATATTAGCACTGTTAGGAACACAAACACATATACATGATTCACAAGATAAACCTACAGATTTCAAATATAAATCCATAGTGTCAAAAACTTTCTGACTTGTTGTGGTCTAAGTTCTTGCTGACAGAAGGATTGCCCTATTTTTCCATAGTCAAAAAAGAAAAAAAAATTGAGCGAAAGCCAAGAGCTGGCATTTTCTGAAAGGTTGTTTGACCCTAACAAGGGGTGTCTTGAGTGTAAAAAAGTTAAGAACCACTAGTCTACAGTAACAAATTTCCAGCTGGGCTACCCTAGCAATTGCTGCATTAGCAATTCATTCTTGTACTTTAAGACATCAAAATAATGTAATCATTTTTTTTTTTTGCAAGTCCTCTCTCCCTTTCAGGTAACTCTTTCAGCAAACAAATGTGAAATATTTATGTTCTTTCTATTAAGGACAGACATTTGTTAACAATGGAATGCTGAGGGCTTTAGTGAAAGGTGGTTTTCCTAATTAAAAAGAACACACATTTTTTCCCCTCACCTAAAAAGCTATACAGACTTTGGAAACCACTGTAAGCTTACAGGAGAACAGTCATATATTAGGTCTACCCACCCCAACAGCAGCCCTTGGATGAGTCATTTTTTTAAATGAATTACATCAGTTGGCTGAGGATGCCGGAGGGAGTGCATGGTGCCCCCGGTATCCCCCGACCCTTGGGACAGTGGCAGCAGCGGCGGCGATTGGCAGCTAAGAGACGGCTGCGGCAACGAGAAGGTAAGCCGGGGGAAGGGAGCAAGCGGGGCCAGGTGTTGGTGATCGGGCAGGGGACTCTTTCCCCGCCTGACCCTATTTAGCTGCACCGGGTGGGAGCCACGCTCCTGACCTGTGCGAACAGGGAGCACAAACAGGTGCGCTCTTTAGGGGCGTGCCGGAGTTTGCGCCGGGGTTCGTGCAGAGAGGCGCGCGAGAAAGGCCGCAGGCAGTGGAAGAGCCAACGGCGGCGGCAGCAGCAGTTGTCTCCAGGTAAGTGCGTGGGGGTGACAGCATAGGAGTTGACACGCGGAGTGCAGCCAGGGCTCCTGCCCCATGGCTGCCTCGTGGCCCAGGGACCAGTGAGGCTTCCACGCAGGTGGGGCCACCTACCTGTGGGAGCTGCCTGGCTTGGTCCCTGGGGCCGGGGGGGACGCGGAGGCTTCTCTCACCTGTCCCACCTGAGCCAGGATTGCAGCACTGGAAGGGCAACTGAGAGAGCTCCAGGCGGAAGTGAGCAGGCTGCAGGGGATCAGGGCTGTGGAGTACGAGACTGACAGGTACTTTCTCTCCCTGCAGGGCCCGTCCCCTCAGGCTGTCACCACCCAGGAGCCTGCAGGAGGCGAATGGAGGACGGTCACCTCCAGGGCCAGGCAGCGTCGTAGGTGGCGTGCAGCTGCATCAACTGTCACCCCAGTACAACTGGGGAACAGGTATGCAGCCCTGGCAGCGCTGGAGGAGACTGGGCACTAGGAAGGAAGGAAGCCACACCCCCATCCAGCAAGCCATCATCCGTACCAACTGAGCATCATCCAGTGACCCAGAGGAAGAGATGTCAGGTCATCGTCATAGGAGACTCCCTCCTCAGAGGAACAGAGGGACCTATCCACCACGGAGACCCCAATGTGAGAGAAGTGTACTGTCTCCCAGGAGCCAAGATTGGGGACATCACAGGGAAGATCACTGACCTCATCTGGCCTTCTGACTACTATCCTATGGTCCTCATCCATGTGGGAACCAATGATGCTGCCCAGAGTAGTCCGGACCAGATCATGGATGACTACAGAGGTCTGGGGGCCAAGCTTAGAGAGCTGGGGACCTAGGTGGTCTTTTCGTCCCTCCTCCTGATTAGTGGATGCCGTCAGTG
>NW_017729025.1:72349801-72350070 GCF_001723915.1 Gavialis gangeticus
CTGCCCAGAGTAGTCCGGACCAGATCATGGATGACTACAGAGGTCTGGGGGCCAAGCTTAGAGAGCTGGGGACCTAGGTGGTCTTTTCGTCCCTCCTCCTGATTAGTGGATGCCGTCAGTGGCAGAGCGCCTGCATCCGTGAGGTGAACTGGCGCCTCCAGAGTTGGTGTCATCATGCTGGATTTGGCTTCCTGGACCACGACCCGCACTTCAGATCAGAGGGCGTCCTGGGGCGTGATGGTCTCCATCTGTCCCCCAAAGGTAAGAGT
>NW_017729025.1:72350081-72350481 GCF_001723915.1 Gavialis gangeticus
CACTTCAAGAGGGACATGGAGAACCTGGAGAGGGTCCAGACTAAGGCCACTCGTATGGCTGGGGGCCTCCGTGGTCAGCCCTACGAGAAGAGGCTGAGGGGCCTGAATCTCTTCACTCTTTACAAGAGGAGACAGGGGGGATCTTGTGGCTGCCTACAACCTTATTAGGGGCCAGCAGCAGGGACTCAGAGAAAGTCTGTTCACCAGGATCCCCCTTGGAGTCACCAGAAACAATGGCCACAAGCTGAGGGAGGACAGGTTTAGGTTAGATATTAGGAAGAACTACTTCACTGTAAGGGTGGCCAGAGCCTGGAATAGGCTTCCCAGAGAGGTGGTGCTCTCACCTTCCCTGGAAATCTTCAAGAGGAGACTGGATAGGCACCAGGCTGTGGTCTTATGA
>NW_017729025.1:72350494-72368939 GCF_001723915.1 Gavialis gangeticus
GATGATCTGTCTAGGTCCCTTCCGACTCATTGATTCTATGATTCTATAAATGCATGCTTTCCAAACATTACAAGTGCCTTACCTGCCGGTAGTGGCGTGTACTCTGTATCATGTGCATATACATATTGTACACAAAGTTAGCCATCTGAGGCATGTTCTTTATTACATGGATTTGGTGAGGAGGCCTTTCTCCATTCTAGAGGAAAAAAATGCAACGGTTAACATTCAGAATGTAAGTAACACAAGAGATCTTCAAAAAGTATTTTCCAATATTAGGGAAGATGTGAAAAAGCCTAAAAGTGAAGTTAAGTATTTCAAAACACAATAGTGGACAGGGAAGGGGACTGAAAGCTATATCAACAAAATGACTTCAGTGTCCAAAGCTGGACTTTGGCTGGACAATTTCGACAGGAAGACATGAGAGACCACAATGCATTATAGCCTATAACAGTGGTTATATTGAATGGTGCAAGGTGGGAAATACAATTTTCAGTCCTGTTGAGGAGAAATATGAAACATGCTTCTCATGTGCAGCTCCACCACTGCTCAAACTCTTCAGGACTACTTGCTCAAGCAGTAGGTCAGCATAAGCTAGTTGGCTTTCCCTGGCCACAGTGAAGAGCTATCACTGAGGCAGCTTCCCATTTAGTATGCTACCTATTAGGAGTTCCGTTCTGAGGTCACGAATGCTCCTCGTCGACTGTATATAGACTTATTTTAAGGCTCCGAAAAGCTAGGATTTGCAAAATTCAATGTCTCAGTGCTTAAAGTCTCTTTTGGATCTAGTCCTAAGTTCATCTGTAGAGCAGCACTTCTTAAGATACATAATGGAAGGTTATGTTTACACCTCAAGAAGAAAATATCACAAGTAAATAGGCAAAAAGGCACATTAAAAGGTTTGCTTTATTAAACACTGTGAAGTGGTCATACTGCTATAAATATGAACAGTCCCCTTGCTACGCAGCATCAACTGCTTCAACTAAACTATGTTAGTATTATTCATCTAATGATCTGGAAGAATCATCTGCATGTGCTCTTGATGAAAAGACACCAAAGAAACTGTCATTTTTAAAAAGCACTATTATTATAATCTGGAGGAAAGTTAGAATTCTGATGTTACATATGAACTAATTCTTTACCTGTAATTCCAAGAAAACATCTCCATTAAATGCGTATCAGTGCAATACATATTGATACAATCACACAAAGAACTGAATGTGTGAGAAACATTTAAGATTAAAACACATCAGACTATCAGTATACTGTCTAATATTAAGTTATATTTCTTTTATGAAGGGCCATTTATTTTAGAAAATGTATAGATATTTTTTCCTGTTTATAGCAGGAAAAATGTGCACTATACTATGCTTGCCAAGTTTAATGCAAAAGAAATATTAAACTCAGTGTAACAGAACTTAAGGATAAGGCTGGTACAACTGAACTCAGCTTTGCTAATACCAAAGAGATTCAGTTGATGTTGATGGGGTAACATGGTAAATGCTGATGCCTTAGGAGGCTGGCAGTTGTTACTAGCATGATCAGATTCATTCCCCAATCCCAACAATCATGCCTCCTGCCATGCTGTAGGTGCATGGCAGAAGGTGCAACTGTTGAGATCAGAGAGCAGGTACAAACTGCATCATTGCTAGTAGGGAGTCCAGAGCATGGATTTATAGGTGATAGATGGGGGATCTGAGGGAAGGAGTTGCTTGATTCCCCCTGCTTGGCTGCTGCAAACCCACCTGGCAACCACCTGGGCTGCACATGCATTTTTAGATATCCCAGCACACAGGGACCCTGGGATCAGGGAGCCTCTTCCTGATCTCAGAATCCCAGCATGCTGGGACCTTTAAAAACCATGCGTAAAGCTGGGCTGCACACATGCTTTAACCCACATCCCAGCACATGAGAACTCCAGGGTTCCTGATCCTGGGGCACCCATGTACCCACACCTGCAGGGCAAGGTGATCAACCTGCGGGTTCACAGGGTGTCCACAGGACTCCCCACAGCCTGAAATTTTGAAGTGCCTTGCCCAGAGGGGTTGCAAGGCAAAGCAGGGAATAAAGCTGGGTGCTAGGGTTTGCCCCTTGGCTCCCTCTGCTAGGGAACCTTGCAACCTGCTCCCCTCACATCCCATTTTTCACATTGGGACTGGGGTTGTTCCAGTCCTGATGCTAACCTCCATGCCCATGCTGATGCTGTCATTGGCTGATTGTTAGTATTGGCATGGGGGGATGGCACGTTCAATTTATGGTACCATACAAATGAGCCACAAAGATGTTCCATATAGTTTATGGAATTTCTTTGTAGCCAGTTTGCCGCTTTACAGTGCCATAAAACCAGCTGCATGTGTAGCACTATTACTATTTAGGACACCTTAATTGTACACATTAATTGTACTACAAATGTAACATGTCCCAGGGCAGTAGATACAATTATCCAAGCAACATTTAACTGTAATACTAAGAAAGCGTTGCAGTTTTATTCCTTACCATGCACTAATGAGTAAACTGGACAGTATAATAAAGTTTAGGATAGATGTTCCTACCTGTCTGGCTGTTGGGAAATATTCTGTAGGAACTATATGTAGATGAAGTGGTCGAGCTGTGAGTTGGCTGAAAGCTGGTGTTAGCTCAAAGCAGTTCTGGAACAGAGATACTCTTGCAAAGATATAAAGCCCAAGCCTGGCTCTTGACATGGCAACAACTAGACGTCGGACATCCCTTTAAGAAACAATGATATCAAATAGTTGTGGTCTTCTCACTACCCACGGTGCTTTACTTGACCCAAAAACATATCCATAAAACATTTACTGTGCAACAACACATAATTAAACAACATATATGGCATGAGGAAATCTGTAGATGAAAGGGACTTTTCCCTGGAAGTTTCTTCCAACTACTCAATTATAACTCAAGCTTTGTTATATTTTTTTCCAATACTTTTGAAGTAACACTCCACACTGGAAACTCACATGCTGTAGATAGTATTTCTATATCCCTGAGTTTGATGGACAAAGCTTTATCAATAGATTAACGTTTGAAAACTGATGAAAAATATCTCCTTTATCCTCAAAAGATGGAGGGCAGAAATTCTAAATTTTAACATATCAAGAAGTTAACTACGCACAGGCCAAACTCCTGCTCCCAAAATTCACTAGCACGAACCTTTTCTCACAAGACTATTTCAAGCCTTTGTCTGAACTTGTATTACATTCCTAGCTATTTTAATAGGGTAAAAATAAGTTCACCCCAACTAGGGCAATACAAGCTAATTATAGTGTTTAGATAAGACCCAAATTTGAAGGGCAAAGTGGTTGTGAAGTGGGTACCTGATGGCCATACATGGAATCAGCTTTGAGATTCTTTCAGTGAGTGACACTAAATATTATTAAAATGTATATGTAATTGTAACGTTTACAGCTGTACACTCTCTTCCTTTAAAAACAATCAAAGTAAAATACATGTTTTAATGTATTTGCAAGAATATCTTTCTACGTACCTCAGATGGCCAACAGCTTTTGTTCGTACCAGCGAAAGAAGGATATAATCATTTTGTTGACCTTGAAATCTGTCTACAGTTGTCACCTAAAAGGTATAAAGTAGTAAATTTAATTTACCTTGTGAACCTTTCAAAAAACCTTCTAAATAAAATATTTTAAGAATAATTTAGAATTTAGTAAATGAAAACCTGCTGAGAGAAGCCAGTTTATATTACAGTTTATGCTAAAGCTTGAGTAACTGGTAGAGAAGATAAAAGTATGTTGTCTGTTATGGTCTATTTCTAACCAGTGCCTAAAAATCACCAATCCTTTTGGCCTTGGCCTATGACAGGTATACAACTCCTCACTTCAATGAATACAGTGGTTTTAAAACAGACCGTAAAATTCCTCAGTACTTTCTTATGATTTTGTTCTAATGGCTGGCTGACAGGTGCCTTTGATCCAGAGATGAACTGAAAGATTAGCATTTTTCATGTATGTCATTTTAATATGATGGAAACCTCATTCTAAGGGCAGGACAAAAGAAATCAGGATAATGAGGTTCAACTATCCTTATGCTTACCATGTCAGCAAAAGCCACCCTCTTTAATATTTCAGGTTAAATCTGTTCATTCACATTTCATACTCTGCCTTTTAGACTGCATTAACCATTTTCCTTGTGGTTCTGAAACCTTGTCTCTTAGTTACTCCTCCCAGGTAAAGTGTCCTGTAGCATATCAAATCTAACTGTGCACAAATAATTGTTAAACAATGACTCTCCAACATCCACATATAGCTTACTCCTTAAGATTATGCTAAGGTTCACCACATCCCTTCTAGGCAGAGAACAGACCAATCTTTTGTTTATGGTATCAAAAATCATCTCTGATCTGAATCTACAACCTCCACTCAACCAGTTAATAATATAACCAGGAGATTCAAAGCCCATCAGTTCAATTCAAATATAATAAAAGCTTTTGTCTGTCTGTCTGTCTGTAATGCTTTATTCACACTCTGATTGGTCGCCTCAGCAGCCTATCACAATGCTGACTGAAACAATCAAATAAGAGTGGCTCCAAGAGTGTTCTGGACAGGAGGCAGCAGTGGCAGGACAGTGGAGCACCACCATGATGGCAGGGATGGAGCTGGGGGGGGCGAGGCCAACAACAACACTCACCCCCGCCCTGCTCCCTGGAGGCAGCAGCACCACAGGGTGCTGGCCAAGGAGGACGGAGGGGCAAGCTTCCCCCTCCCCCCCGCTCCTGGGAGGCAGGAGCGCAGGGTGGTGGGTGACAGTGCTCTGCTCCTGCCTGTTTCCCCCTCCCCTCATTCCTGACAGGCAATTGTCTAGTATATGAAGAAAACTCATGGCCATTACTCAGCATCCCACAATATATTGCTACAATTATTTTATATGGTTCTTAGCTAGAATTTGTAACCAGATATTACACCCAATGGTCATTTCCACTCTCAAATTAACTTTCACTTGTAAGTATTGTTGGTACGTATCCACATCACTTAGTTCATCTTTCCCATACACCTTGGAACTGAGATATACTTCATCTACTTAAGGATCTAATACGAGCACACAGGAAAAATAAAAACAAGCAGAAGTATGAATGTCTTGTGAATAGTGGTCTCTGCAGAATCCAAG
The DNA here is from genome assembly GCF_001723915.1 of Gavialis gangeticus. Lineage (NCBI taxonomy): Eukaryota > Metazoa > Chordata > Crocodylia > Gavialidae > Gavialis > Gavialis gangeticus. The sequence continues at coordinate 72,355,631 of NW_017729025.1, forward strand.
TGGATATGTCATCTACTGTCATTAACTGGAAAAGTTTTTGTGCAGATACTGGTGAATTAATGCAACAATATTGTTTTGTAATTTGATATATTTCTAAAACAGCAGAGAATGATTTTGAAAATTACCTTGTTTGGCCGACCAATCATTGGGTTATTCCCACAACGCTGATTAATGACATCACGGATCAGATGCTTTTGTCCATTGTAAGTTGTCAGGATACTTATCTTGTCTGCAGGATAACCAAGCAGGCACATGTACATAAAGAGTGCCACAACATACTCTGCCTCACCAAGATTCTGCAGTTAAAAAAAGGCGCATGTTAATGTGTTTCTGCCTTTGCAGTGAGTCACCCCACAGGTCATCAGTACATATACTAAAAGTAAGTAAACAATCCTCGCATTAAAAAAAAGAGAACATCCAGAAATTACATGAAGAAGGTAAAGTTCATAATAAGAATGTCTGTTTTAACACTGCAGCTTTCAAAGCTACTGTGAATAGACAGAGACAAGATGATAATGACTATCAGTTATATGTTCAACTCTTCATCTGCAATCAAGTACGCATTCAAAAAGGTATACATTTTCTCCATCTTTGGGGATGCAAGCAAAAATCAAGGAAAATAATGGATCGGGAGAGAGATGCACCAAAACATTAGTATTATATATAAAATAATATAATTGTAAGCGTGTGTGCACATGTATTATATATATAATTTTTGCTACTGACCAATCATAAGAAGCATTTATTAAAACTGAATTTCTCTATGAATACAGAATTATATTGTAATGCTCCAAACATTTAAATTATTTATCTTCAGTCACAAACATTTAATATTTTTTATTTTTTTCCATGCTTAAGATGATAATGTGAAGTATCTATTACTGCAACGAATCTCTTACCTGATAGAAATAAGGATTGGGTTCAGACTCTCCCACTCCATTGAAATCTTCTACATTTATCAGCTGGAAATCATACAGAAATCCTGCATTTGCTGTTCTGAACTCTGGAAGGAGTTGCACATGAGGCAGATTACCCAGATTCTTGTAGCGCCAGTTGTAGAGGTTACACAAACTTCCCAGAAAAACAAAAACACAGTTAAAGAGATGCCTAAACATCTTCCTGACAAGTCAGATGAAAGAATATTTCTTATAAGTGACATATAAAGCATATAAAGGCATGACTTTTTATCTATAATTTTGCTAATACTCTTCAACACAGTTCAAGGTCTTTGCTAGATTTTTCACAGTAGGAAAAAAGAGGAGGAATTTGGCAAGACATTTGGAGGTTATGAATATCATCACACATGGCTGTAATTTGAGTTCCAGTTCACTCTTCTCTCAAGAAGAGTACAAGATTATGGACATACCCTGCCAACATCCTCTAGCAGAGGCCAAATACCCAATGTTCCCAACAATTTTGGTACACACTGAAGTCCCAGTTTCAAGAGCTATTTAGGATCAATTCCAAAAATGGATATATGTAGCTAAAGAAGATCTTAGGTAGAATTTAAGGGCCTATGCTCAAAAATACAGTCCAAACTGCCACCCACCTGCTCAAGACAACAAAGAGTCCATAGGCACCTAACTTTTCACCAGTATAGTTACTTGGGTTTCTCAAGTTCTACTATTCTGCAGGCCAAGAAGTGGAGCATTTCATCACCTCCCTGAGCCAAGCTGGGATTCTCAAACTGGGCATCCCTGCACTTAAGTCCTCTGAGGGAACTGATCAAGATGATGTGGTGAAGCATGCCAAAAACTCACTGGGAACACTGAGTTCCACAAAAACACAGAAACCATGAACACCATTCAAAATCACTGCTTCCAGCAGAGGAACAAGAGATGGTGCTTGCCTTTTATGGACGAAAGTGGCTAAACCACTTGCACAGGAAGTGGAGGGACCAGAGTTCAGTGCTCAACTCATTCTGTTAGCAATTAGATTTCCCAGTGTGCCCTACTCATTAAGGTAGAGACTGGGCTGTCTCTATCCTGCACTCAACATTCGTGCTGTTGAAGCTGGGGCAATATGCAGCCAAGAAAGCAAGAGTCAGACAGCCAAAGACTGCCAAACAAGAGGGCATATAACTACAGACCAAATACAAGTGTATTTCCTTTAGAGGGGAGAAGAGGAGAAAAGTCTGAGGTTTCCCAGAGCTTCCTACACATTTTACATTAAACAAGCTATTGAACAAATGGTATAAATAGCATTAAGAACGGTGGCCGGAATGCAGGACTGTCGCCAACCAGGGCTCCATGAAAATGCTACATATTTAATAGATTAAATTTAAGATAAATATGAAACGTTGTTAGCTAGATATACAAGGGCTGTGCTGATGGCCAGAAATTGAAGACAGAAAAGACTGGGCAAAAGAAGCAAGATGAAATAGGGAAATCTTGAACTCTCTCTGGAAGACGGACTGGGATGACTACAAGCAATAAGGAAAAGTTATAAGGAAGCAAGACAGAAGTGGAACAGAAAAAGAATATTGTTCCTCCTTTAAAGTGAATCCATTCCAGGTGCACTGCTTGGGACCTGTTCCTGCCAAAGGGTGCGTCTGCAAACAAGGAAGGGTAAGCAACTTTAAAAAAAGGAGCATAGATAAGATACCCTAAGGGTAGTTTTACAGATTTACTTTGGGGTGGCTGATGCCCTTTCTGCTCAGCATGTTGCCAGGGATGCATTGAATGGTCTCTTTTCTCCTTTGGCATACTGGAAATTGAATACTCTGCTACAGAATTTGGTCCACCTGACTAAGCAGTATTTAGCTGCTTCAGGCATTAAAACGTATGAAAAACAAACATGTCTCAAAATTGGATAGGCTCCACTAACGCCTAGTTTAACTACTAAAATGTTTTTCCTTGTAGGCACTGAAGCTCTGAGTAGAAGTCTTACAAGCTACGCACTGGACAGACACTCAAGTGACCTGGGTTATTTTTCCATCTCTACCTGTTGGAAGAACCGAAATGAGTCACTTTTATCACCACGTGCCATGCCATTTTCCTATCTATAAATGGGGATAATGATTCTGATCAACAGTTGAATAGAACAAGGTATTTTTAATAATGCGGCAGAATAATTTCCTGTCAGGCATGGAAAAATGAACTGTGGGTCATGAGAGATTAAGGGATGAAGAATAGGTCCTTGTGTCTTCTAGCAGAGAACTAGAGAAATCTCCCTGTCTAAGCACATTTGTGAATTAATCAAATGCAAACAAAAGTTAGATGTCATTTGTCTGAATGTACAGAACTGCCATACTGGGTCAGACCACAGGTCCATGTAGCCTAGCATTCTGCATCTTTCAGTAGCCACAGTTTTCGTTAACCTCGTTATTTTTCCCTTAACACTTTTGCATAGACCAACTCCGAGGAAGGCCAGGGCAAAGCTATCAGAATCTATTACCTTGGAAAAGGAGTCAGAGAAGTTCCTTAGATGACTAAGTAAAACTGAAGAGTTTAGATACCAAGGTTCACAGAGCAAGTCAAAAGGATCCTGTGCCAGGAACCATGAAAGTCATCTGGTCTTCAAAGAGCCCATAGGCATCTACAGGAGGGACTTTGAGCATGCTCAGAAATAACTGAGAGAGAAGACCTTGGTGCACCACAGTGCCTAACCTCTGTTACCACTTCAACTGATGTTGGGAGGTACCTAAATTTGTGCAAGTCCCTAGAGGGAACCCCTATGGTAAGCAGTAAAAGAACTGTGCCTTAATTCATATAAAAATGCTAGAATTTTTTCCTCTCATCTCTCTCAAATTCTCTGAGGAGATGCTTAGGAGCAGATGGCAACATTTAACTTCATTTATTATTTAGTTGTATTATATACTCAAACATTATAACTGGCATTTTAAAGTCACCCTGACAATATTTGTTGTCCATATGTTCAGAAGATAAATAGTCTGCAAACGTTTCAATTTCTCAACATGCTTCTGAAATGTAAAAATTAAATTTCTCTCTTATGTTGTTCATTGTTATTTTTTTGGAAAAAAATCATTGTAATTTAAAAAGCTTGTACCATTTAAAAATAGCAGTATTTTATCATGTGAAAATGGAATCAATAACTCACTTCACAGGAAGAGTCAAAAGGACATTTTACTTGTCCTATTTTTCCCTTACAAAATACACCGAAAAACAATCAACAAAAGTGTGTGAACTTTACACAATAGCATCTATAAGCAAAACAGAACACCTGAATATGGGAGCCAACCCAAAAGTGTATGCACTTCAGCAGTAGAGTCATTGTGAAAGTCTTTAGGGAGAGATACAGGAATAGATCCTCAGCTGGTGTAAAGTGTAAGTTCATGATCTGACCCAAAATGCTTACTACCCTCAGGGTTTGCTGTGCAGTAAGAGATATCTAGGGATTATCAAAGAAAGTCAGGGTTGGAAGGGACCTCAGGAGAACATCTAGTCCAAACCCCAGTTGAGACAGAAGAGGGGAAATAAGGGCTGGGTGTTCAAATTTGTGTGCATCTTGTGCACATACATGTATCCATGTCTGTGTGTGTTAAAATACAAAAAATATAAATAAATGAACCAAGTACACTTCTAGTGTAACATAACTGATTCCAGCAGATTTACACTATGTATTAAATTCAGTTATGTCTAGATGCTCAGAGTACTTTCCACTCCTTTTGTCCTATGTGTTAGTTGCTTGCTTTTGCTTTGTTTATTAGTTTAGCTTCTGTTACTTTGGAGAGAGAGATACATAAAGCAGGATTTTTCCCTGTTTGATTTCTTCTGACCAAGTGCTTCACACATGGAAACCTAGATTCACTCTTTGATGAACACAGTGCACTTGGACAGTTGTGGCTGCAGAAGCAGATCCAAAGCTACTCATGTTCTATTTAATTAAAACCTAGAAACAGCACTTCGAATTGGACCTAAACAGAACAGCAACAAATCGCAGAGTATGGAGCACCATTGTGATATTATTGTCTGTTGCTAGCTGCACTCCAACCGAGTTATGAGTTTAGAGCTGACCTTAACACAATCAGCCAAAGAATTACAGTAGTCCAGAGTTGAAATAACATGGATCATAGCAGCTATTGGAAGTAAGAGTATTTGTTGCATGATAACAACACTTCTGAACAACCTTGAATGCTGTTTATACATATACAAATGTAATTTCCTGATATCTAAAGTAAGAATTAGAATTTAACATAGGAAACAAAAGCATACCCATCCTGCAAGAGTATACCTCCAGTAGCTGTTATGTTATCCTTAAAGCAAGCATAAACGATCTGTGGTATTTCCAGAAAGAAAAGCTGTTGCATTACATAAAATCTTTTTATAAAGATTTTTAAAAAATTTCATTCAAAACATTTTTAAACAAACAACAAATTTCTCCAAAGCATTAGCACCCTGAACACTGGAACCAACACCATGTTACAGCACAAGAAACTCAAAAGTGAAATTGAACAGAAAATGATAAAGGTTAAATTATCTGCCTTCATTGTCTGAATTAAAAGGCATGCAAGAAGGAAGCAGACAGATGCATTAGATTTTTTTTGCAAACTCACAAGTGTAATCATATAAGGTGTCATTTTGAAGATCAAGGTTTTCAAAACTCAGTTTTTAATCTGATATCTTTTCCATGAGATGCCTACTCCCTTTTCTCCATCTTACCTTGCTCTTGCTCTTCCTTGAGCATCCAAGTCAACAGTTGGGACTCCCACCCGAACAAATCTTGTAAAAAGAGACTGTTCCATATTGGAGTATTTTTGAAAAGCCATGTTCTTAATGACAGGTGGCAACTGGTGATGGTCACCAATCATAATCCAGCGCTTCAACCGGCTGAATCCATCTTGGGGGTTCTAACAAACAATTAAAGATTACAGAATTAAACTTGATACAATTTGATCCAGGGCTTCTAAATTATAGTAAAGTAAGGGTCAACTTGATTACTTTAAGCCCTAACTTTGTATTTATATTTACATGTAATTGCATGGATTTGCAATCTGTATATAGGGTGTTAGCCTGGAGACAGCTCCTGCCTTTCTTATGTCTTCACTCCCCCAAAATGAGAGTTTAATATTTTACATTTAATTATTTACTTTTAAAGTTACCTGAGTATGATCCTAATTATTTACTGGAGATTTGAGGGTGATGAGAGAATCTGGTCATAGAGAACCAGGGCTAGGCTTATTATCCCTTCTCCTTGAAGGTCATTAGAAGATTCAAGAAGCTCTACCCAAGTCCCAGAGGCAAAAGCTACCTAGAGTGCAATCATTTCAAGGAAAACCACCCTTCACAAGTGAGCAAGAAAACTTACAGGTAGAGGAAAACAAAAATATATGGAAGGTGAGGAAGACACACAACTGAAAATGTCTGTCGTTGCAGAAAACTTTTATGTTCTTTTCATATTAACAGATGTACCACTGGAGAATATTTTTTTTAACAAAGACAATTTAAGTGTTGTGTACTATGCCACAACCAAATGCTCCCATTCCTACAAGTTACCCAACCTCTATATTGTACACACCTATGTGCTGACCATGCCTGTTCTCAGCTCCACACCACATCCCAGCACTGTGTTTCTATGAAATATAATGCATGCTCATTCCCAGATTCTTACACAGTGGTCTCAACACCAATGAGACTTATTTTAGAAAAAGGACAGAAACAGGGGGTATGGTAGTTGGATAATCTGGGGAGCAAAGCTGAAGCCTCCCAAGATCCATGACTGCACCAGTATGACCCACTTCTTTCCTCCTAGTCCTCTTCTGTACTTCTCTATCTTTTCTTTTCATTCCCTAGAATAGAGGTTGGCAACCTTTTCAGGTTGTGGGCTGGAATGACATAGCTCAGCTCAGAAGAGAACAGACTGATGAGTGGTAGGACTCAGCCACCATCACTACTCCCCATGAAGGCACAGACAGCTCCTGTAACCAGTGTTTCTGCTCACGGTGACACAGGAAGAGCAACTGCCACCAAAACGTGTCACTGATTCCTGTCACCAACAGCAATGAGGAGCACCGAATTTGGCAACGGCAGTAAGCAATGGCTGTAGCAGCAAAACGAGAGCACATCCTTTGGCACAAAGCAGGGAGGGCTGGGGTAGCAGATTAGAAGCATGAAGTAGAGAAGGCACCCCTCTCCTACGCATGCTGGGCAAGGCATAAGTTGCCCACACCTGACATAAATGACATGTAATTGGCACTACAGGGGCCTTTTATATTGTTAAAAACTAGAGGTGAACAGATATATTGGCTAGCTATCAGATCAGCACTGATAAAAGGAGAAATGACGTTATCAGCTGTTGGCTTTTTTTGGATGCTGTAGCTGATAATTACAGCCACGTGCCCAGGGCACCCGGACAAGCACGGTCTGGTCCTCGTGCCCTGTTGCTGGCCTGAGCCCATGGTGGACTACAGGTCCCAGAGAGTAGTGGGAGGAGGAAGGGGCACCAGGAAGTGATCACAGGGCACCGTGCTAAGCAACAAATGGATCGTTATTGGCTACTGTTGCCACTGCCACGGCAATGCCACATGGGCAGCAGGAGCCTGAGCACTGAGCCTGCGCACAGGCAGGTAAGGCACCGCCAAGCAGGGGACATTCCACTCCACCAGGCACCAGGGGTGCAAAAGCAGCTCATCCCTGGTGGCCACAGGAGCTCAGCTGTATGGAGCCTGCCAGTGCTGAGGGGGTGGTGTGCTCTGGGGCTACAAACATGCCCAGTGCCACTGTCCACACGAGGATCTGCCTTGCCAACCTGGGACAGCAGCACGTGCAGTGGTGGGAGACAGGCTGTGGGTAGGAGCTGTGGGTGAGGGGGTGATATGCGTGGGAATAAGGCAGTCACTGCCTTCCTCATCCAGGGCCAGAACAGGCAGGGGGGTGTGCGCATGCACACATCAAATGCAAAACAAACAAAAAAAGGTTTAGGTCAGTAGTTTAAAATGCCTTGCACTATTACTAAATATCAGTTATCGGATCGGCATCAGCCAATACAGCTGTTTAATCATTGGCTATCGGTATCAGCCAAAAAAATCTTTATCAGTGCACCTCTGTTGAAACCCCGCCCCTGTTCTCTAACCCTGCCAGTGTGCAAAACTAATATAAATTACACTTGTGTGACTGTCATCCTTTTAGGCCCAGACACTTAAACTTAACCAAGACAAAACTGAGCTTCTTTACAACAGTCTCGCAGGTTGCAAGAGTGAGAAAGGATGAGGGAGAAAGCATAGGAAGCATCTACATTTACAGGCAGTTCTTGACTTATGACTGTTTGAGTTACGACAAACAGCACTTATGACTTTAAAACTACGACACTGTTTCAAGGTTTCGACTTTACAACACTGGACACAGCTGCCTAGACACAGCTCCTCCCTCCCTTCCCCACCACCCCCTGGGCAGCCCCTGTCCCAGCCCCAGCTCCAATCCCTCCCTCGCTGTGGGGGCACTGATCTGTGCCCCACGCCACATCACAACAGACTTACCAGCAGGAGGCAGCTGTGTCGAGCTCAGTAAAGGAATCAACCCCCATTTATAACATTGTTCCTATGGGAAAATTGGTTCCAAGTTATGTTTCGACTTAAGACGCTGTCGGAACCAATTGCATTGCAAGTCTGAGGACTGCCTATGTCTGAAGAATACCACAATTGCCATCTTAGTTTTCCTTTGTTCACATGAAAACTTATGAAGTACATGAAAGATGCATTCAGATTTACAAAGTTCAGACAAGGACCAGAAATTAATTGTTGCAAACCTATGCTGAACTATTTCTATGTTCTAATAAGTATACATCAGGGTTAAGTCATGATTTAGTCTATTAATGGAGTTTGAATAATAAAATATAACAGATTTTAATACTAAAAATCTATTACTGTATTTACTTGAATAGATGATCCTGATTATAAGACAATCCCCCAATACTTAGATTCCATATATGAAAAATGTGTAAATGAGTTATACTTTTGCACATTTAAAATCTAATTCTGGGAGGTTTGCCTTGATCATGTCCCCCTCCCACTGCTACAATAGGGAAAATAAACGGGAGGGGAGGAGGGGGGGAAAATCTGGTGGACCTCTTGCCCTCTGTTCCCACAAGTTCTTCCCCCTACAGCCTCTTCTGTCCCCCTTACTGTCATACCCTGCTCTCAGAGCACATGGAAGTTGGGGGAAAATTTGAAAACACTGATGGATGAATTGATACATCTGACCTTTTTTTGAAACTGATGCAAACTGATGCACAGGTAGTTCACAAACATACTTTTAAGCAGCACTTTTGTATGCAATTAATATTATGCATAGTTTGTACTCTTCATAATCCAAAGGTAAAAAGCTCATGATTTACTGTATAGTTAATTGGGCTGAGCTCCAGCAGAGTCAACAGCGCTTCAAGCCATGGTGAACCCATAGATCAGCACTGCTCAGTATATGCGTGTACTCCATATATTCCCTTCCCTCCTAACAAAGGATCCATGTGGTAGTTAGCTCCCCACTCATGACTGGAACTGGATGTTCTTCCCAAGAGTCTTGGGATCCTTCAAAAATGTATATGCAGATGAGGCATAGGGCAACCTGGTCTGGTTCCACCTCCTGGAGGGGGTTGCGACCATCATATGCCACAGGCTGAGGGGAGTGGGATGAGGATGGAAGGATACTAGGTGAACTGCTTGGGGCCCCATTTGGTGATGTTTGCCTCACATTTAAGGCTAGTGAAGAAAAGGGAAAGGGAAAAAGGCACAGCTCAGTTGTGGGAGTGAACCGAACGTTAAAATGTACTCAGTACAGTAGCTTACCATGACTTGAAAAAGAGTTGGCACTCATGGGGACTGAGCACAACGGGCACTACCATACATCTTATTCAGATTGGCTGCACTAACTCATCCTTGTGGTAGGTTCCCATTAGTATGTTTGCCCAACATGGGTCACATGTTTTATTGTGATCGTCAGTGCTGGCTGTATTTAAATCAGCTTCATAGTTGGTTTCCATGACTGAGCACATGCTGCTTTTGGCAGCAGTTTAATAGCAGACAATGTATTTAATGAGGTTTTCTTGTATGTGAATCTAAGATGAGGAGCTTTTTTCCCCCCTATGCTAACTGGGGAGCAAAACCTCTTGCATTCAAGTAAATATGTTATATTTCCTTGACTCTGATAGAAGTATTTATTATATTCACAATGAATGTCACACTGACTGCAATGGAAAATGAAGACAGTCTAGACATTTACATTATGAGGCCGTATTGAGATTTAAATACTATACACTAACACTATTAAGAATACATGGCACTGCCATTCATTACCAAATATTTACTGTTGAATTACTCTTACTAAATACTTACTTACTACATTCAGTTCTTACCTGTAAAAGGAGAGGTATAAATGTTTCTATCTCTAGAATCTGGGCAGACTCTTCCATTAAAATGTTATCATACTGAAAGAGAATAAAAAAATGCTTGTCAAAACACAAAACAACAGCAGGAATATATACATAGGTGGAACTGAGGGATAGTCATTTCAAAACTACATGTACAGACAAACTAAATTAACTCAAAGCGACTTGTAGCAAGAGTAGTAACCTTTTGTCTGATAGACATCCATGGACACAAAAGTAAATCTCCATTAAAACATAAATAAATATACATGTGGTCTTCTGCCATCGAAATCTCTCATCATTAGTATTACTCAACAGTGCTACTGAGTAACTCAGTCACCAAGACAATTATATTAATCTATGTTTCTGAAGGCCACACATTTTTTTTCTTGCTTTTTAGAGGCAAACTGTGACTGGTGTCAATGACAGAGTAAGCTGAAGGCTATTTTTTTCATTAGTATTTTTCTTTTAGCCTCTATCTTATTTTCTTTCTAGGTCTAGCTAAGAATTCCTTCCACTGTTCTTGTATACAGCGGTCCAGCAGTTGTGGGGGAGGACTAGCAGCCAAGGATCAGGTTCCAAATGGTCTAAATTTTTTCCATATATATTCAGAGCATCACCCCACTTAACCACAGAGTAGGAGAGAGATTCCAAATGACCCACTTGAGTGCCATGTATCCCCACGGATCTGCTGAAGAGACTTCAGAGACTTGGGACAGTGAGACAGATATATGCATCTATTACACGAATATCCCCATTCTGACCGATTCCTACACCTGATTTGGAAATAGTTCATTAGAATTTTACTTTCACAGATTTATTGAACAGTAAAAAATGTATAACTAAAATGAAGAATGTGACAAGTAAAAACAGAATCTTAAAAAAATTCTGTAATTCCAGAACTGCCCTCTTACAGGCAAATCCTTATCCCACTGAAGTTAATGACAGAACTTCCATAGACTTCAAAGAAGATTTTAATGTATATAACTAACTAAACTAGTGTAGTTTAAGTGATGTAAATCCCATAATGTGGAGTCATACTGGTATAAAGAGATTTATACCAACAACTTACTCATGGCACAGGTGTCAAACATACAGCCCACAAGCCAGCTCTGGCCCATGGAGGTGGAACATCCAGCTCATGGGACTTTTTGCTATAGCTGCTAACAACCAAGGAGTTAACACCACTGCCACTGAAGCTCCATCATTATATCTGCCAAAGCCAGTGTCAGCCTGGCCAACACCCCAGCAGTGAACACCACCACTGAATTTAATGGATATGGAGACGAAAAGCTGCAGCATTCCTTCTCCCAGGTGCTGGCCAGGCTGTGCACTGCAGCCATCGGGTGCACAACAGGGCTGGCAGCTGTGGCGAGAAGTCCCATAGGCCAGAATCAGAGGTGGGTCATCTAGCCCAAAAGAAGTCCCGCCTTCTGGACATGGCCTACCAACTCATGTTCGTTTGACACTCCTACCTTAGCGATACTGCACCAGCAGAAGTTGTTCTAGGACAATTATTTCAGTTTCATATTACAAAAATTTTTATAGCAAACATATATGTTATATACACACACATTTTGCTGTGTGGGTGTTTGTTATGTGAAAACTGTGTGCAGATCAAACACCAAAATTCACACACAAGAATAAAATAAATTAATGTTGTAGCAAAAAACTGTTGATTATTTAGTTTAGCAGCACGCTAAAAGGGTCCTAACGTCTCCCAGTTCTCCTTTTACTTTTGTTTTTGTCAGCCAGTCAGCATCACTGCAAGCCTTCCAAGTCAATCCGTCAAGCAATGTAATCACCTTTTCCAACAGACTTTATGTGCATTTATAAAGCAAATAAGAAACAAGTCATGACCTTATATACACAAACACACTGATGTTTGTATGTTACTTGCACATAATCACACTTACATTTTTAAAGTGCAAAATTAGGCCATTTCAATGCTCAGAATAACTCCAGAAAACATCTCTATTTGTATTTCTGTAGATAACAGTGAAATCATTTTTCATTAAGATGACAAACTGACAATATAATGGTCTTAAAACTCCAGTGATTCAAAGCAAGTTAGTAAGCACTATATACAAAACAGGAAAAGGTAAGGTGGAAATCTGTTGCTCTGAAACATTTTACCATTACTGCAATCATTACCTTGAAACCTAATTCAACCAGGTCATGTCGTTTCAAAGCAGCATGTGTACAAGTCATTGCAATGATCTTTGCTTCTTTTACCAAGAGGTATTTGGATCTGTCCAGGCCACTGCGGAGAAGTTCAAATGCCCTGAATTCCTACAGAAAAAAAAAAGACTTCATAAGAATGAGACTCAAAACTGATGTTGCTTACAACAGAACTGTGTATTCAGAAGCCATCTGACTATGCTTCTCAGATTATTAACCAAAAATATACAGATGAAGAATATCAGCCAGTAAGAATTTCAAATTTCAGTAGTACATATAAAGACAAGTTCAAAAAGGATCATTAAAATTCACCCACATAATTTAATTTATACACTTTTTCATGTCTACAAATAAACTTATACATACAATTGTCTTAACAGTTCTGAGGACATTCATTGAAAAGATGAAGAAAGCAAGTTTTTCCCCATGATTTTTTTTTGTTTTGTTTTACAGCTTCATAGCATCAAATTTTGAAAACAGAAAATCAGGCCAAATACATGTAGTTTAATGTCACCAAATACATGCTTTTAACATTTTTGGTGTATGGCACTTTTAGGTACCATATTTACTCAAATACAAGACAAGGTTTTTTACCCCCAGTTGGCATGAGGAAAAGAGCCCCTTGTCTCATAATTGCATATAAGAAAACCTCACTAAATGCATGGTCTATCATTAAACTGCTGCCAAAAGCTCAGCAATGGAAACCAACTATGAAGCTGATTAAATGCAGTCAACACTAAGCATGGCTATAAAACACGTGGCCAACACTGGGTAAACATCCTGATGGGAACGTACACAAGAATTTTTGGAG
>NW_017729025.1:72373939-72377242 GCF_001723915.1 Gavialis gangeticus
ACTAAGCATGGCTATAAAACACGTGGCCAACACTGGGTAAACATCCTGATGGGAACGTACACAAGAATTTTTGGAGCATCCCAGCACTCACGACAGGAACAACCAGTTCCAGTCATGAGTGGGAGGCTAATCAGCTCATGAAGGGGCTGCCAGGGGAAACCACTGGGTGGTGAGAAGGTGGGAAAGTGAAAGGGCTACCTGAACCCTCAGATTTCTTGTCCATGCTGTAGCAGTAGAAGGGGGATAAATTCAAGATAAATTTCCAATCATTAGATTCTATACCTGGAAAACCATAAATTTATACATTTGCTATATATAGAATCTAATTATTGGGTGGCCATCTTACAATCAGGATCATCTACTATTCAAGTAAATATGGTAATCAAAATAGCTCAGGAAATTCCAATAAATTCCAGTGGTCTTTTAAATCTTACCTCAAGCTGAGTGAATATTTTCTTAATATGCCTAAAACACCCTTCAGCAATTTCCATGTCTTCATCATATGTTTTCCCTTTAAAAATCGGTTGAGGGGCATTTGCAAAATACTGATGAAACGGGAAAAAACTGGAGACCTCTGCAACATCAGGAAGCTTACCACCCTTAACTTTAACTTTGCTAATATATTCCTCCCAACGAGACATTACCTACAGCAAAAACAACAAAAAAAAGAAAAGAAAAAAGAAAAGTATCATTATGACGTTATGTATGTATTGTCAGGCATTGTAAAGGTTCTTTTTAAAAAACAAAACAAAACCCTTTCAATATATTGCTTTTAGCATACTTTTTGCACAAAAACAATTTTATTGTTTGCTACTTTTCAAACACTCGGAGAAGAGGCATACTATTACAGAACTAGGTAACTGTTTTACTATGTTGGATTCTACAATGAAATCAGACATAAAATATGTGAAACAGTGACTTTCCAGTTATTTTATGGATCCTGAACTACAGTCGTCTAAAAATCTCAACAGTAAAAGTACTTGCTGGGATTTTCATATCTGAAGACAAAAATCCACTTAAAAAAAACTTTGCCAAGTAGTCATAAAAAGCAAGAATGTTCGCCTTTCAATGTGAGTCACCGGGCAGAGTTAAATACAACAGCAACATAACCAAGTAATGTTTATAATTATAGCGTCAGTTGCTATTTGCATTGTGAGCCACCAAACAATTTTTGTTCCTTTTCTTTTAAAGGCTCCGTTCTGAGAAATTAACCCCAGTTTCCACACTGAGGTCAGAGCTTAATCTTTCCACAAATATTTCATCTCTTACTTGGTATAAGAAGAAGTGTCCAGCTGTTTCACAGGTATAAGAAACATCTCCTGGGACCCCCAGACTCTCTTGTAAACGTCCAACCTCACGTAGAAGCTCTAATCTTCGAGCCAAGACATAATTAACTCTTCCATACCTGTGGAACAAAAGTATTGGTGATAAGGATATGCATTTTTTCTTCAGCCACGATAAACATTAAGGAATTGTTCAACACCAACATGTGGATGTCATAAAATTACTCTGTAAAACAAGTATTATAATTTATTAATGACCATTGAAAAAGAAGAATACTCCATTATCTGCCAACTACTGCCATCTAGATCAGTGGGGGACAACCTTTTTGGCAGGCACATCACAAATTAGCATCATGCCTTCTCTGTATGCCACTGTGTGCCCCGCCCAATCTGCTGTTCTGCTCCCTAAACTGTGCTCCTTGCCCCATCTGCTGCTTTGCTTTTTTGCTCCCTGCCCCATCTGCTGTCCTGTTTTCTGCTCTTTCTCCTATCTCCTCACCAGTCTGCTGCATACCACACAAACATGCTGCCTGTGCCACTTGCAGTATGTGCACCACACACTGGCCACCCCAGTCTAGATGTGCCCATGGTTCCCATCATTACAGTACACAAGTGCTTCACAGCCTAATAATCTTATCATCAATCTTCCTGTGATGTATGGAAGTATTATCCCACTTTTATATTGAGGGAAAAAAAAGAGAAAGGTGTTCAAGGTCACAAAGCCAGCAACTGAAGGTGCAGTTTCCAAGTTTTGAGTTATTAACTGTGCTTCCTTTTGCAATATGTAAAATATTCTTTGGCTCCCTTTTCATAATACAGACCAAGCATGTTTACAGTCACCTCTATTCTCATTCACTGGTGGCCACTGAATAGGGCATTGTGCCTACTGGCTGAGTGCCTTCTATTTGTAACCAGTAACATCTGCAGCCCTACTGGTATGTTCATGCCTAAGTTTAGGTCTTCTTTACTTAAGCTCACTTCCCTCAATCTGTGGGAGATGCAAAAGCATAAAATGACACAGGAAACCAGGGAAAATAACTATATAAAACTATTCCAGCTCTTTGCCCACTAGATTTTATGCAGGTATTATATGCTTAATGTTACTGGACTTAATGTTATTTTCAATGGACTTATAAAAGATCAACTCTGTATCTAAGAAAAGGTCAGGTTCTTAATTCTTAATGAACCTTGCTTTTATAAAATATGCTTTCATTATAACAAAAATAGAATTATCCTAGAAAATCACTATGCAAGTTTTATCTCAAGAAAAAACATATTAAATGAAGTAAAACATAAAAAAAATAGCTCTCTTTCACTGTAGGAACCAAGCTACTTGGTAATGGCTACAAGAAAAGTAAGCTTTTCTCCTAAATGAGACCCAAGCATCACAGCTGTAAAAAAATCAACTGGAATATCTGACATTTTTATATACGTGCCATTAATTATGGACATATTCTTGTCCGTAATTAATCATTTACCGTAACAGGATGGGTACTTTCATTTACATGAGCTTTAAAAATATTTAAAATAATACAAAGCAATGACTTAAACTTTTATAAGTGATTTCATGAAGAAATTACAAGTGGAGAGATTTGTATCTTGCAATGTTAGCTGTTCTATAATATGCAATATTCAGCACATTGCAAGTCAAAATTAAATTGAGTAAAGATTGAAAATTGAGAGAATTTTTGTATTAAATTTGCATTTCAGTAGACAGACTTGATAATATCTTTGTGTACGCACATGCTGGTATCTAGAATATATTTAATTTCAAACATTCAAAGGAAAATAGGTGAATAAGTAACTGTTTTGATTTTTTTGGAAAATAGAGGAGTTTCCTGCCTAACTACAGAACTTGGTATAATTTGCTTGGTACTGAAAACAAATGCCCTGAACTTAGGACTCTATTATAGCTGGACTGATACTGTTAGGACTTGAGCTTCCCTTCCCATAAAACTAACAAGTCCAGACAAACTTCTACTTATTTATTTACAATGAAAGTAGGAGGAATTTAAACAAA
>NW_017729025.1:72377253-72379758 GCF_001723915.1 Gavialis gangeticus
TTATTTATTTACAATGAAAGTAGGAGGAATTTAAACAAACATTGCAACTCTAATATTTACATAAACTAGCTTATTGTTAGCACATCCCTCTTGGCCATTAACTCACCTGCTGAAATCTTTCTCCGTCTCCAATTCCTCCTCTCCATGACCCAGACGCAGGAGGTGGCGCTCATCAATGTCTAGAGCCATGATTTTCTCAAACAGCTGGTTCAAGGCCTAAAGATTGACAAGAACAGGGGAAAGGGTAGTTTTTAGAAGTTCAGAGGCTCTTGCAGGGAAAACTGGAGATTTACCGGTAAGCAAGCTGGAAATTAATACCTATTTTGGTAAGAGCTGAAACTAAAGCAACATGAAGACAATACTTAAATTAGAGCTCTTAACACCTCAGGGATGGGGGAGAAGTAGTCCATTGATACTGCTGTCTTTTCACTAACACGTATCTACAGCTTGTAAAGCAATTCACCCACATTTCTAGATTGTGATTTAAGAAGACACTAGCCATTTGTTTACTGAATTATTTCAAGGAATGCACTTCTTAGCACTTATTTGATATGACAGCACTGACTTGCATAAAGATTTTGTCTGCTCAATATTTACCATATATGGGTAATATCCAGTAATCTACAAAAGCTTTGTCTATTTCCTGGAAGGTGTTTTAGCTAAAAGTTCCAACTGGGTAATTAAATTTTGTCCACCCATGGCACCCTGGGGTATCATGACTCCCCAGCTCAGGGGTGCTGCAACATGTGCTGCTGTTGCCACAATAGCAGCCAGGTAAAACTGCATTAGGGCAGGGGTTTTCAACCTTTTTAAATAAGTGTACCCCCAGCAACTGCCATTTTAATAAGTGTACCTGTGGGGGCAGGGGGTGGCAAGTGGCTGGATCCAGAGCGGGGAGGGACAGGGTGGTGAGCAGCCAGATGTGGAGCAGGAGTGCGGCAAGCAGCAGCAGTGCAGCATCTGTGCGGCCCTGCTCTCGTCCCACCCCTGCCCTGCTCCTGTGAGGCAGCAGTGCATGGTGGCAGCACGCCATCTCTGCCCAACCCCGTGTGCCCCTGGGACCTTTCAAAGTACCCCCATGGGTTCACTTAACCCTGGTTGACAAACCCTGCATTAAGGCACTCCCAGAGACAAGAAAGCATGAGGAAATTTCACCCATGGGCCTCTGTTTCTGGGAGGGACATAGGGAGGATCTGGGCCAGGACTGGCTGTACAGCACAAAGCAACTTCTGCCTGCTTGAGCCTGATCAGGTAACATTAATGCAGGAGTAGCAAAATCACATATTGCAGTCCTACCCAGACTGCTGCAGGCAGCATGTGCAGGGCAGTTTTATCTGGAGGTAGTAACACTCAGCTGAGAAGCAATGACATATGTTGAGAGAACAACAACAGTGCTTCTTAACTGGGGATGCCACCACATTTAAAGAAATGCTGGAAAGGTGCCATGGCTTTGAAAAGATTTTAAAATGACTGCCTTAGTTTCAATTGCTTGGATATACTTCACTTTTGGGACATCTACATGAGACCCTGACTGCACAGTAGCTGGAAAATACTGTGAAGTAGTGCATCACAGCATAAGCAGTGCTAATATGGTACTGTTCAGCATTATTAGGCTACTGTGCAGCAGTAGTGCCATCTAAATGACGTTCGCCAATGCTACTGTGCAGTAGCTCTGGTTCCTGTGCTAACACAAGTACTAAATAAATGCATAGTAACAACTGCGCAGTAGTATCTCTTAAACTGTGTTGTAAACACTGGTGGAATAGTGCTGTTTAATAGGTTTTCACTATTTACCTCACTTACATTTGAATGAGAAATAAAATGGAAACACCCACAAACACTTGCAACCATTAGTCCAGTCTCTTTCTCTACAACCCTTGTACCACTGTAGCCTGACCCCACAGGTCCACAGCATTACTGTTCACATTTGTTTTAGAAGAAAAGGAGGAAGTGACTTCTGTTCTGTTGTGCTTAGTAGGAACCTTACCAGAAAAGATTAGAGAGGTGAGGTGGCACACAAAAGAAGTTATTAAAGGTTTGGCTGCATACAAGATCTAGTCTACTAGAAAAGGCCTGCTCTTGTACTTATGCTAAGAAATCCTCCTAGGGTAGACAAAGAAGGAGTTTCTGCTGACAAATATATTTGGGCCCTGAAAAAGAAGATAAAATAGAAACAGCATGTTTATGACTCTATGACTGCGCATCAATGCATGCTACTTCATAGAATTTTTATGTTAGCAAAAATCAATTCATAACTCTAAATGATGGTACTGTAACAGCAGAAATTTTCTAGTGTAGACCAGACGATATGACAGGTAATTCTGCAAGACCTAATGAACGATGTTGCACTCCTGCTCTTCTTCATAATCTGATGATGTCAATGTTCTAGAAAGGGAAATCACCAGAGAAACAGGAGTAGGAATGGGATGGGACTTCCTCCTTGGGGGTAAGGACTAGCTTGTCAAGGTCTGTGGAAAAAACTCAAAGTACTCTCAGAACAACTCT
>NW_017729025.1:72379769-72407449 GCF_001723915.1 Gavialis gangeticus
GAGTAGGAATGGGATGGGACTTCCTCCTTGGGGGTAAGGACTAGCTTGTCAGGGTCTGTGGAAAAAACTCAAAGTACTCTCAGAACAACTCTGGTAACATCCCATATGTGTACAGATGACTTGCAGGCTACTGACTGGTCTAATTGGTCTTGAAAGTCCACCAGTGGTTGGGATATTAAGTCTTTTGAAGAAATCATACACATACCTCAAAAAGGGGCCTGCTCTCTGCTAAAAGATGCAAAACTACATTGCAAGGATGAATACACCTCCTGTAGGAGTGGAATTGATGAATAAGCCTCTCTCATTACTATGATAAAGACTAGTATCATAGTGTGGTACATATCGATCCTAGTGAATATCCTGGCATAGAAAATCCCTGATCAATACAAAAGAAAGATGCTTTATATTCACTACTGCGGCCAGTTCCAGCTAAGTCAAGGGAACCAGTCTGTTCCATCTCCCTATCTCAATGCCATGCAGAGCTTGGAAGCCTTTAATTACTGGGACATCCGCTAGGAGGGAAATACAGCGGTACAGAAGTTCAGCAAATGCTTGGAGAGTGTTAGGGATAACTTTTTGATCTAGATGGTAGAAACACCAACTAGAGGGGAAGGAAGCTCAACTCGACTTGCAGCTCATAAACAGGGAGGAATTGGTTGAGAATGTGAACAAGAAAGGTAACTTGGGTGACAGCAACCATAAAATGATAGCGTTCAAGATCCTAAGGGAAGGAAGGGGAACAGCAGAATAAAAACACTGAACTTCAGGAAATCTTACTTTAACAAAACTCAGGAAACTGGTGGACAGGATGTCCTAGGAGGCAAGACCGTGGGAAAAAGGAGTCCAGGAGAGTTGGTTATATTTTAAGGAGGCCCTTTAATGGGTGCAGGAGAAAGGTATCCCAATGTAACAGAAGAATGGGAAGTGCAACGTAAGGCCTGCCTGCCTAGACAGCAATCTCGTCAACTGAGCTGAAACTCAAAAAAAGAATCCTATAAAAATTGGAAACCTGGTCATAGTACTAAGGAAGAGAATAAGAGTATTGCACAGGCATATAGGGGGAAAAGAAGAAAGGCCACGGCACAGTTTGTGATGCAGCTGGCGAGGCAAGGGATCTAGAAGGCAATAATAAGGGATTCTACAAGTATATCAAAGGTAAGAGGAAAACCAAAGAAACCACAGGTCCCTTACCGAATGTAAAAGGCAATTTGGTTATTAATGATGTAGAGAAAGCTGAACTACTTAATGCCTTTTTTTTTTAATTATTATTTTTCCCTTTATAAGGGCAACTACCAGGTGATGAGTTCGTAGGCAGCAAAGACAGGAAAGGAGACAAACAGCCCAGAGCAGTAGAATGGGTTAGGATTTATTTTAAAAAGACACTAGATGCTTTAAAGTCGGCAGGGCTAGATAGGCTGTACCCCAGGAATTGGATGAGGTAATTTGGGAGCCATTAGCTATATTCTTTGAGAACTCATGGAAGTCACAAATGATTGGAAAATGACAGAGTCCCCATTTTTAAGACAGAGAAGAAGGATCCTAGGAATTATGGACTAATCAACTTGACCTAGATACCTGGGAAGATCACAAAACACATTCTGAAGCACCTACAGGACAAAGGGATGATTTTAAGAACACCTGGCATGCATTCACCCAAAACAAATCATGCCTGGCCAACCTGATTTTCTTCTGTGACAAAGTAACAGGTTATTTGGATGGGGGAGAGAAGTAGGTATGATATATACTTCTACTTCACCAAGGCTTTTGACACTGGACATTCTCATTAATACACTAAGGAAATACCAACTAGATTAAAGTACTGAAAAATGGATACCTAACTGACTGGAACATCACACTCAATGCATAGTTATCAATAGCTCAATGTCTAGTTGGGGGGGGGGAGGTATCAAGTGGGGTTCCTCAGGGGTCTTTGTGCTTTGATATTTGACTCTGTTTGCTTTGAAACTAAAACTGTGATCTTAGTAATGACATGAAACACCAATGTCAGCAAAAGGTATTTCTTCAGTATCAACTTCGCCTTTTATGATCTTAAACAGTCTGCCAGGTTGACAGAACACTAACAGTGCAAAAATATTCTAAAAGATATTCCTAACGGACAAGTTAACTTCTAGGCCTGTGCAAATAGGGAAGTCTTCATCTCAGATTTGGTCGATTTGGAGGACAGTGATTCAATTCTGTGATTCAAATCACTGTCCCCATTCACAGAAAAGAAAATCATAGAAAAATAGGGTTGGAAGGGACCTCAGTAGGTCATGTAGTCCAATCCCCTGCTCAAAGCAGGACCACCCCTAACTATATGATCCCAGCCAAGGCTCTGTCTACCAGGATCCTGAAAACCTCCATGGATGGAAACTCTACTTCATGGATACCCTTAAGAGTGTTAGGTATAATTTGTTACACTAGCCTGGGAAAAGGGGAGTGCACAGTAGATCAACAGGCTAAGAGGCCACTGTGAAAAAACAAGACAAACAAAAAAACCCCTCAAGTTTTATCATTCTATAAACTTAATTCCTTGGTCTTTTGAGAACTACATACGAGGGGTGATCAAAAAGTTCTAAGACTTAGCCTTTATTTTTAAAAAATAGTGTACAAACAACATTTTTATGAGCTGTCCCCTTCAAAGTAATCTCCCCCAGATGATATTGGTTGTCCCAACCTTCCTGCCACTTTCGGAAGCAATGCTGGAAGTCTTCAACTGTGAGTTTTTTGAGTTCCACTTTCACATTCTTATGGATGGTTGGAATGTCATCAAATCTCCTTCCTTTCAGCTTCATTTTGATTTTTGGGAACAGAAGAAAAATCACATGAGGCAAGGTCAGGTGAATATGGAGGGTGGTATCACAAGAATGTTTTTTTCAGCCAAAAATTCTTGAATGGAGACAGCAGTGTGTGAAGGAGCATTGTCATGGTGCAGAAACCATCGACCATTTTCACACAGCTCGCAGAGGTTTCTTCTAACTTTATCCCTCAATCGAATCAAAACCTCTCTATAAAAGGCCTGATTGATTGTTTGACCACTCGGTACAAATTCCTGATGAACAATACCCCGAACATCAAGTCTTAGAACTTTTTGATCAAACCACATATGGTACCAGAAGTAGGGTGCAAAGAAAGATAGAAAAATAGGATTCCCAAATTAATTAAAGCTGTATAGCAATGCAGAAGAAAACTGTAAGAAATTTAAGCAGAGCTTCACCATATATTATGGCCAGTGGAGCTACAGGGAAAGAAATTCACTCAAGATATATACACACCCACACATGTATATATTTTAATATAGCATGCTCAGAAGCTCTGCCTCTTTATAATAGCCTACAACTGTCAGAAGCAGAACAGAAAACCTATGACACAGTAATAAATGATTTGAGGAATATGGTATACCTAAACAAAATGAAACCTTTGAACAGTATAATTTCCACGAGACAGCAGAAAGAATGTGAGACAATGAAGGACTCTGACAAAGACCTCAGACTGCTAAGCCAGGTATGCAACTTTGGAGACCTAAAAGAGCCCACGACCAGAGACCAAATAGTATTAGGTATAAGGGATAACTCAGGAAAAAGACTGGTAGGGAGCCTGAATTTAATTTGGAAAAGGAAGTTAGAATGTGCCAACTGGCTGAGATAACAAATGCCAGGCTGTAGACACTGGAGGAAAAGACAGAAGAAGCTGAACTAGACAGGATTACAAGACTGCAAAAACCTAAGGTAACATACAAACAATACAGAAAGGACCTCACTACAAAATAGGCAAGTGGAGGCCAAAGAGAATTGCTTGAAGAAACAATGGTCAGCTGCAAATGCTGAGGGGGTTACCACAAATCCATACAATGCCCTGCATTGGTAAACACTTGGTAAAGATTGGATCATTTTGCAAGAGTTTGCAAAAAGGAGCAGGATGCACCACACAAGAAACAGCAGGAGTATGATCTATGCAACTAGAAAGAGGAAGAATTCATCACGGGCACAATGTAAGAAGAATTTCACTCTTCTGAGTATTGGACAATTATCATGGACACCAATGGACTAATGGTAACTTAAATTAGATACGGGGGCACAGGTCAACGTGATACCAGAATAGGGCCGAATCAGAAATAGAGATTTGGCGCCGATTTGGAGATTCGGATCGGCCGGGGACAGGCAGGCACAGCAGGGCAGCTGCAGGTTCTCCTGTGACTCCTCTGGCTATGCCTGCCTCTCCCCAGGTGGGGGGAGCCGCGGGAAAAGCCCCCACGGCTGCCCTGCTTGGCCCCATCCCCTGCCATGGGGCAGCTGCCGCACAGGTGCCAAGCGGTTGTCGGGGGAGGAGATGATCCCTGCTGCTCCCCATTGCACGGGAGGGCTCTGCCATGAGCCCTCAGAGACCCTTATCGCTGCTGCTACAGCCAGTGAGTGCAGGCTTTTTAAAGTGCCAGGAGGCTGGGCTGGGCAGGGGATGGGGCTGGGCAGGACACCCATGACAGAAAAAAACAGGGCTGCACACGTGGCAGCAGCATGCACTGCCGAAAACTGAAGCCTGGCCAGCTAGAGCCACACTCCAGCTGCCAGCCAGGCTCCACATGCCAGATTGCTGCTGCTGGAGCCCCAGGAGGTCTCCAGGACCCCAGGTAAGGCTGCTGGGGCCAGCCCAGGTGCTTGCCGTGCGACACAGTCCGCGTACCCA
The DNA here is from genome assembly GCF_001723915.1 of Gavialis gangeticus. Lineage (NCBI taxonomy): Eukaryota > Metazoa > Chordata > Crocodylia > Gavialidae > Gavialis > Gavialis gangeticus. Next base: position 72,384,453 of record NW_017729025.1, read on the forward strand.
ACTATGTACCACTGCTATTTATCCCTGGGGAAATGCATGTGCACACTCATCTGGACATACCCAAGGAGGCAGCAATCACATTCATAGAGCCAAAGAGATGCTGCCAGTAAAGAAAAAGTTTGTTTCTTTGGTATGCACATGCACTTGCAGTGGGATTCATGCTTGGATATAAGCAAATAATGGTATATTTCTACATCTTACCATTAAATGCCCTGTAAAGAAAACCTAACTGATAAAGATACTTTGGAATTAATGTCAAATTTTAGTTTTCATCTCATATTCATTTCTTCTCAATTCCAAAGCTGGACTTAAACCCGACACAAACCTACTCAGACCCATCTAATGTACCTGACTATAACACTGAAGTTATTTACATTAAACTCTGAAACAAAAATAGATCAGTACAGAAAGGTAAAATAGAAAATCTGTTTAGTTACCTGGTTGGAATGTGTAACTATAAGGGTCCTTTGTTCAGGGAAATTATGATAGAGATTGGATATGATCTGCACAGCCACATCAGTTTTGCCTGTACCAGGTGGACCCACTACCTATAAAATGAAAACAGAATGTGTAAAGAACGTCACAATTCACTCCACTGGCCACTAATAACCAGTTGGGAAAATTAAAGAGTTATGGATAGGGCAGAAAAAAAACAGTTTGCCAAGAAGCATCTTTCTTTTGAAGGCAACACATCAACTTTGGAAGCTAAATTACAAGCACTGTCACTTAACAATGCAAAAGGTATTTCTTACCTGCCAACTGTAAAATGGATCAGTTATTATATACATGTCCATAGTAAAGAAGGACTTAGCCTCGTACTGTCCTTTGCAATAGGACCACACCTCATCATTCCCTAATTCTCCATTTTGAAATCCAAAGGCAACAAGCTTTGCAGAAGTTGAAAAAGGATGAAGAGGGCAGACCCATACATTAAGAACTAGTTCAATGGGGCCTGCCCTTTCAAACTTACACTAGGACCCTGAGAACTGTATCACTAGTTCTAGTGATAATAGCTGAGATTGATGAGACTGCACTGACTAACAAAAAGTTTTTATTCCTCAAATTAAGAGCTCTGAATCATAGAAGCATGACACTCCAAACTGCATACTGATTATTATAAATGCAGTACTCTGAATTTGGGCTTTTTATTCATGCACATTTTATGAGTCTATAATAATGTCCTTCAATTATCCATGTATGTAATACAGCTGCAGTATACACAAACATCACCATTCTTGAAGGACATATATTTAAAAGTAATTCAGTGATCCATCTGCTCAGATTCTTATACTTATAGCCATCCTCAATACCTTAATTTACTCTATTTATCTGAACTCAATGCAGTTGAGAAATACTACCTTTCAACTGAAGATAGATGATTTCAGGGATATTCTAGATCAAGTTTCTGACTAAATTCCATCCAGCGTAGAGACTGAACACTTATTTGTATTGAGGAGCCAATGAAATAACATTTTCCCATATATATGAAAACTAATGCCCTCTCAATTTAATGTATAAAATGCAACCTCGTATTCATATAAGGCGTTTCAACAAATTCTAAGTATTGTAGCCAAATGCATACTTACATCTTTTGAAAATAAGAAGCCCCAAATTGAGCAGATCAAGGTATGACAGAAATGTAAAATTAGTAGCCAAGTCATGCTCGTTGTGAATGACGCAAGCAGTCCTACTGATAGATTGGACCTCTCTCATGCAAAGACAGTGGGATCTTCTCCCTGGCATGTACATAATGCACTACACTAAAGCTCATGTTAATTTATGGCAGAATTGAGGTGATGTTATAGCCACGATGATCCAGAAAAAATGCAAGGCAAGGTGGGTGATATATTTTACTGAAACGACTGTAATTGGGAGGAATGTAGAAAAGCTTTTAGTGTGAACTACCCTTCCTCACTTCAGCATCTTATCTTATAATATTTGGAATGAAAACATAGGTCTGAGCTGGGAACAGATAGCCCAAACAATTATTAAAAATGCCTCATGGACCAAATCAAAACAAAACTGAAAGAGAACTGCCTTTAAAAAGAATATGACATTTAAAAATGACTTTTTTAATTAAAGCAGACTGCTCTTCAAAATGAAAGAAAAAGTATTTTCTATTGAAAATAAGTTACTAGAAAAATACCACCAAAGCCTGACTTTTCATATACTTACTATTTCTCTACTAATAGACTCTTGGAACTAAGTTTAAGCACTAGTAATTTATCCCTAAAAGTCCTCCAAGAGAAATGCAGATGGTGCTTCAAAATACATTGTATTTATATTGGGAAGTTATTCTTATTGATTCAAAGATCAAATGATATTAATTAACAACACATAGTACTTTATTGAAAAACAAGATTAAAACAAAGACCTACATCACCTAGAGTTCCCCTCCCTAGTATTTCATGCGTTGATTATATATTACAAAATAGGAATAAAGATTTTAATTTCCAATCTTCTTTCCTGCTGACAAGTTAGGAATACTGGTATGAAAGGAGACTCCTATACATAAGTGTTGGTATTCTTAGCCAAACACTGTAATTATTTAAAACCCAGCAGCAGTTCACATCAGTGGGGTTGTTTCAAAAAAGACATTATTAACTAAGTAATTTTTAATCACTTTTATCACTGGTACATTTTTACTGTGGCCCAAAACCTGTCTGACATGGAAAACGTGCCCTTTCATTTCAAGAGAAATGCTTGGGTATTGCAGATAAAATCCATCATTCAGAAGGTTCTGATAAATTTTACTGCAAAACAAACGAACTCCCAAAAGCTGGTCAACAAATCCTACAGCCTTTATTCATGAGCAGCTTCTTTGATTCCAATTCATCTATCCAGGTGAAGAACTACTGCAGACAGTCTTAACAAAACTTACATAAAGGAGGGGAAAAGCCAAAAGTCATTCATCTGCTAGAGATTGAGTGGAAAGTGATACATAAAAAGGAAAGTGGAAGGACTACAAAGAAATCACTGTGGTAAAAGGCCTAATTTCAAAAGCCAGGACACAAGTGCTGATACCTAGAGTCCTTCCTCCTTGTAAAACCATCATGAGTATCAAAAAATATTCTACTGAGTAATTATTTTATAGGATAGACCATACTTAATGAGGACACATATTTGAAGAGGCAGAAATGTATTTGTGAGCCTTGTAAAATACTGTTCAACAGTTTACACTGAAGCAAATAAATGGTGTTGGCTTTGATTTGCATCTTCTTTAGCTTTAAGGAGTTTAAACAAAAAACAAAAACAAAAAAACAAATCTACAAACATACAAAAGTGAAATCACCTTGGGCCTGAAACAAGGGTAAACACTGAAGTCAGAAAAAAAGTTGTTACCAATACTTCACAGAATCTGCCCTAAAATTAACCAGAGCATTAAACAAAAATATACAGTAAAACTTCTTAAATCATTATTATAATCCCTACCATAGTCAGCCCAGGTTGCATTCCTGCACGTATAGCCTCAATCTGAGTGTGGGTAAATGGAATAGTATTTCTGTAGCGAAACAAAATACATATCATAAAGACGCAGAATAATAATGCAAAATAATTCATATTACAAAAGGTAATAAGTTACATTTAAATGAAAATGCTATATATTCCTCCAAGAATATCTGTCCTCTGATTATTTATGCCAATTGACTCAGTCTTCGAATTATGTAAAGAAGACACATTCAAACTTATGACTTAAAACGTTTTTACCATACTCCCAGTTGTATAAGCCCAGTCAAAACAGATTCATAGATTCATAGATTAAGGGTCAGAAGGGACCTAGTAGATCTTCTAGCCCGACCCCCCGCCAGGGCGGGAGAACAACAAAAAACCCCAAAAAGAGAAACGGGACTCAAACGAGTCCAGCCAGGTAGGCATCCAGCCTCTTGTAGTTGTAGTTTAAAATTAAACATGAATAAGTCCTTTTGAAGTCAATGAGACTACTCCCACACTTAAAATTAAGCGTATACCAAGCACTTTACTAGATCAGGTCTTTAATCATTAGGTACTCTAAGCGTATCAGGAAGTACAATTGATAAAGCATTAAGGTAAGGTAAATTGCTGTACTGGAGTACTATAGTTGTTTATTTCAGCAAAATAATGTTTGAAGGCAAGAAACAACGTAAATTAATTATTACAAATCCCCACCCCAGATACAATTTTTAAAAGTGGGAAACATCCAACTAGTTAGCGACAATTGTTTGTGCTTGTAAACTGGAGGAATAATATACCAAGCTGCAGGTGAAATCATGTTCTAGAACTGCTCGGTTCCAATGCCTTTGCCTTGGGCTAGCTTTATTAACAAAGGAAAAATGCTTCGGCATTTCACCTCAATTCTTATCTTCAAAATGACCCAGCTCTCTCCAAATTAGAATTTTCTCCCAGGTGGCTTCTGTCTCCTTATGGCATCTCTTTCCTCAGGCCTGCTGTCTGTTAGGTCCCTGGCAGACATCACACTTAAGGCATAATTAGGCTGTTAATCCATCTTTAGAAGTAACCAAGCCACCTGTTCAGGGAATTAATGGCACCACAAAAGGGAAACCAGCCACAAAAATATTACACAAAAAATGTGTAATATTTTTGCAGCTGGTTTTCATTGGGCCTTAAACTGAACGTGCAGCAGGGTTAGGAACACGCCAGGGTCTTCAATTATCCCTGGTGTGGTCCCAGCCAACAATCAACTGATCAGAGCCCTGGTGTGGCCCTGATCCTGCTGAGGATTACCTGACCATTATCCAGCTCCAGGGACCACACAGGGAGCCTGTTTGAGTCCTGGTGTGGTCCCAGAGATAGCTGAAAATGAGGTGATTGTCAGAAACCCAGCTTTCAACTCACCATGCAAGGGGAGCCCAATAAGACATGATCTCCCTGCACCAGCAAGCACAATGTGATTGGGATCTGATCCCCAATCTCAAAATCACACATCCTGCCATTTATCTGTGACATGGCAGCAGGCATGATTGTTGGGATTGTGGACTTGATTCCACCACACCTTTAATTTAAAGATCTGTCAGTAACCTTAGAAGTGATGTTTCTTCCTAAGCCTTTACTTGAGCCTAGATCTGTTTTCTCTTCTACCTAGATGCAAGAAACCTTGTATGCATGTCCCTGTAGGAGTTGTGGCTAGGGACAGGTACAATACTACCAACTACATATTCAACTTTTAATGGTCTCTAGGCCTTTTCAGGCTTGAATTTTCTTATCTTCAGTCTTATTTGTTTATGTAAAAGAAATAAACATTCTACATAATGTTAAAAAAAACCTTTGATTATCCTTTTATTCATAGCTTACTAGTTTACCATTTACAGTAAACATTTTAGTTAAAAATCAATATTGAGCAGGAGCACATAATACTAAACTGACTTTTCTACACTGTATATGCAATGACCAAATATCAGGACCCGTATTTCCATCATACTTTGATACGCCTAGTTGTAGTTTTTTCAGTAAATACTGTTACACTAAATCTTTGCTCTAAACGTTTAGTTTATATGTGAAATAGAAATATTTCTTCTATATGTAAAAGGGAGAATATAACCGCATAACCAAATGAAAATTATAACTCAGTTACGGATTGTTCCACGTTAGTACAGGCAAAATTACAAGACTATTACCGTTTTGGCTGGTTATATGGATATGGTCCCCTGTTAGGAATAATATGAGGTTCAACAACTAAGGTTTTAGCTTCTTCAGTTTTATCTTCATTCCCATCCTCCTCTTTCCTCTTCTTTCCTTTGCCACCTCTTACTGGGAAAGTTATCCTGAAACATATGTTTGTGATATATGCTTCAATTCATTCAGAAGGAAATATAATTGTCTTTGAAAATTTGTATTAAATGTCTCTAGAATAACATAACATGTATGTCACACTAACCCTGAAGACAGGAAAACAATTCAGGAGAGATAAGGTGCAAATTAATGATGAGGAAAAGAACATAAAGGACTGCCTGAAGATGTTGGCTTTGAGGCATAACATAGACAAGATTAAAGACAAAGCAGTATATCTGGCAAATAAGTGTTCTAGACATCGTGGATGGGATAAGGTAGAGCATGGGTGTCAAACTTATGGCTTGTGAGGAGCCTGCAAAGCAGTGTAGTCTGTCCCATAAGGCACCCAAAGGTGCCAGGAATTTGAGAGTGGGAAACACAGGGAGGGGGCACACCACCAAAATCCAGGACACAGAGTCCTGCTGGGGATGTCTGTCAGCTGCTGTGGGAAAGCTACAGCCTTAGATATGGCCCATGGGGTGGGGGGTGACACCGCTGACATAAAGAGTTCAAGAAGGAAGACTACAAAACAGGAAGGTGAGTTTGGAACAACAAGGGCAACAGAAAGGAAAAAGAGAAATTAGGAGAGAGGCAGATGGAAACAAGTTATGACAACTACCACTATACAGACAGAAGTAACACTGGCTGTCCTGTTTGCGCTAAAAGCGCGAATTTATCACCAATTTTACACATTCCCTTTTCAGATCATCTCCATCATTTTTAATGACCTCACGATCCGGAGACTCTGTATTTCCAAATCTATTTCATATTGCATTACAAGATCACACAGAGAAGGTTTTATCACATCACTAAGTATGCTTTAGTAAATTTAATAGGGGAAAAAAATTAAAATGAAGGGATTTCTTTTTTGTGGCAAGGGCTATCCAAATCAAATGCGACATCTGTGATAAAATAATATGCCTTTAGCCTCTCTCTGTATGAAGAATACATCTGTAACTAGCCGTGAAGTTAATCTGTTAAGGACCAGGAATATTTAACAGTTGTTTCCTATTAAAACAAAGGTTTCAAAACATCCTGAAATTTACTGGGAGGAACCTACATATTCATCATGCACATCACTGCGTAGTTGTATATACTAGCTTCTCGCAAAGAGATCATCCCTGTGTTATACCAGGGCACCTAATCCCCCTTCCCACAACTTTGCTTCTTATTTTATACTTCAGTTCTTTGAGCCATGGACTACTTATTTGTTGTATTGCATAATCGTGTCCATAGGCACTATCAGAGTAGTGATTATGGTGTAGCATTGGTGCCTTCTTCCAGGTTACACACTCACTATGAAATGTCCATGAACAGATCATTCCTCTCACTTGTACCATGACCAGAATGGATTGAAAAATTTGCAGTATCTTTTCATCAGAATTTTGTCCCTCACAGAAATGGTTCTATTTTGATGAACTTTTGAGGGAAAACAGGCAGGATTCCCACAGTTCACCCACCTGCCTCCTCACTGGTCTACCTGGCAAGGTCCAGGGAGCCTGAGGTCCAGGGTCTGAGACTCCAGAGGAGACCCTCTGGACCCTATCAGTCAAGTCTCATAAGTTCATCACTGCTATCCAGTGGTGAAGGATGAAGAAGTGAAGAATCATTATCAGCTTCGGTTAACAGTTGTCAGGTATATCCTTTTACTTATGTTATTTATTTATTTTTTACAATACCTTTTAGGATTTCAGCTACCCCTGCCTTTTTAGTTTTTGGCTTCTTGTCTCATTCACTATGAAAAGTTTGCTCAAACCCAAGTTTCATTAAATTACTCTAGCCATACCATATAAGAAAATTAACTAATTCCTGGTAACCAAGCTGCAAGCCACCTAGAAGTAGATGCTACTTTGTATGTAACAAACATTGATGTGCATATCGTATATGCACACCAAAAAACATATATTATATATATCCATTCAACACCCCCACGTGCGCACACCTACATGTGCACACACACAAACTGTGTATATACTTGATTAGAGCCCCAACTATTCATGGTGTTATCTTTTGTGGACTAGCATCTACTTCTGTCAGGGACAACATTTTCATATACATTTAAATGGATTCTCCTAACCTTCGTTACGGCCTATATTTTCCACTGTAACACACATATTACAATACTGATAGAAACTTCTTGGGCAAAAGAGTATACTTCATTCACTGAACTAAGCTGATTATACTTTAGTTTTATAGGACCAATTTCATTGATTAGTTTTGACAGATTCACTAAAGAACGAGCTGTTAAAGACCGTCTCTGAAACCAAATGTGTCACCTGAAAGGCGGTATCTGCAGAGCCGGATTGTCAACTGTTACTTTAATATTATAGCCAGGAAAACTAGCCTTTAAATGATCAATGGAGAGAAATGTGTCATTAAAATCCAGAGATGCAATCTGATTTGGCATTTTTGAATAATGAGCGCTGCTTGGGTCTCCATATCCTAGGATAATATCATGCAGCCAATGAGGAACCACACAATCTGTGTTCATCAGATTCCTAATAGTCTCCAGAACAGCCTGAAAGTTAGAAAACAGAAAAATCAAATCAGTAAAAGTGACATATTTATTAATGGAATGAATTACTGTGCATTTCAAAGGCACTATGCCTCTAATGACAGGTGTTTGGGCAGACAGAAACAGTTGCTATATTCACTCATTACACTGTTCTGCTTAAGTAGTGATGGTTTGTTAAACAGTCTAACTACTGCACTATCCAATTAGTAAGAGTCAATTTAACCCAAATCAAACAACAGGCTGCATTTCCCGAACACCAAACAACATTATCAATTAAGCTACCAGAAAAATATCTAAGCATTGCTTAGTAAATTTACTGATAAAACCACTTTTTCACTTAACAATACAGAGAAACGATACTGTATCAACAGAAAGGCAAGTGATGCCTTGTTCTGCCTCAGGCATCATCAGCAGAACTGGCAGTTAAGTCTTAGTTCAGAATACGTGCAGTGGGTGATGATGTTGGGAGCAAAAATACACACAAGTTATTTTGAGGTACATGCTGTAAGCCAGCAACAAATAGCGAATGTGTAATAGAGTGGCCTGTCCCCTGAAGAGAAGGCAGCTAGCCTGGCTGATGGGCTGCAGTGGGAAGGCTAATGAAGACATGGCTTGCTGGGAATCGAAAACCCCAGCAGGCAGAACCAGAGAAAGAACAGAGACTTCACGGCTACAAGGAGAGCAAGCCTGTGGGAGGAAGGCTGAAGCCACAACAGACCACTCTTAGTGTTCAGGACAATAAGGTTTTTCATTTACTTGCTTAATTTTGTCAAAAGATTCAGTATTACTGGGGCATGCTGAGAGATACTCTAGGCCACAGGAGTCAGCAGGTTTAAAGACAGCATATTACCGAGGCTTAAGAAATGCTCTGCGAAGGGGCAAAAGCCTGGCTGAAAAGGCTCTGAGGCGGCAACCTGCTACAGAAAGCAAGAGTGGATTACTTTTACAATGAAAACTGAGTTTTAAATGAAACTGTCATCACAGCCCTAATCAAGCTCTCTTTGCTAGATGCTCACAAAGCTGCTGTGTTTGGGCTGCACATACTAGATTCATGTCCTCTTAAGCTTTTGTGTGTCTGAACCACACCCAGACATTACCTTTTAACTTCCTAGATACAACCTTGGGTACAAATTCCTTGTTTAAAACCTCCTTCTGAAAGCAAAACCTTTCGATCTAACTGCCTAGGCTGGGGCAGGCAACCCTCGGCACAGGTGCCAAGGGGCATGCAAAGGCATTCAGTGGGGAAGGGACTGGGGCTACGCTGCCACAACAAAAATCAAGCCCCTCATGGCTCCCCTACCATCCACCCCTGATATGCAAGATATTACAAATCAAGGTTGCAGGTGCTTTTGGCACCCTGACCAAAAACAGTGCCAATCACTGGCCCATGCCCTGAGACTCAGACTCTCTTGCTTAAGCAAAACCTTTCCCAGAGCTTCCGCTTTGTAGACACTGTTTACCTCAAGGGTTGATAGTCAAAATGACCAGTAAACCAGACACAGGCTTTGAAAGAAGCATTTCTAAAACAAGTAATCTTTACTGTACATACCACCAATGGTACTCAGACCTAGTTAACATCCACCTACATGCCATTCCCTGCTTCAATTCCTTGTACACTCGAATGTGTGTGTGCGCACACACACGCACATTTCTTTTTTTTTACACTGGGTCGCAGTCCTCTAGGCCAGGCATCAGCAACCAATGGCCTGTGATCTGGATCCAGCCTGCACTACACTGTATTGTAGTCTGGAGATTTCCTGTGCTGCATTATAACCAGGTATAAGACACAACAGTGGCAGTGGCTTGCCACCATAAAATGTTGCTGATCCTTGCTCTAGGTCGAGGGTATCCAGCATCCCACGGAGTTTCTCTCTCTTGCAGCTAGTTTTCTTCAGTCTTAGCTGATCTGACCCTCAGGAACTCCTGCCTTTCTCCAAAGGCCTGTCCCCTTTTTTGCTCTCCCCTAACCCACCCAGACTCAAGGACTGGTGGTCCCCAGCATGATCTGGGGACCACCTGCATGATCCAGGGACTACAGGGCAGACCCTACAATGAGAGACTGCGGGACCTGAACCTGTTCAGCCTTCACAAGAGAAGGCTGAGCAGGGACCTGGTGACTATCTATAAACTCACTAGGGGGGACCAGAAGGGTTTGGGAGAGACCTTGTTTCCCCTAGTGCCCCCTGGCATAACAAGGAATAACAGTCACAAGTTGTTGGAGAGTAGGTTTAGATTAGACATTCGTAAGAACTACTTCACTGTCAGGGCGGCTAGGATCTGGAACCAACTTGCAAGGGAAGTGGTGCTGGCTCCTGCCCTGGGAGTCTTTAAGAGAAGGCTTGATGCCTACCTGGCTTGGATCATTTGAGCCCAGTTTTTTCTCCTGCCCTGGCAGGGGGTCAGACTTGAAGATCTACAAGGTCCCTTCCAACCCTACTTCTATGATTTTATGACTGTACAACTACCTCATCCCCTTGTTCAGTGTGGATTTGATTTATATCAAATTGATTGATCATGCTTCAAACCATGACTTAAAATCACTGGTCAGGAAGACTTGATTTAATCATTGTTTTCTACAAAAAGTGCATTCTTGTTGTCTGATATAACTTTAATACATAGCATTTACAACTCTGAGACAGATGTGGGTTTCATTTTTAAAAGGTACACACTATTCATTTTAAAGCAGTGATTTTTTTTTTTTTTTCAGATTAATTTTGCAGCTACATCAGAAAACTGAATTATGATTTGGTTATTTTATTTAACAAAGCTAACTGAAACAGATACTTTGAAGTCACTGGTAGGTGAATTAATCTCCAAGTCACTAGATTAATTATGGATACTTGAGGGATATTTTTGCCACGCTGTATTAGGAGGACATCAAATGAGCACTGCAGCAATAAGTTATTAGCTTGGGGGCTTTCTTCACTTTTTTCTAGATTACTTCTCATCTTTGATTTCTTCTCTCTTCTATGGCCTGGCAAGTCTGCTTCCCTTCTACCATACCATTCCCTCACTAGATTTCAAAACAATGAAGATGCTATACTCAGAACCTTATCCTTCAAGACTTCGAGTATTCTGCTCAAAATGTTTCTCTTTTGTTTCTACTGCCCCTCCCCCTTTATATTTATCTCCAGACTCCTCCCCCTTGCCCAGATCTACTCCACCCCAATAACTCTCTATGCATTTAACTTCTTGAAACTTTGCACTTTCAGAGAGAAGTAAGGGCTTCACTCTGTGTACACAAACTTGCAGAAAAGAGGGCTGATGGGTAGGTAATCAGGTCTGTTACCTCATCTCCATATACTGCTGTTAACAAGGATGGTATCTCTGGAGACACAAATCCAAAGTTTGAGAACTGAAACTAAGCATCACAGAGATGCTTAATGGAATCTTCTAGACTGAGCACTAAGTCCCACTGGGTTTTATTTAATCTTTACTAATCTATAAAGGAATCTCTGCAAATTCTATCAGATTGCACCCCTAAAATAGTCCATGGCCTGCTGTGACCTATTTATAGAACTTTTCTAAAAAGATTACATGAATATATTGTCTCAAATAGTTTTCATTTAAAATGTGTTAAAGCTCAAAGATGTCATCATGGACTAGGGATTATAACTTCTAATCATACACTATCTATATATATATATTTTTTAAAAGCATCTTAAAAAATAAAAAAAATACAATGAACTAAAATTTTTTTTTTTAAATTATTGATTTTTATCCACCCTGCCCTTGTGCCCTTTCCTAGAGAAATTCTATTTGGAGGTGCACCAATACAACAGTCCGATATTGGACTGGTACTGATATAAAGAAAATCGACGGCATTACAAATTGGCTTTTCATTGCTCCTCTTCTAAGGGTAAAATTTGGTGATTGGTAATGAAGAAATTTTACCCTATGGTCATGTTGATATAGACTATGAGGGATTTTGCCTTCCTCTGTAGTGAGGCACATGGCCTTACTTGAATCTGTTCAGGGTACTTTAACAAACCTTGCAGCAGCAGGACATTGACCACCACTGTTGCTTTGCTCTACCTGTGTCAGGGTAGGATGCTATGTATTGTAGTTGTGTTACACTGTTGCCTATGTAGTTAGTAATAGATTACACAAGGATTTGTACGGGATGGTTTGGAGAGGGGTGATCCTGCCTCAGACAGAGGGTTGGACTAGATGACCTTTAGGGGTTCCTTCCAGCTATACCTTCTTTATGATTTTTTTTTTTTTTTTTTTTTTTTTTAAACTTTTATGCACTTTTACACTCAACATTCCTTAAATGCAATTAATGAATTTTCTAGGATTTTAACAAGAAAAATGGTAAAATAAAAGACTGCTGCTATATTCAGTTATTCCCAGATAGCACTAGATTGTCCTGAACTGACCAACGTGCAAAGTCATTACTTTATATCAAACGCACACCTGTGTCCTATGGGGAAAGGCAAAAAGGATCCTGTGTCTTATTCCTCATGTAACTTCACAGAACACATTACAAAGACCCCCTATTAAAATTTAAATTTTACTCAGCTTTGGATTGCTTGAATATAAATACATCTAACAGATTTCTTTGGAAATACCCAACTAACAGAATCAAAAGTCAGTCAGCAATGACCTACTTTTCAACAGGATGGTCTTTAAACAACAACTTTCTGGTTTTATTTTTTGCTTAGTCAGACTTTCAAATATCCAGTTTATAATAAGAACTAATCTTCAAACTACCAAGGAGCAGCAGTAGCCAGTTAGCTGTTATTGAGCTTATACAACATTAAGGTCCCCTCCTCTAGATGTTCAGGTAAAGGTGTGATATAATCTGATGCACAATCCACACAATTGCACCCCCTGCCACGCCACCCACAGCAAGAGGCATGATTGTGGGATCCAGCATCAGATGGATCCAGCACCAAACATCCTTGCCAGTGCAGGACTGTGATCCTGGGCTCTCCCTGCACTGACATACTAGTACCAAGCTCCCACAGCTGCGAGTCCTGCAGCTGACCAGACTCCCAGTCTCAGCACCCAAGGGATGGTGCTGTGCCTGGGAGTCCTGTCAGCAGCGAAAACTTCCAGCTGCAGCAATGTATGGTGTAGCTGTGGGGGCATACCTTGCTATACATGCAAATTAAAGCTGGATAGAAACCAGCCATAAAAGTTATTACATCTTTTCCAGCTCTAACTCGATAGTTGGTTGGACTGTTTTAAGATGTGTTAGTTAATATGCACATATAACTGGTCTAAATTAACTGCACAATTAACTAGGTAACTGCATAACACATGTAACATATGGCAGAGGCCTACTAAGTGATCTTACAAACTATAGATCCTTAAGAATTCTCTCTCCCTTTTGCTCTACACAAAAGTAACCTTAAAAGAAGACAGAAAAAAATGAGGTATGACCAAATAGGTATTATGGAGCTTCCAGCAATTTGTACTAGTGGCTCAGTTGCTGAAAGTTAGATTTAAAACAGTTTCCATTAGCATAAAATTATCATGAAGTATGCCCAAAAGTTAAAGGCTGCTAATCTGAATGTTTTTTAGACAGAAGATTTATTTTAAGGCCCATCTAAAAATTTGAAACAGTGTAACAGGAGTAACATGAAATGATCAAGCTCCCTGAAAAACTCTATACTAAAACTGTTATCTCAAATGAAATGCTGATAAAAATGCAGGTATAGCTACTCAGGATAAGCAGCAATACATAACTAATTAATTCATAGCACTCATTATAATATTATCTAAAGAGAAAAAAAATTGCATCGTCTGTTCTTTTGCCAAGACTGTAGAACATAAAAGAACACTGAACAAAAGCATTTAGAGACATAACAGGGTAAAATGCTCTTATTCTAATGCAAGATGAAAAATCAATGCTGTGCTTTAAATTTGAAAACATCTGGATTACTCAAAATTTAGCGGTCCCTGATCCTAATGACTTTCAAAATACAAACTCTTGTTAGCTACTGAAGACTCTAAATAATATCAAGTGTATGGGGGCTCCTTTAGTAATTCTACAAAGAATACCAACAACAATGAATTAATAATTAAACTATGCATGACAATAACTGTTCCTATGCTGATGTGGACAGAAAAGAGTATTGTCCTCATCCCCACCTTCCTCCAATCACAAAACAAAATTACTTGATTTAGTTACTGCATCTCCCCATGTGGGCCCCATCAAACAAGTAAGAAGCTATTCTACAAGAAGTGCAATTTGTTCCAGGAAGAGATGCATTGCTATACCCACTCAATAAATGGACATAATGCATGTCTACCTTTCTGAGACTGCAAAAGAATTTAAAATGAGGATGCAGAACAGATACAGAGAAGAGAAAGGAGAGGAGCCCATAAAAATGTGTACTGTTTTCAGACTATTTTTCTCTAAATGCACTCTCTCTGTGACCACAATATTTATCATCAGAAACCTGTTTGCAACTAGTCTTTAGGTAAATGTAAATATGTGCACAGAAAAGCTCTGAAGTCTGAGAAAGATTACTTATTAAATTGCTTATCAAACTAATTAAATGAGAAGCAACAAGCAACATACCAATTAAGAGAAACACTAAAACATGACGCTACTTAAAGAAGCAAAAACATAAAACTTAAAAATATCCCGTGTCTACTGAATTTGTTGAATGCTGATGTTTGCTCCTATGTTATTCTCTTAGTGGAGCCAATGTGCATTACTACGTTTTGTGAATTGTAGCTTTAGATTAAAAAAATCTTAAAAATGTAGCAGGATAAGCAGTAATACACAACTAAACAATTCACAGCACTCGTTATAATATTATCTAAAGAGATAATCTTGTTCAAACTTAAACCTGCCAAGATGTCTCAAGTGACAGCTGAAAACAAATCTCTAACTGTCCAAACTGTGTATGTTTAAGGACTTTATTTCCAAATAAAGGTCTTCAAAGATTTTGTTTTAATGATAGTAGTTTATTGGAGAAATTAAATCCAACCATTTTTTGTCCACTGAAAAAGGTCACCCTCAGTAAAAATCAAGCCTGTAGGTTTCAAGAACTGTTAACGCATTTGGATAACTATTATCCTAAAGAATAACTGTATGGTGACTTACCTTAAAGTTGTTCTCTTTTGGCTTTCTCCTCATGATTATATTAAATGTCTCATAGACATCTTCTGTTCTATTTTGAATTGTATTTGTCATGTCCTGCTGATACTGATTAGGATCTAGAAACACTCTGTAAGTTCTAGAGTCTCCTTTAAGTCTTGGTTTGGGTTCAGGCCCTGAAAAAGAAATGGGAATCAGATAAAAGAAAGAAATCATGCTGAAAGCAAATTAAGAGTAAATCAGCATTGAATTGGATAAATTCATAGTGTGCAGATGATTTCTGTGAATCTTTAGAAGACATCACAATTAGTTTACTGGCATGCTTTCACATTATGTCTAAAAATGTTTTACAAACACGTCCATTTTATTTTAACGGAAAGAAAACACTGTGGACTATGGAACTATAATGATTTATACCATCTGAAAAAAATGCCTCATTTTTTCCAAAGACATACACAAAGGATTTTTTGAGCATGGTAATATTTTTTTAAATTATTAATAATGTTAATATTGTAGTATTTTTCAGTTAAAACATGAGAGAAGTCATTAGCTACCTCTCAAAATAAATACTTTGTCTATCAAAAAAAACAATAAAGCATCATCCTACCTTCTTCAATGACGCGGCCTTTATCATCCAACATGCCTTGGATTTCACATCCCCTGACATACACTAGGCCAATTTGCTCCACAAAGGGTCGCCTTCGATCAAATTTTGTGCCATAAGGTTGTGTGGGACGAACCGTAATCAAAAAACAAACGTCATGTTTACGGAGACCTGATTGAAAATACAGTACTTGGTTTATTCACTAATATTTGCTGCGTTGGTTCATTTACAAGCAACTGGAATATTATAAAACAGGAAACCCCTGCCCCCGCTTTTTGACTTTCAAGTAAGATCAGGAGTGACATCTGTTCAGTATTTAGAGCATGCTGTTTTAAGGCATGTGCCTTACTTACAGAGGGTCCAGAATCAGTTGTCTTTTCTACTTACTGGAATAATCCTTAGCTTATGCAGAATTATATAAAAAGACACTCATAAAATACTATAAAAATAAGGGAAAAAATGGGGTGATGTGATGCAGTAAATTCTCCTGCTAGACCCTGATTCAGCAGAATGCTTAAGGGATTTATTTAATTTAAAGCCCATTAGTATACTTCGGCTACTGAGACTACTCACATACTTAAAATTTAGGCACATGTGTGCCTTGCTAAATCAGGAGCAAAATAAGAATCCCTGCCCTTCATTCTTATTGGCAGCTGCTGATCTCTGTGATCTTATGACCTTCCCAATATAAATGTTAACAAATATGTATGTTAATCCCAGAGATGAACTATTTTCTTATTTTGCAATTTAAACAGCCGTGCAGCCATGGGGCTACAGACATTAAGAATAATAACTAATGTGGAAGTTTAATACAGCTCCCTGTAAGACAGATGTATATTTACATTTAAATACATTAACATTTACAATTCCTTGTTAATCATCAAATAATTTAATTAATAGAATTAATAATTACATAAACAAAACACTACAGCTACAAACACCGCTAGGATTATAAACTTCCCATAAATGTACTTTAAAGTTTCTATGGACACATTATATTCATATAATTGTTATTTTTACTTAATCACAAACTGTGGGACAAGTGGGAAAAGATCAAGAATGATGGAAATCTAACTACTACAAAACTACTCCAGACCAGACCAGACTAGACTGTCAGGTAATCAGCAAATAACTGTATTTAAAAGTTCAAATAAAAAATGTAAATCTGACTTTCTGGCAAGATACCACTTAATAAAGAGGACAGGAAAAAAAGAGGAAGCAACTATAGGATCAGCACACTTTTATATTAGTTAGCATTAGAGAACTTCCTAAAGAGTATGAAAAGATTAAGCCTAGGGAAATGGGGGACATGAGAGAAAGGTTTGAACTATAACAACATTCTCTCAACATTCAAAATGGGCTCGTGGTACCCCCCTGAAAACTATCTATTTTTTGCACAACTTTCTGCATATAAGCAATATCAAACATTCTACATATATGTCCAACATCCAGCTTTTTGGACAATACCTTGGCTCATATTCTGATTATTGTGTACATACTTGCTGTTGGCTTTCTATTCCATACAAGAATTCCTACCCTTTTTTCTCCATTTGACATCAATTGCCCTAATATGGAAATATTACTACTACTACAAAAAAACTGTTACATAACCAAACCTGAGTTGAGACTTAAAATCCTATCAATCACAATCTAAAAGTTATTTTTATTGCTATACACAAACAACTCTACTGCATGGTCCAATTTCACATACGTGCTTCATGACAGCCTTTACAGATAAACACATTATCCAACTCCAGCACATTCAACAGGTGTCTCCAGAATAGGAATATCTGTGCAGCTTGCCAACAAGGTCAACTCAGGTTTATTTCCCCAAGCAACAAATTGTTGCCTATAAACTCTACTGGGAAATATACGATATATGATGCTGCATTCAGGAATTGCCAATATTCAAAAGGCCTGGTCTGAGAAAAACAGATTTTAAGTCAAAACATACCCTTCAAATTTATTATAAAATAAAGCAGATGTGTTCTACAGTTGATAATGGGGCACCAATAGTATGTGCAACATCCTTCCAACTTTTTGTCTGATCTCTTCTTGTTAGCAGGCAGAGCATTGCCCTTATTACACAAATTGAGTTCCATCATAACTTAAATGGTATGTGTAACTGAAATATTCAGCACCTTGACTTTGCTTCAGTGACATATCCAATTGAGCAGCTGTCATGTCAACAATCCCGCAAGTCTTATTTATGGAGTGCTTTGGTCATCTCTATTGGTAAGATTTATTAATAAATTATGGACTCGCCAATTTTAACTTGTCAAAGTATCTCAAATACAAAGGCATTCTTTAAAATGAAAATAAAAGGCAGATATTTAAAATTCCCAGGAGTGGCAGACACATTATGGTAATTATCCAAACAACAATACAATATTGAGATAGGCGAGAGGTCAGAAAGCTATGGCATGCAGACCAGATTTGGCTTGCTAAATGATTTATCTGGGCTTCACCAGGCAGACAATGAATAGCATTTCAGCACTGGATCCATTCAGCTGCATTTTGGTAGTGGGGGGTTCCTGTAGTGTTTGGGTCACATACATAGGTAACAGCTAAGAGGGAAGCACCAGCCCACCTCAGATTGAGCTATGTTATTTCAACCCTGCCACACAAGAACTGTTGCCAACCCTTAATACGGGCAAATTTGCTTTGGAGATAATGGCAAAGAGCCTATCCAAATCAGTAGGCCTGCGGCCTCAAAAATAACTTATTTACAATTTCAACTGTATTTACCCAAATCCAAGATGACCCTGAATTTAAGATGACCCCCAACAGATTCTACACATGGAAAATTTATAAATTTGCTATAGTTTTCTATGAATCAAATCTAATTATTGAAGGATTGCCTTAAATTCATCCCACAACCACTGAAGAAGGGAAAAATAACAGGGGACAGGCAACAGAAGAAGCAATAAGAGGCAGGCAACTTGTCCCCTGCCTCTTACTACCTACCTCCCCCTTTGGGCCTGGTCCTTGCAGCCTGTTAAATGGTCAAAAAAAAAAAAAAACCCTTGTTCTGGAGCCGAGTAAATATAGTACACCTCTGTAAAAGCCATCATTTTCTTGTTGCAAATTTGCAGTCACCCAACGTTCAGGCCCAAAGAAGTATTGCACCACTGGAACAATTTTTATAGCCTGATCTACCACCTACTCAGCTAGAAAACATGTACAGTCTTAATAGTGGTTCATATGGTAGTTCTGCTAGTTGGATAAACAACACACTAACATGCTAAGGGGAATGGGTAGTTTCTGCATAGGAGGAAACACATTAACTGTGTTCTTTCAAAAGCAACCCTTTAAAGTGAGAGACTAATGTAGTGGATGAAAGCATGAAACTGTAGCTGGCACATCTTTGTAGAGTTTAAGAAGGTGCCAAATTGGTTAAGACATATTAATGGTCCAGAATATAAAAGATTAAAAGGCTGATGAGGAAGAGATCCTTTTGTCCTGCCTAGGTAGAGAGCAGCTTTCATTTCATATTTTCCATTTTGTTTAATATAACCCATACTTATTCAGTATGGCTCTCTTTAGAAGTTCAGCTACTTAGACTTTACCTAAACTAGTGCATTATCCAACACGTTGCACCTTTAAATCCTAGACAAGGCAAAATTTATAGTGTTGGGTATGCTACTGACTCTGAGTAAACAGAGCAGGTCTTTTAGTTCAGGTACTATAGTTTTACACTTAAATCCTGGATTCAAATCTCAATTGCTGACCCCTCACAGGGCAGTTTTACAGATCAAAAAATTGTTGATGCAAATCTCAACTGTTCACGCATCCCAGGGCAGTTTTATTGACATTTTCATGTTTTATGTTATGGATACCTACTAATTAATGATAATTTACATTACTGAAAACTTCATAATGATTTAGATTGATGGAAAGTGCAAACAGAGGACCTCATAATGGCTGTCAGCCTGCCATAAAAAAATGGGATATTTCCAACATGTGGAATGGATCACAGTATAAAAGAATACGTACAAACTGCCCAACTCCATTATTGAGAACATCACTCACCTAATGTAGTCATTTAAACATTAGTCACCAACCAGAACTTTTTTTCTGAGTATTAGGAGGAAAGTTTGTAGCAATTATGTCATAACTACCTTCAAGGCTAGGGTTCATGGTTTTAGACTGCATGAGAATTTAAAACAGGACAAGACACAAGAGGAAGCTCTCTGAGCTGGGAAAGAGTATAGTAGCAGTTCTGAAGCTCCTGTTAAAACTAAACTCTATAACCCAGGCCTAACCCTGGTATAGCTACTGCTATAGAAATAAAACAGGACAAGGATATTCAACACTGTACAGATATTATGAGAGCACTATATTTATTTCAAATACTGATACTTAAGATCAAATTGAAAAGTGCTTTATTGCTGAAAAAAAAACAAGTACCTTCCCATTCATCTTTGATGTTATCTCTGACATTTAAATTGATTGTAACATCTGCTCTCACTCGCATAGGCCAGTTTTCACCAATGTTGGGCTTTGCCACTTCTACGACAGTAAACGAGACAATGGGTTGTGCCATCCTTGCCCATCCACCGAACACAACACCTCCATATTCCGACAGCCTAAAAAGTAACATTACATTAGAGCCATTATTCAGTCAAACATTCTGATTTTTTTTAAACTGCTTTATTTTAAATATCAAAATCTGCTCCTGTTATTAAAAGATAAAAAACAGAATATCAGAATTTGAGGTCACTAAAGTAATTTTGGTGCATCCTGTAAACAAGAACCAAAACATAATAACACAAATGTACTTTTTAGTTGCATATTCTTCTAGTCTTGTCAGGATACTGGTAAACTCTGAACTGATGTCTTAAAAAACAAAATCACCCAAGCAGAAAGAAACTACTACAAATGGAAAAGCTACAGGGTATGAAACAGATACCATTCCATACAAAGCTGTAGTTGATTCATGAAGGAAACAAGACAATGATGACATCCAAGTAATATTTTCGCAAGCACTGACCACTGTCATAACAAAGTCGGTGATGATGTTTTTATAGACCTTATGGGAATACAGTTCTATCAATACCAAGTGTTTTTCCAAATCCAACATATAACTGTCGATAATTTGCATAATATTAAGAACAATTCCAACGTAGTGAAATTTTGTTATTAGCAACTAACAAAAATATTATCACGATGTGTCTAGAAATACTTTTCAAAATACAGTGGTCAAAAACTCTTACAAGTATATCCTCCTACAGGACCAAACCATATTTTCATAACATAATTAAAAGAATCTTACACACAAAACTGGTGCAACAAAATATTTTATAACACATACACTATATAATATTCCTGTTGTATATCATATAGCCAGATCAGCCAGTTACTACTGGGGTGACTTTTTTTTTTTAAATTTTAACACACAACACCAATTACTTATTTTCAAAAAACTGGCGGTGTTTCATTTGTTTTAACCAAAATTACCAAGGTTTCATCCTGCTGACACTATCCTCAATGTCCTGTCTGATCTCGTAAGTAGACTCTAAGCGGAAAAGATTGAAGTTCCGTAGCAGGTAGTCATGAAGAGTCAAAAACTGTAAATTCAGTTTCGGAAGAGCGAGACAACCTACAAGACAGAGAGGCATTAGAAGGATTAGAATTTTCTTTCTTTTAACCCAACAAATGTACTGGTTTTATTTAGTCACAAATACCACATGCAACTCCATTACTGAGCTAACGTCACAGCAAAGAAAAAAAATTTTTTAAATAAAAGACACACTGTACAGAACAGGTATAAGCCCTTTTTTTTAGTTTCTTAACTGATCTAGCTATACTATTTTACTCCTGTTGATGGAATATCAGCACACAACTATAGCGCTTAAAATAAACGGCACTTATCTTTGCACTGTTGTAGCAAATTATCCACAATTTAATTTTTTCACCAGAAGCAATCATAATACCAATGATAAATGATACAATGATAATGAAATCACTGAAACCTTGAATCACTACACCCAAACTACAATTTACCATGAGACAAAAGAGCATGAGACTTTACCATATGCCAAAAGCACTTAGGCAACTGCCTATGTGTGAATGCTTTTATCCCCGTAAATACCATAAGGTAAACCACTATGGCTTAACCTCTTTTGCTGAAGCTAAGCCCGTATCTTTGCTCTGAGCCAGCAGGCTCCATGCACACTGCAGCCTGGGACACTGAGCACAGCCCCAAGCCAGGGGCTCACGGCTGTCATGGGGGCTGGGCTGGGGCCATGCTCAGTGTCCCAGGCTAGAACAGGGATGGAGCCTACAGGCACAGAGCAGAAGCTGGGATGGAAGCAAGGAGAGCATAGATTGGGAGAAGGGGGGCAGACAGGGGACAGTGATGGCCGGGAGGCAGTCACAAGCACAGGGCAATGACCTCCCCCTACCACCTGCCTCCCCCCTGCAGTGGTGGGAGGGGTGAATTAGATTAGATTCTATATATGGAAAATTAGAACAAATTTATGGTCATCTGAACTTTTGTTTTTTATGCTGAGCATCTGCCACAGGACATGGACAAGCATACACAAGGAAAAGCTTCAAAAGGGGAGGGGTAAGTCTGCTGATACTTGGCCACACCACAGGATCCTATAGGGATAGAAGTAAGCTAAATCACTACAAATGTGACCCTGGATGAAGCAAGGTTAAAGCTGGAGCAATTTTGGTTAACTTGTATTGCTACTGGCTCATACACATGTAAGTCAGTGAAACAGCTGCTGTCCACTCCCCAGCAGCAGCCTCCCTCTCCTTATGAAGCCATTCCAAGGATACATTTACCCCTCAGAAAAAAAGTGAAGTCAACAAAAGTGACTAATCTGCTGCTAGAAAAAAATAAGTTTGCTTTGCCCATATTTAAACAAAGAAGTTCTGGTAGTCTCTGGAGCAAGAATTTGAAATAGACTCCCCTCAGAAGTGGTGAAAGCACCTACTCTGGACACATTCAAAAGGGAGGAAGGAGAACCTGGGAAACTATAGGCCAGTTAGTCTTACCTTGATCCTGGGTAAGCTTTTTGAGAGAATTATTCTGGCACATATCC
>NW_017729025.1:72407562-72411040 GCF_001723915.1 Gavialis gangeticus
GAGGTGAGGCTACAGGACCTGAACCTGGTCAGCTTCCACAAGAGAAGGCTGAGGGGGGATCTAGTGGCCTGTTACAAACTAGTCAGAGGGGACCAGCAGGCACAGGGCAAGTCCCTGTTCCCCCGAGCACTCCCAGGAGTGACTAGAAATAACGGTCACAAGCTGGCAGAGGGTAAATTCAGAGTAGACATCAGGAGGCGCTACGTCACTGTCAGGGCAGCTAGGATCTGGAACCAACTTCCAAGCGAAGTGGTGCTGGCTCCTACCCTGGGGGTCTTTAAGATAAGGCTAGACAATCACCTTGCTGGGGTCATTTGACCCCAGTACTCTTTCCTGCCATGGCAGGGGGTCGGACTTGATGATCTGCTCAGGTCCCTTCCAACCCTACTAACTATGAAACCATGAAATTTGGTAAGAGGTGCCATTCCGTCAGGGATATGCTGTTGCATTCCTCATAAAAATATGCCAAATTTGGAAAAAAGTACCCAAATTTCATGTAGATTCAGCAGAGGCAACTAAGACTCCCCAAATATCAGACATGCTCCACGCCCGAGACTACAGTGATGACTCCGGGCTGTCATAGGGCGTGCTAGGTCCAGCCACATGAACTCAGTGCAGGAAGACTCTCACATGCATGCTTTCACTTAGTTTTTTGTTATGATAGAGATAAATGCCCAATATGGAAGCACCTAATAGAGATATTCTATAATAAATTAAGACAGTCATATTATACTTACAGCAGCGGTTCTCAACCTTCTTTTGTCTTAAGGTACACCTCAGATATTGCTAACTCTTAACTTCAATTCATTTCTCGATTACAGAAAAAGTAACAGAAATTCTTTTGTCGCGAAATCAGAAAGACTACAACAGTCCAGGATATTTTTGACATTATGGATTCCTACTGGAAATCTGGATTTATCTCGTGAATCACATGTAGGTGTTTGCATGCCTACTATTAAGTGGCACCTGAGGGTACCATGGTATACTGGCTAAGAATCAATGACTGAAAGTTATGGAAATAAGTTTAAATATTTAATATCTCCATTAATAGCACATGGAAACTGAACTATTTAACACATTTTTCAAATGTTTTTGATAATCTTTTCTGAGCGTATGCAATTTTATAATTATTGTTAGTTCTGAGGATACACACTAGAGTTTAGGGATACTGAAATAGTAGCATGGCAAGTCAGAAAGCTATGGTCAAAACAAAACTCTCTTTTAAAAAAATTGTTTTCTTGCTTCTTCCCAATGAACATGCCAATTTCATCTGAAATTTACAGTCAATAAAAATAAAACCTTTTCTTCTAGAAAAGTTAAATGATACTAAAATAGGCAAAAAGCAAATACTGAAATATAAATGAAAATAAATGCCCAAACAGAACCCATTAGATCAGTACTTTAAAGGTACCAAGCTATATTTAATGACCAATAAAATGACATAAGTTCACTGAACTATACAGCTTTAAGAAAGAGCTAAATATCTTTCAGCAAACATACCTTCTCCAGAATAGTACTCAGTTGGGACAATATTTTCATCCCAAATAATCTTCTCTGTGGGATACAGAGGCATCTGGTTGAGCTGCTGAATCTGCGATATTCGACGCTCATGACGGGACACCTGAGAAAGAGAAAAGCCCTATTTATAGCAAATGACTCTTAAAAGCTCATTGAAGTTAACAGACCAGGTCCATAAAGAATATGGCAGGGTCCCAGTGATAT
Organism: Gavialis gangeticus; assembly: GCF_001723915.1. Taxonomy (NCBI): domain Eukaryota; kingdom Metazoa; phylum Chordata; order Crocodylia; family Gavialidae; genus Gavialis; species Gavialis gangeticus. Next base: position 72,409,285 of record NW_017729025.1, read on the forward strand.
ATTATCAACATTCTGAAACATTTCAACTCCAACTGAACACAAATGAAACCAAACAAAGATATCATCACAGATTAGTTAACATGTAGTCCAGTAGTATCAGGTCACATATGGCTTGAGCACAGAACATGAGAATGTCTCACTGCAATTTGGGTGTCTTGGTTTAAGAATTACCCAGGGTGGGGGTAATGGGGTGTTAAGAAATATATTTTTACTCCACAAAAGACAATGGTAGACATTTAAACCAACCTACAGATGTCCTGTCCCAGCTAATTAATCAAAAGAAAAATGAAGTTGGAAGCATTTAGCTAAAATTCCCCAGAGCTTAAAGTTAAAACGAAGGTAAAGGACTTTTTGCTATCTTTTTCCCCAATGTCAATCTTTGTTTACAACAGTTATGTTTGATATTTTACGTTCAACAATATTTATAAAAACCCACATTTGGAAAAAAAATCCACCTACTAAGATCTTTTAATGGCAGCAGGAGCATTCACAATTAGACTTAGTGTTGCTTATATACAAATACGGAAAAATACCTTGAAAATTTAAAATAAAGTCAGATACATAAAAATGAAACTCTGAAAAGCAACCAGACCAGTGGATACATTAATATGCCACATATCTTAACTGACCATTTCAGAATTCCTTGGTCCCCCCTTCTCTCTACCAATGTTACAGAAGTGTCTCTCATTGGTGTACTTAAGTTGAGCTTTTTTAAAAACCACCTAAGGTATCTGAATGTTCAGTTGTCAACTGATGTCTAAATCCATCTAGGGCAGTGGTTTTCAACCTGTGGTCTGTGGACCCTATCACCAATCAAAAGTATGTGAATCTCCACACTTACAATTCAAAGGAGTCTGGCCTGCCATTCAAAATTTTTTAGGGGTCCACAAATGAAAAAGGCTGAAAATCACTGATCTAGGCAGCTTTCAACATTAAAGCCCATCTGTATTTTTATGCAAGTCTAGGTAGCCTGATATGAAAGCATGTACATGTTTATCAGCTCTCAAACACCTGCCTCCAGCACTCTCCTGACAGCCTCCAACATTATTGTGGCTAAGAAATGAGACTACTTTGTATTTTCCCATTTAAAGAAAGATGAGTGGTTAACTTGATTTCAAATTATAGAATAATTTCCAATTTTCCAAATCACTATATTACTGTCATTTGTAAGTAATTTTCTCAGTTAAAAGCTCCTACATAGCCTACAGTATTATAGTTTCAGTGACCATGTCTACATGAGATGCTGACTGCGCAGCAACATCACATGGCAAAAAGCGTGATGTGACGCTACTGCGCAGTAGTCTTGGGCTACTGTGCAGTCAGCATCACAAAAAGCTGTTCCTTAGCGCTACTAACTGCGCAGTAACTCCAGTTTCAGTTCAATCATTTAGTACCTGTTTATATAAACAGGTACCAAATGACCATCTTCAAAAAAGGGAGGAAGGAGGACCCGGGAAACTATAGGCCAGTTAGTCTTACCTCGATCCTAGGCAAGCTGTTCAAGAAAATTATTCTGGCACACATCCATGTGAGGCCAGCAGGGGACTGCATGCTTAGGGGCAACCAACACGGGTTCATCAGTGGCAGGTCCCATCAGACCAACCTGGTGGCCTTTTACGATCATATCACCAGATCATTAGATGCAGGGGTAGCAGTGGACATAGTCTTCCTGGACTTCCGGAAGGCTTTCGACACTGTCTCTCACCCCGTTCTCATTAAGAAACTGGGGGGCTGTGGTGTAGACACCCACACAGTC
>NW_017729025.1:72411097-72428742 GCF_001723915.1 Gavialis gangeticus
AGTGACCAGAAATAACGGTCACAAGCTGGCAGAGGGTAGGTTTAGGTTAGATATCAGGAGGTGCTACTTCACAGTCAGGGCGGCTAGGATCTGGAACCAACTTCCAAGAGAAGTGGTGGAGGCTCCTACCCTGGGGGTTTAAGAGGAGGTTAGATGAACACCTTGCTGGCGTTGTTTGACCCCAGTACTCTTTCCTGCCATGGCAGGGGGTCGGACTCAATGATCTGCTCAGGTCCCTTCCGACCCTAGAAACTATGACTGCACAGCAACGACTGCAGTCAGCATCTTGTGTAGATACAGCCAGTATTTGTGATCTTACTCCAGTCGAGGAAAAAAAAAAAAAATCAAAACAAATAAGAAATTCAAGTAGCACTGGTGTAGTTTACCAGCAATTCTAGCAGCAACTCTTTTTCATAGCTTGTATCTTCCCTTTCCTGTAAAGTTGGTAACAAGCAGAGGTATGATGCCACCTGGTGGAGCGTGTTTGAACTGCATAGAATAAAAACAGACAAAAGTTGTTGCTATGTAATTTTTTACTTTTACAGCTGTTAAAACATCCTAAATGGCTTGTGTTCTCTAACTATAAAAACCACATACCAAGAAAAAAAGCCTTAGCATGGCTTATAAATTCTTTTTAGTCAAGCAGTCTTGTAATTTCCATGAAAAATCAATGTAGCATTTACACAATTATAAAAGTGATTAAAAAAATGACAGCTGGGGAGCACCATTCAGAAAGACTTTGGATACAAGAACAGAAAAACAGTCAAATTTTCTAGTTAAGGTTTTAATTGTCATCATTATTTCACTGATTCAATAGCAGTGGTTAGGCATCTTAACTTTTGGAACAAGTACATGGTTTGTTTTTTTACATCTCCCCTCCCTTCCCCCACCTCCCAACCAAGAAATGTTGTCATGGTATCAATAATTCCATTGCTGATCTTAATGCTGCATATAACAACAACTTAGGACCAAGATCATTCTTCATGTTTGGCTAATTATTAACCATTCATCCCCAAGAAAAGTCTTGAGGTATGCCTAGTTTTGCTGTGGGGCCTTATGCTGCAAACACACATGCAGGTACTTTTCCTCAAACAATTACATACTAATAATTGTTTATACTGCACATAGCTCCAATGTAGTCAAGAGATTAAAGGCCTCCAGATAAATGACAGATAAATTAGGTCTGAGAATCCTTGATTTACACTACAACATTCTGATGAAAAACTTTTGAGTACATGTCTTCTATAACCAAACTCCCCCCACACTCCCATTTTCTGCTTATACCATCTCTTCCACACTGAAGGAGTTACTGCCACTGCCCGTGAGAAAGTGCATGTAAACACTCCTGCTCCTTCTGCTGGCTTTAGCAGCCAATTCAGCAACTGGTATCTTCCCAAAGGGCCGTTTGTGATCAGTTAAAGCAGCTGCTACAGTGGGACTGCAGAGCAGTCAGAAACACATGGATATGTAAGCTTTTGGGAGGCTCTGCAGGGGCAGCCACTATCTGCAGTCAGAACTTCTTTCAGCATAACCCAAGTAAGTGTATACAAGGACTCAGACTCCCCAGCCAAGTAAAAGCAATACAAACTATTTGCCTAAAGACACCCAGCCAGAGGCAAGTAGAGGCGTACTGATAGATTCTTGGGGCTGATATTGACAGTCGATTTTTAAGGAGGCATATCGGCTGAAAGCAATCAGATTTCCAATACATAGCCTGGCAGCTTGTAGAGTAGTGTCCAGCTGGTTAGTCTGTTGTGGTAAAAGGGAAGGGGCGTGGGGGCAGGCAGGGGAGTAGATCGAGGTTCCTGCAGTGAGAGAGGGACTGGGGTTGGCATAGGCACTGACTAGCTGGGGTGGGGCGGGGCAGGACAGAGGCTGGAAAACCAAAAGATAGGACAGACAAAACTTAAAAAAGAAAAGTTAAATTTGTTGCTTTACCTCAGTGGTCCAAAGAACGTCAACAACGAATCACGTGTGTCAACCGCTGCCACGTTTGAGAGAGCAAAGTCATAGAGTTCTGGGAAATGTGCAAAAGCCGCTCTCTAAAAATGCCCACAAAATTCAGTGAGATATTCAACCAACATTGTCTATATATTAAGTCCAAATATAACAGTGCAAAATACATTGACAAGCAGTAAAAAAATAGAATGGCGCAAAACATGAATATTCTTGAACTGCATCTTCCTGCATATATGAAAGCACTACCAGAGGAGGAATAAAAAAAGCCAACTGTTCACAAAGAAGATGTTCATTGTTTTTACGTCCTCCTTCACTAAGGTGCATCTTTTCCAACTTTTCCAAACGCATTTCAATGCTAGACAATACTGCTGGAAAACACCATCACAAAGGATAGCAATTTAAATCTGAGCAAGATATGACAAGACCATAAAAAACTTAGGGATTTCATCCACCAAGGTTTCTTGATTTTTGAAGTAAAAATGGATATGAAAAAAAATCAAAGAACCTTAGAGGTTACAGTTCTGACTTGCTGTGAACACCTAAAGGGAAATAATTTCATGGTCTAATTAACACCATTCAAAGTATTTGTATTTATAATTGTATGAAAAATGTATCAAGGCATCTTTAAATGAACACAGGTAATGAGGACCTTGGTTTTACATCCTACCTGAAAGATAGCACTTTTAACAGCACACTTATGCTGAGGAAAGTGCCACCTATTGAATAATCACTGTCTAGTGCACCTAGCTTTTCAGTCCAAATAGTCGTGACTGACCCTTGTTAGTTAATGAGTTGACAAGATCCAAACTGGAAAGAGTAGTTTTACAGCAAAAAACAGACCTACTAATCTGTACATACGGACTGGCTATCTATGTGCATAAAATTTGAAATGTGTTAAATGAAAGCCTTCAGGATCTTTGAGTAAAGGTATATAAACTAAATATTAGTTTAAACACTATTCCTTGAATACAGCAAGAAAAAAACCCAAGAAGTTTCTTTCTAAGAACACCAGAATCACAACCTTGGTTGCAAATTGAGGTTTAAATAATAAAATTGAAACTCAGGCTTTTACCTACCTGTAGAGAAGTAATTCTATCATAGTGAATTGTAGTCATTTCATTTGCAGTCAAAGCATTTCCAGTCTGGTCATTGATTTCAAAGCCAGTATAGAATTTAAGCATATCCAAAAGCTGAAATAAAAGTACATGAAGTTTAGAGATGTGTATGACAATGGGGTATATAACTGCAACTTAGATTGTATGACAATGGGGTATACAACTGCAATAAAAGACCCTTATAATAAAAGGGATTAAATACAACTTCACAAATGTAAACACCTTGGAAGATGCATTTTTAGCAAGATATAGGTGGACATTAAAGCAAAACAACAAAACACTTGAACGGACTGATTAGCAATGTCAAAAATAACTTGAAAATTATTTAATCTAACAGCTTTACTACATTTTAAGGCAATCACAGCATAACCCAGAACATCTACCTGTTCAAACATATGCAGAGTTGTACAATTTAATTATAGATCTCCATATGGAGATGTTATCCTTCTGTCCACAGGCATATTAAACTGAATGCTATTCAGATGAATCCTTAGACAAAGGATATACTTGTATAAAGAATTAATTATTCAAGTACTATTTGATTACACAGTATCATTTTAAGAAGGACAATTCAGGGTAGATAAAAATCAATGATTTAAAAAAAACCCAAACAAAAAATTGATTTTTAAATTTAAAATCAGATTTTTTAAATTTAATCATGTTCTGATTCTTTTGTTAAGATACTTTAAAAATCACAACAGGCCATGGACTATATTAGGGGCCCAATCTTATGGGCTTCCCCAAGGCTCCTCTATAGATTAGTAAAGATGAAAGAAACCCATTCTGCCCAATGGAACTCAGTGCTCAGTCTAGAACAGGGGTGCGCAAAATGCGGCCCGGGGACTCGATGTGGCCGGCCAAGCCATTCTATCCAGCCTGCGGGGCCCCTAAAAAATTTAGTAAATTAATATTTACCTGCCCTGGACTGCCTGTCATGTGGTCCTCAATGGCTTGTCAAAACTCAGTAAGTGGCCCTCTGCCCAAAATTATTGCCCACCCCTGGTCTAGAAGATCCTACTAAGCATCTCTGTGATGCTTAGTTTCAGTTCTCAAACTGTGGACTTGTCTCCAGAGATAATGCACTTTTTGTAGAAACCAAGGATTAAGTCAAGGTTTCCTGACCAGTGATTTAAATTGATCTGATTTAAACCAAGCCCACCCTGGAAAAATACATCTCAGAAACATTCAAACATGTTAACAAGCAGGATACAATCACATGCCTTAAGGTAGCCATCTCCTTCAAGAGAGACTGAATTAATAACAATTAAAAAGCAATGGTTATCAAAGACATTCATATAGAAGCTAAAGCAGAGACCAGCTGCACAGATTACATCTGTGCTGTTCAATTATAATAAAGACAATGCTGTACTAGCAAACCACACCTGCTCCATGCACAGTATTTCATGAACCAGAAAATGTAGTAATGTTAGGATAATACTGAGTGCACACCAGTAACCTCTTCCTCTCAACAGAGCTTATTAGTACACACAGGCAAACTAAGGCAGCTAGTTACAGTACATGGGATTTGAGAAATAGTACATGCTGACTGGGCAGGGTGTCAATATAAGACTTCCATGCACCATATTTGAGCACCATAAATAAACCTACAGGAAACTTAGCTTAGTTGCAGTGAGATGAAGCTGCAAAAATATATCTTAAAGTAACTTCATTTATATAACTAAGCAGTACTATCTATAAATAGTTGCATAAGAAATGCAATGAAATGACAATGAATTTACCTGCTGGTTATAAGCTGGCGAGGGCAGTTTTAACAGTGCCACTATTCAAATTTTATATTACTGAAGTAGGATTTCAAGAACCCCTCTAATAAAACTGAAATGAAAATAAGCAACAACTTCTTGGAATATGTGGAACACTATGGCCACATATAGGTGCTACATCTGTATGGGAGAAAAGCCTGTCTCCTAGCACAAGGAGTATATATCCATTCAAGGGGTTTACGTGAAAGAAAAATGGTTCTTCCTCAAGGAAGTTCTACCTCTTCCAACACTTCTTTCCGATTCAGAAAGCATCCAACAGTTCCTTCTCTCCCTCCAAGGGAGAGGAAAGGAGGGAGATCACTGGCTGCCTAACAGCCATCCAGGTGGAAGGTACCAGGGAGCCTTGTGGGGAGCTTGCCCAATCCTACCAGTGACTGGTGGGACAAGTGCGGGGGGCCACACTCCCGCAGCAGGAGAAGAGTCTAAAACCTGAAACACGACACACAAAACTTAGTGATGCATGATTTAGTGACATTCACTCAGGAGGCAGATGTGCCTGGGTTCCAGACCTGGAAGAATGTGCCCCAGCAATTCCCCAGTTCCCAGCCCCTGGATTTTAAATGCCATTCCCATCATCCAGCTGGGCTGAGAGGCAGGTATTGCAAATCCCACAGGACCTGGAACCGTGACAGGGAAGGTGTTGCCACCAATCAGAGGTGGGGAATACAAAGCCACAGGATCTGAGAAAGCTAACCCTGTCCTCAGACTGTAAATGCTACCCTGCCCACTTCCCCAAGGGCTTTAAATTCTGTGTGCACTGCCAGTTGGGGCAATTTAGAAGCCAAAGAGGCAGGACCCAGGGTTGGTGAAGCTATCTCTAGCCCCGCTTTCCTGTGCCTCTGACTTTAAATCACTCTATGTCCAGCCTGCCTGGGTTAGACAAAAGGTGATTTAAAACCCAGGGGCTGCCTCTTTACAGCTTGTTCCCTTCCCAGGCAGGAGAAGGTAGGCTGTCAATTAATGGGCTTCCCCTAAAGGCACAGCTGGTCCACTGAGCAGCTCTAACAACCCTTGGCCAGAAAATTTCCCTTTGTAGCTCTCCAGCCAGGAGACTGGAATGCATATATAACACTCCAGCTCTGAAAAATATCCTGGAATAAATTCTTACCAGCAGAAATGAACACCTGTCAGTAGCTTATGTCTGCACAAATACAGAGGGCTGATAAACTAAAAAACAGCATTATAAAGTAGCAGGATTTTGGTCCCAAAAAGTACCTTTCCTTAAAAAAGAATCAAAATTCCATGCAGCACCTCTGGATGGCAAGACCCAAGTTTATCTGAATGTAACCAACTAAGAAATGGACTGTGCTACTTTAGACACTTCAATGCAACTAAAAATGAACACACACCAGAAGAGAGAGTTTCTCTCTTTTCAAAGGGCACAACTGCATAATACAAAGACAGAAACATTTTCATTCACTTGAGAATCGAGAAACTCTTCATTAATATAAACATTAAAGATTACCTGGCAGAAGAGATGGCCCTCTTTTTCCCTTTTAGCAAGACTGGACAGGTAACAGTGAACAACAAGATGGGAGTCATCTAATACTGTATTAAACCAGCGCCGGGTGGGCAACAAGGCCTAGAACACATAACTCTGTATTAGCAGTTTTATCATGCAGTGTTTTAGAAACCTTTGGCTCCCTACCTGTTTATTTTGAAAACAAAGGCAAAAATTAAATGCTGAGCAACTAGCAGGTGATATTATTTATGTTACTTATGCCGCAGATTCTCCTAATGACTCTAATGTGCCACTTCCAATCCAAACACTAACTCTCCTGTACTGCCCAAAGCACAGACAAGACGAACATAAAATTTACTGTTTATAAGCCTTTGGTTTAAGATTCAGCAGGCTACCATTTTAGCATATTCTCCCCTCCTTTGAATTTCACCCTGTATTTGCAAAAGTTTGGCTTTCATAATTAGGTAGGTGTTTCTAGTTACCAGGATCCTAGCAAAGTTTATTAAAGAAACACTTAACTTCTGTATGCCCTTTATCACTCAGTATGAACTGAAGTACCCATATTTTTTGTTCCTGTAAACATCAGTATGTTTACTAACACTGAAATGATTTAAAATAATATAAATGAAATAATATTCAGTAGTTAAAATCAACTGAAATTTGTCAATTATAAAACTTCTATTTAGTTAGACAATGCAAACATTTCACCGTAGGATCTGTCTGTCTTTTGTTCTCATGAAGTTTTGGCAAGAGAAGCAGTTTCCTTCAGCACTACATCCACTATCATTTAATGAATTCATCACAGTGTTTAATACATGAAGCCATTACCTATCCCAAAGGCTTATTCACTGTGAGTATAACCGGAAAGTTGAAACTTTTAATTAAGTATGAAATCTTCAGATTAATTTTTGAGTCTCTTGGACAGTGCTGTCAAGTCCACGAGTTTTCACTAACTACATTTAATTTAAGAAATGATGGGCAACTACAAATCAGTTGGCTTTAAGAGCTACCTATGCATTTTAAAGCTGCCAGGGAACTGTTTGAAATGGCTTAATGGGACAGCTTTTGTTATGGATTCAGAGCTTTGAACATTTTAATTGTTTGACAAAATTACTGCCTCAGTTCTAATACAGTCAGCTTTAAACTGGTCAGCTGAAGTTCCGTCTCTTCTGCACACTGGGAATTTAGTTCTATTACAGCTACTGATGGTCATCTGCAAGTCTCACTTGCACGAACTCCTAATTACAAACAGGCAAGCAACTACTTGCACAGGTTCAGTCAGTCCAGTTTCTAAATGGAGGTAAACTGCATCAGTGCAAACCAGGACTTATAATGTAGGTAAGATCAAGTTCTGCAGGACTATTCAGTGGATATGGCAACACTTGCTAAGTTACCGTGGGCTAGTTTTGGTAATATGACATAAGAAAATTATGTTCACTAGACAGAAATTTAACCCATATCTGTCTGAAACAGTCTGGAAGCAAAGAGTTGAAAGTAAACATTGAGTATTTGCTCATTCCAAAAATAATGACCGCTTGAGGTCAAACATTTTGTTTTATGGGTTTCTTACCTCTAAGTCTATCGTGAGTTCAATGAATCTTTCACAGTAATGAACTTGGTCCATGGAAACAGGACCTAAACACAAGAAAAGAAAAGGAAGTCAGAAACTCCTGTATTCTTCAATATTACACATTTTCACCACAGGTTTTAAAAACTGTCAACATATTTCCAATATTTCAACAAGAACTAAACACCTGGAGCTGACAGGCTTGTTAGCTACTATTGTGTATCAGATTAATACAGTAGATTACAGGCTGAATATTCCAGTGATCTGAAGCATTTGCCCATAACAAGAGTAGATTTTGGGTGAAACACCCATGAATAGGATTTTCAGAAGTCACTAGTAATATTAAGTACCTTAATTTAAGGGTGGGCAATTTTAGATGCTATAAAGGGATCTGACTACTCAAAAATGTTCATGGTCTGCCTTCAGACTTTAAAGGGCTTGGCTTTCAAATAGTATAAAATCTGAATATTCCAAAAGTGACATGTCAATTTGTATGCTTTTTAAAAATATAGTCTTTGCAGTTGTAGAAACAGTCAGTTTAGAAATTTGAAATTTTCTCAAGCTGTAAGCCTCCTGGGCTGACAGAGAATCAACTGCAAGACTATTCACAGCAACCAGGTTACCAGAAGGAACAAACCAAATGCACCCACTACTATACAGATACAGTATGGATGCCTAAAAGGTGCAGTGAGATTCCTTCTCCTAGCCCCTATGAAATCTCCCTGCATCTACCCTGGTGACTCCAGATTATCACCAGAGGGTGCCTTAAATGACACGTCCCAAGTTACATCACAATGCTAATACAGGAAGGAATCATGGTTTACTTAAATATCCCCTGATGAAGTGCCAAAGGGTGCACAAGAAAAGCATCATTCAAACAGATTGAAAGTATAACTTATTATAAATCTAAACAAACAAAACCTATCAAAGTAAAAAGGGACAAGGGGACAAACTAAAATAAACAGGGGGCCAGAATAGTCTAAAAAAACTAAAATGAAACAAAAAAAGCCTTTTCCTCTTTCCCACCCCCACCCCCCCAAAAAACCTAGCCTTGAGGCATTTGCATGTTTTTGTTTTGTTTTAAAGAAAAAAAGATGCATCCTGAAGGATGTACAGTGCAGGGCTATTAATGATTTACTGATTATTAATGAAGAAGATTTTCTCTCTGGCAGGACTAGGAGCAAGAGACTCAACCTGGAGGAGAGGAAATTTAGGTTGGAGATTAGGAGGAACTTTCTGACTATGATGGTGGTCAAGCATTAGAACACACTACCTGGAAAAGCTGTGGGATCTCCATCCCTGGAAATTCTTAAGAGCAGGTTGGACAGACACTTGGCTGGATGGTTTAGTCAGGGATGAGACCTAAGCACATGCTGAAATTCATCACTAAGTTCCAAGGCAATGAACTCAAATGTTTTGCTTAATTGAGTAATTAAAGGTGGAAAGAAACTTTTGCAAAGTAACATGTTTTTTAAATTAAATCACATGGATCCATAAAGGTGGACACATACCTGAGACAGGTATTGATTTTAGCACAGAGAGAAATTTCTGGATGAGCTGTGAAAGGAATCTTCTTTCTTGGTATGCCCTAAAATGAGACAAAATTAGTATTACAAAAATTCAAACCAAAGAATATTACATCTACTACCAGCATAACAGGATCTTAACTCAGTTCTTAAGGTCAGTTTCATCGATGCTAGCTAGGGTCGGAAGGGACCTCAACAGATCATAAAGTCCAACCCCCTGCCTAGGCAGGAGAGTGCTGGAGTCAGATGCCTATCCATAAGAATTTATCCCCCTGTCATTGCAATCACTCCTACTCAACCCAGACGGGACTTGAACTCTGATCTCCCACATGGTAGGCAGACACTCTACCACACAGACACCAGTGCTGGAACTGATATTCTGATTAATTTGTGTGGGGACCAGTGCTGACCAATTTACTATGGTCAACATTTTTGTAAAAGTTTCCCAAAGCTTTGTGATTTATGTTAGCAATAATATATCCTTTTTTTTTTTTTTTTTTTTAAACGCACAGCAAAAAATCATTTTTCTTTAGTGCCAAAGTGACTAACCTGGTAGCAAAGGCAACATTTGTATACTTACTGTATATAAATGACTCACCAATTACCAGAATAGTAATGAGGTGTTACAGAATGTGTTGATACATTGCCTGTACCTCCTTGCCCCACCCCTCCCCTAGCCCAGTGGTGGCCCAGGTATTGAAGGAAGTTCAAAAAGGCTGCTCCAATGAACAAAGTCCCCCAAAAGGAACAAATGCAAGAAACACTTTAAAAGAAAAAACTGAATACTGACAACACAAATAATTTAAAACAGGAATCTATCTGTATCCATCTATACAGTCCAATAAAATACTTAGCCTAAATACAAGAATCTTAAAAGCCAAATTTCTAAGTTCTAAAATATTAAAAGCCACTAATGGGTGGCCAGTGTTAGGGACAGCTTTACCCAAGTTTGAGACTAAGTTCTAAAGAAGCAAGGAGCTTTTTACATCAGCTGAAGGGAACCTCAGCCTAAACATGAGTTCACTTCAGGAGGAACTTGTCTTAAAGCAATACACAATGTTATCCCCTCAACACAACATGAACCATATGAAGTGCCTAAATAAAAAAATTACAACACAAATATGGTAAAAAGGATGCACCTAAGTCACCCTGCAGTCAAGATGAAGCCAACTGACCTAATGCTGATCTAGGTGGCCAAGAGCTGATCTAACTAACTTAGACTTGACCTTTCCCTTAACTTACAACTTCATTTAATGCTACTTCCATTAACCTTGCTTGTTAGCAGGATGAATAAAAATTAACAATTTTTTAAAATAAAAAACACTGATTTATTTAAATCAGATTTTTTTTTATTTAATTATGTTTTGATTTTTTTTTAAGATGCTTTTGAAAAAAATAAACATATAAAGATAGTTTTAATTAAAGATATGTTAAACCTCAAAGACAACATGGATATTCAGTTGGTCTAATAAAAGACATCTACTCAAAGAACCTTCCTGGCCTCATCATGGAATAGGGATTATGACTTCTAATTATATACTATTTGAGACAATATATTCATGTAACCTTTTCAGAAAAGTTTTATAAATAGGTCACAACAGGCCACTGACTATATTAAGGGACCCAATCTTATGGGCTTCCCAGAGGCTCCTCTATAGATTAGTAAAAGATTAATGAAACCCACTCTACCCAATGGGACTCAGTGCTCAATCTAGATTCTATAAAATCCCATTAAGCATCTCTGTGATGCTTAGTTTCAGTTCTCAAACTGTGGATTTGTGTCTCCAGAGATCATACGCAGACAAGGGTAGATGTAGTACCTTTTATTAGAGCAACTAAATAGTTGGAAGAATTGTTCTTTGCAGCTTTCGGGCACAACACTCTTCTTCAGAAATAAGGAGAGTTTGTTGTCTCCAGAGATAACATCCTTGTTAACAGTAGTATATGGAGATGAAACACCCGATTATCAGGGATTCAGGTTTTCTGTTTCCCATGGAAAAACAGTAAACCACAGATTTTGCCTTTTACCAAAGTCAAACATGGATTTCTTGATTTACCAGAGAAACCCATGGACAGAGCTGACCCAAGCAAGGTGTAGGGCCCAGGGTAAATCAGCTTGTCCACTGGCAGTACAGATTCACCATGGCCACTCTGCTCAACTCCGCAGCGCCACCCAAAGACCAGGGCCCAGGGCAGTTGCCCCAAATGCCGCCCGCCCCCCCCACCCTGGATGGCCCTGCCCGCAGATTTTGCAATGAGCTCCCCTGCCGGCTGGCAGAGAGCAGGAGGAAGGCGTGAGACAGGGGGCACCGTGTGCATAAACATGCACATGGCCCCAGGCAGCCTGCAGAGCAGCTCAAGCAGGTATTGGGGGAGGGAGAGGGGGACCGAGGCCCCTGTAGGGAGGGAGGGAGGGAGAGAGCTGGGCAGGGCTGGGGATGCTGCCCAGCCTGGCAGTGCTTTGGGCCCAGGGCCGCAATGCACAGCTGCAGGGCATCAGTGGGGAGCAGGATGGGGCTGCGGGTGCTCATCCAGGGAAGGGGGAGGGCCAGCTCCCCACTGCCATGTGCACTCCCAGGGGCAGGAGGAACAGCCCCATAGATCTGTACACTGCACAGGAAAGGGCTGCAGGCTTGAGCTCCTGCCCTGCTTCCCTAGGACCTCCACAGTGCAGTGGGCACAACACAGCGCTGTAGGGCACAGCGGGGCTACCAGGGATCTCCTCGCCGCTGAGAACTCCACACTGCCCTGGCGACGAGCCACCTGCGCATGCCACTGCTTTGAGGGGTGCAACCCCACACTGCTGGTCTCACTGCAGCCCTGCACTCAGGGCATTCATTGTCAGGGCAGCGCGGAGCTCACAGCAACCAGCAGCTTCTCTGTGCAGCTCTTCTGCTCTTTGCCATGCCAGGTTGTGCCTGATGGGCTGCGGAGGCCCTGGGGGAGGGAAGCAGGGCATCAGGAAACAGTGGGCCTGGACACAGAAGCTGCTTGCCACTGCAAGCTCCGCACTGCTTCCCTTCCCCAGGGCCTCCACAACCTGGCAGGCGTAACCCCAGTGCAGCAGGGAGCAGCGGAGCCACACGGAGAAGCTGCTCACTGCTGCGAGCTCCACGCTGCCCTGGTGCTGGCCTGTAGTGAGAGCAGCAGCATGGGTTTGCTCCCCTCAACGCAGTGGCACGCACAGGAGGCACATTGCCAGGGCAGAGCAGAGCTCTGGGGGAGGGAAGCAGGGCGGGAGCCTCAGCCCACAGCCTGCACCTACCCTGCATACAGATCTGGGTGGTGCAGGCCCCCCCTGCGCCCAGGCGTGTGCACAGTGGCAGGAAGCTACCCTGCTTGAGCCCACAGCAGGCAGCAGGGGGGCGTAGGGGCAGGATTTGTGATTTTTTTTTTTTTAAATCAGGAAAAACAAGGATCCCTGCTGATTACCTACCCAATTAGCTCTATTGTCTCTCTGCAATTTTGTGTACACAAAGTCAAACCCTTACCTTTCTCTAAAAGTACAGTTTCAAGAATTTAAATGAATAGAAGATAACAGACAAGAACGCACTTTTTAAAGAAAACAATGATTAAATTGAAACTTCCTGGCCAGCGATTTAAAATGTTTTGATTTAAATCAAATCCACCCTGCTTGTTAGCCTGACTCATGCTAACTTGCTCTTCGAAGGCAACCTAGGGCCTACTAAAAGGCCTAGACACTGTAGAAGCTGATAGGGAATTTAAACTTTTAGAAGCTCTACAGCAGTGGTGGCTAACACACAGTATATGTGCCACAAGCAAACCAAGAATCCTGGATGCTCAATTAAAGGGGTACCAGTGACATAAGTCAGGGTGACAGGGATTGGAGAGGCAATTAGTTCTGGCTCAAGGGTTTGGCCTCATGAGAACTGTGGGGGTAGGTGCTACCAAATTAAATGTTGCCACGTCCCAGCAGTGACAGGATTCAGCAGCACTGGGCAATGCTGATGGCTGATCATTAGTTGTATATGTTTGTCTAAATAAATCATTATTTGTAACCACTGTATTTTCTATTTTAAAGCATGTGAACAAAAATTACAGGTAAATCACATAGGCAGACACGGTTCTTTGGGTAGACGGGACGTCTTTTATTAGACCATCACATCTATCCAAAGAACCTTGTCTGCCCATGTCCTTAGACCAAAATGGCTACAACCAACAACCCTAAGGTAAATCAAAAAGGGACTTGTCTTTTATCTTAAGGACTTTTTAAACCAAATAGTTTAACTTCTGGTTGCAACATGATAATTAAGCCAAATACTAGTATCTGCTGGACTGCTATGCCCAGAAACAGCACACTATCAAATGTTGATTTGTTACTTTTATTTCTATCCAACTCAAACAGGTTCACCTTCAAAGCCAGACAAAAGTCAACAGACCGTATGTTTTCAAGTGAACATGAAAAGTTTCCAGAACATACTGTATTCGTGTCTTTTCATCCATTTTCTCATCATTCTTCTTGATAAGATTCCAAAATTTTCTAAGTTTTGGTGTCTTTTTCAATTCCTGTTCCAGGCGTGCCTGAAAAGTTGAAATAGTATTCAGCCACAAAGAACTCACTTCTATTGCATGGAATAAAAATCTAATTATATCTTTCTGTAAAGAAAAAAGTATGTAAATATACACAATAAAAGTAAACAAAAACAAAAACCCCTAGAGCAGCAGCCAACATAACTGGACTCCAAGACTACTCACAAATATCACTTGCAACAGAAGTTATAATAGTTCTTGCCTAGACATGCAACACCAATTAACAACCTCTAGGTCCCTTTAAGACAAGGGAGGGCAATTATTTTGGGCAGAGGACCCCTTACTGAGTTTGGGCAAGCCATCAAGGGCCGCATGACAGGCAGCCCAGGGCAGATAGATATTAATTTTCTAAATTTTTTTAGGGGCCCCATGGGCCATACAGAATGGCCTGGCAGGCTGCATCCAGCCCCCAGACCGCATTTTGCCCACCCCTGCTTTAAGATAACCATATTAACATCTTTGTGTAGTATGTAGAACATAGCACTATTGATAAAAAAGTAAAAAACTCATCTGTTAAAAAAAACAAACTGGAAAATGAAAAGAAAAACACCTTTCTTTCATTCCCTTCATTAAAAACTTGACAGCAGTGAAATCCACAAATTCCTTAGTTTCTTAATTAAATATCAAAAAGCTGCATTTTAAGTGATTTTCCTTCTTTTAGAGTGATTTTTAATTTCATTAAGAAAAAATCCTTCCCATTATATTTTCTTAGTCTCCAGCAAAAATGGTTTACATTAAAAAATATTCAAAATAAGCAATTGAAGCAAACCAGTTTTTCCTGGAAACCATGAAAAAACAATCAAATGGAAGCCAGGATAGATCACTCATTACAAGCAAAATTATAACAGTGAAACATCATTAAGGTAAATTAATCAATGCATAGATTCTGGGAAAAGCAACATACAGAGAATTTATAAAAATAAATTATCGATAACATTAACCTTAAGAATAATCATTAGAAACAACACGTAGACCAGGTAGACTAGATACGTACCGCCACGTTTTGTATAAAACAAACATTGGCTTGCAATACACATATAAGCTCAATATGCATGTAAAAGTTACAAAATATTACATATGAATAACTAAAACCAATAAAAAAACCTATTTAAAAAAAAGTGATCCCCTAAGCATACTATGAGCTTGTGCACCACCTTCCCAGAGGCTGAATTAAATTGCAGGGATACCCTTAGTCCTGGCATTGCCTAACTTCAGTAAACTTAATTTTGCAAACTCACATTTTTTCATGTAATTTCCTAGGTTTTTAAAAATCTAACTTTAAAAAGCTAACTTTTAAAAATCCAAATTCCATCACGTGAAAACATAATGGCTTTGAAATGAGTCAACATCTGGGTAATATGGGTTACAAAAAGACCTTTGGCAATTGAGGTACCAATTGACTTACCATGTGTTAACAGTAGGTGGTTGTCTTCTTTGTGAAGACCACAATAGGGAAATAGTATACACTTCACCAGTGGATCTTAGGACTTACTGTCAGTATGAATAGGAGCATGCCACAAATTAAAACTGGGGTGCCATATAAATGAGCTGCAAAGATGTTCCTCATCTTTTATAGAACATCTTTGTAGTGTTTTGCCATTGCATGGCACCATAAATCAACACATGTACCACAGGTACTATTTATGATGCAATTCACATGTTAATTGCATCTTAAAATGTGTGCTAGAGGCCCAAGACATTCAAGACACCCTCTACATTCAAATTAGCACCAGGAAAGGAGCAATTTGCTCCCTGTTCCTATGCCACAGAAATCCCCTCAACTGCAGGGAAGTCCTGTTCAACACCTATAATGTAAGTCTGGAACATGTATTATAGATAGAGTCTTCACGGAATTTAGCTGCCTCCTTAAAAGCCATATTGAATACATGTCAACTGGGATTTTCAGATTTGAACTTTGTCAGATTTGGTGGACTTGTTACAGAAATAGAAAAAAGCATATCACTCATGTAATGGCCCCAACATTGCTAAATTTCAAGTTTCTGTTCTGAAGTATAGAAATACTACAGCTTGTCAATGAAATGCAATTAGAACGCAAACCTTTTCTGACAAACCATTAAATGTTTTGCCAAATCAAACAAACAAACAAAATCAGCACGAGGCATCTGTAGACAACCAGCAAAGAACAACTCATCCCAAATGGTTAGAATTTAAAGGTTATAAACAACTGAAAATTAGGTCTAAAAAATGGAAAGTTCTAAGCAACCTTAAATATATGACACCTCCTACAACAGGGGTGGGCAAAATGGTGGATATGGCCAGCAGCCCGACTCCATTTGCCAGCAGCCCCAGCTCCCAGCCAGTCTCCACGGAGACCCCGGAAATGCAGATGTGTGACAGCACAGGGCCATCACAATGTGCAGCTGCAGATCTGGGGCTGTGCCCCAGGCTGGCACAACCCCCATGATCCTGGGGTCCCCATGGAGACCAGCCAGGAACAGTGCAGGCCGAACATGTCACCAGGTGGAGAGCTGCTTTGGGGCCGAGCTCTTGCGGTGGTGACAGCACGGGGTGAAGCCGGGACAAAGCCACTATTCACTGCCTGTATGCCCCTGCCTGAGGAACCTGTGCTCATCATGGGGGCATGCAGGCTTGAGCAGCTCCCCACCTGGCCTGGTATGCTGATGGGAAGGCAATTTTATCATTTTTACGATGATGTACTTACAGGCTGTAATCCCATCCACATTGGCAACGAGATGAGCTGCTGCACCTGTCCCCTGATCAAATCCACTTCCTGTTATAAAGCATTAAGAGAAAAGGCACCTTATAGCATTTATGAACTAGTTAGACATTATCTTGCAAATATATATTCTTATACAATTGTTTTAGGCATACTAACTTTAACGTAAAATAAGCAAATGCTATTTTGAGATGTAGCAGGCTACAAAGGCAAGAAAACACTAGTCTCTACACAGTGGCACTACCCAGACACCACTAAACAAGACTAGTGGCTTTACTTTTCTTTGGTTTCCTTTAATTAAACTTATGTCAGTATCCAAAATTGTAGTTTCCCTTTTAATCTATAAGACCTCCTCCATCTAATTGTTCCAAAGTAAACACTGAAAACATTTGACTTGACATCCCTGCCAATTATTCATCTGGCTGACACTGAATTTTCTTCATCTCTATTCTTCCTCATATGCCTCATTGTTTTTCTCCCTCTTGTTCATTTGGTTTCTTTCAAGCAAGCTGGTTTCCCAAACATGTGAAAGAAAAGAAACATGTGACGGTAACTCCTCCTCCAACTGAACTGTCTACTAATACTGCTTCAGGTGCTAAATCTCCAGCAAACCAGAGTCTGCCTTTTTCACTCCACTGAAACAACTCTCCCTGTGCTCTCCTGCACAGGTCTGAGAGGCTCAGCTCCATCTCCAACCTACTTAATAGCTATCATAACTTGTTCCCTTTTCCAAAGACTTCAGGTCTCAGTAACTTGCTTACTTTCAAAAGCACCTTCACATTTCCTGCAATACCAGGATATAGTAGACCAAAAGCCACTACTATTTCCTCTTTCAAATCCACTTAATTATGGAATATCAATAAATAATGGACTAAATAAAAAAAACAGTACAAAGAGTTTATATTTTTAAAAATATATCAAATTATCTGATCATAATTGTATGTAAATAAGCTTTTTTTTTTTTTTTTTTTACTTTTTCTTTCATT
>NW_017729025.1:72428845-72435845 GCF_001723915.1 Gavialis gangeticus
TATTTCCTTCAATACTCTTTCCTTGTTCCTTCTGATGGATAATTACTCACATCTGTTGTGTATAATAATCTAATGCATGACACACTAAAGTATTCTACATGCCACATAATATAAATAAAGAAAAACAACAAATGTCACAAAAAGCAAAGGAACAATATCTTATATTAAATATATTTATAGGTACACTATGCATCAGGGTAGCTATTCTGGTAGCATTGCAGATTCAAGATACAGATCATACTTACTGAACCCATCTATAATCAATACCCTTATGTAACTTTCACTGCAGGCTAAAACAACTCTTGTATTTGTTTTATTTAAACAATTAGTGCTGCAGCATTAACTAGAACAGATTAGCAAAAAAATAAAAAAAACAAGTTAAATCCTTTTTTAATATACCATATGCAATGAAAGTTTCATTTAGATGGAAATGTTACAAACACTTTTGAAAAGAATAATTTTATTGTAGAGTGTAATTTGAAATTGAATAGCAATTATACTTTAAGTGTAATTTTAATTTTGGATCCAAACAATCATCTTATTCATGTTTAAATCTTTTATAATCCTTATTTCAGTAATACACTCCCCTTCCTCAGCTTTGTGAATACTTTCTCCATCCCCTGCATTTCCTTCTCCATAGCAGAAAGAAACAATTACAGAGGAGAGAAGTGTACCAAAGTATAGCTCTCCATATGCCTCAACTTTATCAATGTGAATTTCAATGAATGCCCCATTTAGCTCATGGATTAAAAATAAAACCCTCCTCTCATCTGAAACAACCTAGCCACAGTGGAAACATTCAAGCCTGCTCAATTTTGACTTACCAAGCTGTTAAAGCAATGATCAAGGAAGAGTAGAAGGACTGTCTGTTCATGAAGAGAGAATTCACTCTCCTTTTCAGCCAATGATGCTTTCAATATACATTTGAAAAAGTAGGGAAAGTGCTCTGGCTTCTTCTTGAATGTCTAGATGTGGAAGGGAAAGTTAGTTTGTTAGGTTGGGTCTAAATTACTTGCTGTCTGATACTGTTTAAGGAGTCACACATTCTTAAAGTTTTTAGTAAAATCCACCCACAGAAGATGAGAGCGATGATTCTCTACTCTTATGTTCCTTCCATGCTGTTAGGGCAGCCAAAACAAAGCAAAACTAGCCACATCCTCCTGGCTAAAGATTACCATGCTGTGGGCCACTGTGTAGTTCACTATGTCCTAACTGTAAGTTAAAAGGGATTTTCCTGATTTTTCTGCCTTTTGGAGCAGATTAGAACATCCCTCAGAGGCAAAAAAGCCTGGCTGATTTTTGTGAAGGAAGTGACAGCTGTTTAGTAGCCTGCAAGAAGTTGAGTAGAGGTTCCTAGAAGCAGGTGAACATGTCACTACTTATCAGCAAACTCAGCAGACAAAACCAAACCTACTCTTGGTCACAGAGGTTGCCCCTTCAGAACAAAACTAAAACACACTGGTGGGAAGGTATAGAGAACCTTGTACTTGTCATTTTCCATGCCTATTTGTACCTATTCTGGTACAAAGCTGCACAGATCTTGGTAGAGTCACTCCTCCAGGCTATTAATTTTGATACATTTCACTAGTAGTGACATAATTCTTTTTTCTTTTCTTATAAAACTAATAGAAGAAGCACTATTAAAAATAAAATCTTACAATACTGGCTAAAGGTCAGTACTTCTGATCAAGTGTGGTACACTGATGTACAGCTAAGTAATTATGGCAGGTCTGGTTTTTTTTGGGGGGGGGAGGGGGCAGGGGGGAGGCCGTTATTTATTAATCACATCTAATGGGGAGTCGCCTGTGGTTCAGTGGTAGAATCCGTGTCTACCACACAGTAGACCTGGGTTGGATTCCCAGACACTTATACAACTACAGCCACAGAGGCACCAAACATCTGGACTCAGCCTGGTCTTTGGATTCTGTCTCAGTGTCCTAAATGGAGGATGAAAGGTCTGGGCAGCCTCCACTTCTCCAAAAAATTCCTGCCCGGGCATATTCATCAAAGGTCTGGGTGGCCCTCATACATACACGATGATCCAGGAGGATCAACAGTTGCCACATCTAATGGAGCCCACTATATTTCAACAACAGTAAAGACAGGCTTGTCTTTTGAATTTAATTTTTTTTAATTGGCAAATCAAATAATGGAAAGTATACATAATTTCAATCAGCTTAAACTGTTAATACTGGCTGTCAAATTTTCTAAAATAAGAGGTTTTTAACAGAAAAGCTAAGCTTTCTAAACCACATACTAACAAGTATGTTGTCAATAAAACTTCATATAAATTAAAACTATAAAAATGCACTCAAAGATTTCAAACAAGAAACTGACACACAAAATAGTTTTCTTACTGCCCGTGACACCCTCCTTCATATACAAATATAAATTCCTCACAACAAATTTTATTTTAATACCAAAAAAGCCCCTCTTCAACCAGTGCCAAACTTGCTCAAGAAAATCTTATTTTTGAAGTGTGAAATCATTACACAATAAGACAAATGAGTTCACACTCAAAAAAAGAAGTCAGGGTCTACAGACCGACTTCATCTGTTCATTGCTTTTCTAAAAAAGAAACATCCTATTGCTTAAAGTAGCAGACAACCCATGACAAGGCAACATTTACTTTGAACACAGTAAGTTCAGCTGTTTTCTATCACTACAAGTGGGCTGCAACTTGTGAATCAAAGTCAACTGTAGACATAACTGTAAATGGTTACCTCCCATGCAGGGACATTTTCTCTGAACTTCTCATTTACCATGCAGCAGATTGACATTAAATATGCTTTACTGGACACCTCTGAGGAATAATTCATCCACAGGTAATTTTCAAGATACTGGCTGTGAAGAGACAAAGAATATGTCATTAGTTCCTACTACCCACATAAACTGCCACTCATCTCAAAAAACAGCAGTTATCCACAGATTTGGGGGAGGGTTAAAAATCATCTTTATGATTTGCAAGTAGTTCTTGAAGTTACCTCTAGTCAAGGTCACTATCACTAAACTTACTAATATCAAGCTTAGAGAGGCATTACATATGGAGGGAAAAATGAATTACTCATGCACCACTCACGCTGTAACAAGCCTGGAGGTTAATTAATGCTGATTTTCCAGGGGAAAGGGAATAAACAAATTTACTGCACGTGCCATAAACTTCAAACACTTCCTGTATTTCTCAGATGCAAGTGCCAACTTTCTTATGTAAAGTATACGATGGCATAACAAATACTTCATCAATTATTATATGTATTCTATTACATCAATATTTTCCAACAATGTATCCCTTTAATATGACCAATTGCTTCCCTCTTGACTGTTCAAAATAAAGCCACACCTAGTCATATCCTCCCCACTTTTAAGACCCCATTCAAGCTACTGCTTTATAGGCCCAGACTTAAGGTAATTATGCAGGGAAAGGTAAAGCTTAATTTTCCTAAACAGGGGGATACTTTTCTTTTTGTGAACAGTAGGCTTTTCCTTCCCGTGGAAAACAAGTGGTTCCAATTCAGACAAAGAGTAATTCCTGCCCTTACTCTACCCTCCTGGAGCAGTGCAGGGAAGTTATTTTAGTGCTTTTACTAAACTCTGTAAACCCTTCCACACTAATGGGTGCATGCAAGGAAATTTTACAGGCCTCCATGCTATTCTGACTTTTTCCATAAGCTTTTCTCAAATAGGCTGATCTCAAATTAACTACTTAAACAACTAACACCTACATAACTCAAAACACTATGAAGTAAAGAAACATAAGACACAGAAAATATTCTGAGTAAATCTTGCTTCTTTAAAAAAATAAAGTTACAAAACAATTAAAAGAGATAGTTCAGAGGATCTCTGCACAGCTTTTGCCTTACAGATAATACCTTGCAAGTTACACATACAGGTTTGCAGAACTGGACCCAAATTATGGAGACTAATCTGACCACAGGGAGAGAAAAAAAGCCTAACAGACATTAGGGACTCTACTGTACACTTTAAGATACCTCTGCATCCAAATAATATGTGGGGGTCCAATTATCCTCTGCATCCAAATAATAGGGAGGTACAATTATCCTCAGCTAGGAAAGTGGTAGCTGTGATGAGATCTCAAAGACAGGGAAGCAGTAAGCTGAGTCAAGATAAGGTAACCTGAGGCTCTGGTAGGAGGCAAGATGAAGGATATGGGTCTTATGAAAGTAGACAGCATATCCTGAGAAATTATATAAATTATTCATGCTAAGTTAAAGGGGTTCACTAGAAAAATTAAAATGGTGCAACTAGGCAGCACTTCTTTACAGCAAGGGTGTCAAACATACATGGTTCCTAGAGGGGCTGGGAATTCTGGGAAAGGTCAAGCAGGGACAGGACCGACCAGCAAAATCCAGAATACAAGTCCTTGTTGAGGACATGTATTGACACAGGAGGCAAGCAGCAGCAACACTAACCCCCACAGTTCTCTAATGCCATTTGCCCTGCCACTAGAATGTCAGGATCCAGACCCAGCCCAGGAGGCGGAGGTGAGTTTTGATAACCTTGCTTTACAGTGATGTGAATGAATGCCATGGGAAAATAAAGTTAACAGGAACTTAAATTGCAATTTAGACTTGAACAAGTCTCATTCAACTTATCTTTTTAAACAAACAAAAACGAGGAAAAATCCAAGATTTTAGAAATGAATATTTCCCCCTTCAAATTATCTTATTTCTCTAATCAGCAGTCCTCCTAGCATATCATAATTCTTTCCAGTCTCTCTCCAGCAGGAGTTTATAGTTGATGCAGAAGTGCATTTCACCAAGAGACCTTTCAATCTCAATCTACCTCTCCAAAAAGGTGGACTTAAAAATAATAACCAAAAATTAAATACCAATTAATATTGGTACTTAACACACATTTTTATATGCATGCCACTATAATCTGACATTTTTAAAAAAATCATTTTTAAACACAAGTTTTCCAATTTCTGTCAGGCAAAGAAAACTGGAAAGTCATGTTGCTGTTCTTAAAATTACAGCTTTGCTACAAATTTCCTCACACTTTGATGCAAAGACTTCCACTGACTTCAGAGGATTTTGAATCAAGGTCTAAGGAGGCTTCCTAATTTTTAGAACCAAATTGATCACTATTCTATGCATATTTGGTACTCCTTTTGTGCTGTAAATTTATCTGCATTAGAAATTTAGCAGCATGAAAAAAGACCTCCTAGAAAGCACTATTTATGTTTATGGAATTCATCTTATATTATATTACACTCTATGGAATACATTTTCTTATGTGCCTCATCATGGACTTAACTAGGGTAGAAGTAATGAGTTATACTATACCTCTAAAAGTGATTTACTGTCCTGCATTTGTTTCTCACCTTTACTTCCATAGGCTTTTCTCAAATAGGCTGATCTCAAATTAAGTACTTAAACAACTAACACCTACATAAATCAAAACACTGAGTAGAGAAAATTCATTATTACTAAAAATAAATGTTATATTTCTTCAAAAACTTACCTAAACTCAAGCAGCATTATCTTTCTAATGGCAAATCTAAGAGGGAAAAAAATGATAAATGAAACACAGAAAATAAAACAAACTAGTGAAAAGATAGGAGAACCAACAGACATACCAAGAATTCCCTCCAGGTGGTAGATCCTTTGCTCATCTCAAATAGAACAGAGGTAGAAAGTAAAGGGAAGAAGAACTCCAAACCCATGGACTGGGAAGCAGAGGGGAATCCCTACCCCTCAAAATTAGCAATCAGTAGAAAGACTGGCTCAGACCATGACAAAGAACAGGAATGCAAAACTTGATTTATTCACTGTATCAGACCTTTGTTATGTCATACATCTAATAATATAGCATAAAGAAAACTCATATTTAATCACGGAGGTGACATACCACTAACTATAAGGGTTTACTAAACTTTTTGACTTTCCTACATATTTAGCTCAATAATATTTTAAGTGGCCTTCATGTTAATATAAATGTCTATAGTATAGGTAAGTATCTATAACATAATCCATAAACAAACATTAGAAATATTGTACTTACTTTGACTTAACGATTTCTTTCACATATACATCTTCAATAACCTATTTTAAAAAATTATCTCGATTAAAAAATGACACTTGTAGTTTGATTCATTTTTAAAACTCTACGATTTTCAAAATCAAAAAGGTTATTAACTGTATGCTCTAGGGTTATTACTATCACTTGGTGAGCTCTCATCAGGAATATCTCAGCCCTAAGAGGAAGAGCAAGAGTCCCAAAGCATTTAAACACTCATAATAGGCATGCATTGATAAAGATTTTTGGGCAGATAAAGAAATCCCCAGATTTTTGGTTATTGACCAGCCATACCGGTTGATACCAATCTGATTGCCCATATACAGCCTAGCAGCTTGGAGAGCAGCATGCAGCTGGTAAGCCTGTTTGGGGGAAGTGGGGGGAGACTGAGGCCCCCTGAGGTGAGGAATGGAGTGGAGCTGGGGAAGGGGCAGGTGCTGCCCAGTCAGGATGGGGCACAGGACAGAGGCAGCAGCTTGTCCAGGGGGCAGGCAGCTCCTGCCACTGCGTGCTCCCATAGGGGAGGTCAGGAGGGCATGTGCCCTACCAGATCTATGCACAGGATGAAGGCGGACTGCTGCTGCATTGTTGGGGCTGGGGCTGCTCCAGCCTCTTCCCAGCGGATATGCTCAGGCTGGGGCAGGTGATAGTGGCACTGGGAGGCAGGGTTGGGAGGGCAGGGGGGGCACTAGAACCACCCCAAAATTTGCCATGACCCCCCTTCCCAGCACCACTGACACCTGCCCCATCCAAGTGCAGCTGCTGGGAAGATCCTGGCACAGCCCCAACCCCTAGCACACAGCCTGCCCTTGCCCCATGCACAGATCTGGGAGGCGAGGAGAGACACATGCCCCCTATGCCTCCCCAGGGCTGCACGCAGTGGGGGAAGCTGCCCCCATACCCCTAGACAAGCCGCCAGCTCCATCCTGCACCCCACCCCAGCTGGGCAGCGCTTGCCCCT
>NW_017729025.1:72436531-72438476 GCF_001723915.1 Gavialis gangeticus
ACCCTCTCCATGTTGTCCACATCCCCCCTGAAGTGCGGCGCCCAGAACTGGATGCAGTAGTCCAACTGCAGCCTGACCAGTGTTGCACAGAGGGGGAGGATCACCTCCTTGGACCTGCTTGAGATGCATCTGTGGATGCAAGACAAGGTACAGTTGGCCTTCCTGACCGCATCTCCACGCTGTCGGCCCATGTTCATTTTGGCATCAATAATGACTCCAAGATCCTTTTCTGCCTCTGCACGGACAAGAAGGGAGTTCCCCAGCCTGCAGGTATGCTGCTGGTTCTTCCTCCCCAGGTGCATCACCTTGCACTTGTCAGTGTTGAAACCCATCCTGTTCTCATCCGCCCACCCTTGTAACCTGTTTAGGTCTGATTGCAACCTATTCCTCCCTTCTAGCATGCCCACTTCTCCCCACATCTTAGTGTCATCTGCAAATTTGAACACGGTTCTGTGCCCAGGTTTAAAGTGGAAGGAGAAGGAAGCCTGGACCCCAATGCAGGTAAGACACCTCTGCACCTTAAAAGGCTTCAATTTAGAAGAAAAATGTACATATAACTGGCTCTGTGAACCCTAAGTCTCTTTTAACAGTACCTTCAGGTAACATGACAGAACTTCTCTGTGCAGACTTCTACATTTCGAATGTTCATTCATTTGTACAGGTTGTATAGCTAAACCCTCACAGTCTATACTACCTGAAACGGTGCTCTGACACATCCCAAGACCTAAAACGTGACAGGCTCTTCTTCTCTACCATTACAGCAGACAGAGAGTGCTACATAAATATCAGTTCCAATTGATTTACAGTTCAGATGGAGTCCTATTTTCTGTCGACAAGTCCTTTGTATTCCAAACTAGTCCAAAATATAAGGCTTTTTGTTGTTTTGCTGGGGTTTTTTGGCGGTGGGGGGACAGAAAGAAAAGGAAGGGTTTGGATGCTCCACTACAGGAGTGTCAGACATCCAGACCAGACACACAGACCAGCCATAAGTGAGGTAAGTGCCAGAGCCAGCACACAGCATTGGTTTTGCAAGAGCAGCTGATATAGCACGTGTCCTGGACCAACCCTGTGCACTGTGTGTAGTGTGCTCTGGCACCAGTCTGAGGCACATGTGCAGACCTGGTATGAGATGCCTGCACTGGACTAGCCCTGCAAACTGGCTCCAAAGCAGGAAAATACTGATCCTGACAGGCCCTAGAACCACTGTGCAGGGTCAGTCTGGCAGGGTGCCACATTTAGTGTGCACACAGACCAGCTCCCTGGGCTGCATGCAACGTGTGCAT
Source organism: Gavialis gangeticus (assembly GCF_001723915.1). Lineage (NCBI taxonomy): Eukaryota > Metazoa > Chordata > Crocodylia > Gavialidae > Gavialis > Gavialis gangeticus. The sequence continues at coordinate 72,437,815 of NW_017729025.1, forward strand.
CAGGTCCCGCCCCGTACAACACGTACGGCACATCCTGGTCCATGGACACAAGGCACACAAGGGTGGCACGGCGCACACATGGGGCCCACACTGGACCAGCCCTCCATGCTGGCTCTGGACTACATGGGGGTTCTGCAGCCCGATCCAGCCCTGGAGTGAGACCACAGCAGGGCCAGCCTGGTGCAGGTGCCACATGCTGTGCCAGGGCTGGGATCAGACCCTAGAGCTCCATGGAGTGGGTCCAGCCTGTGGGCTCCCTCCAACACATGTGCTTTACACTTGTTTCTACAAACACCAAAAGCTGCAGTTAGCTTTGCACTCTGACACCTGGCGACATGGGGCTCCCACAATTGGCCACACGCCTTTATTCTTAAGTGGGGGGGAAAGAAGAGACAGAAATAGAACCAAGCATGGGGCAAGGCGCCAGGCCGGCTCCCTGGCGCTCCTGACACAGCTGGTTACAACCGTACTGCTGGGGCGATGCAGTGCTGCCCTGGTGCTGTGCGCAGTGCTCACCTTGGCATCGAAGGACAGCCTCTTTTGCACGTGCGGGGCCCAGTACCGGTGCGCCAGCTGCAAGGGAAAGAGGCACACCCCGCTGAGGCAGCGCCGCGGGCCACGCGCCCTACGGCCCAGCCCCAGCCGCTCCCCCCTAACCCCAA
>NW_017729025.1:72443476-72453923 GCF_001723915.1 Gavialis gangeticus
ACCAATGTAGCAGTGCATCTCTAACTCATAAGAAAGTCAGATGATAGGCTGGAGTGAGGCTGACTCTGAAAGAGGTGCTGAACGTCAACAACCCACAGGTGAGTAAGTTAGGCCTACCTAAGCTTTTAAGGAACACAGACAGGTATTCAGGTCATTTTTAACTATTAAAAACCTTGCTTGTAGCACTTTGCTCCTACTGTTGACATTAAGCAATACTCTGTGTTTTGGGTTACTTTATTAACCATTAGTTATACCTCCTGAAGTGTAAATTTGCAAGCAGCCAAAACTCATCAAATCTGGGAGACAGTATACAATAGTTTAATAGTTGGTAGGGTCGGAAGGGACCTGAGCAGATCATCCAACCCCTTGCCGTGGCAGGAAAGAGTACTGGGGTCAAATGACCCCAGCAAGATGTTCATCCAGCCTTCTCTTAAAGACCCACGAGGTAGGAGCCTACACCACTTCTCTTGGAAGTTGGTTCCAGATCCTAGCTGCCCCGACAGTTAAGTAGCACCTCCTGATATCTAGCCTGAATCTACCCTCTGCCAGCTTGTGACCATTATTTCTTATCACTCCTGGTAGTGCTTGGGGGAACAGGGACTCCCCCAATGCCTGCTGGTCCCCCCTGACTAGCTTGTAAATGGCCACTAGATCCCCCCTCAGCCTTCTCTTGTGGAGGCTGAACAGGTTCAGGTCCTATAGCCTCTCCTCGTAGGGCCTGCCCTGATGCCCCCTGATCATGCGGGTGGCCCTCTTCTGAACCCTCTCCATGTTGTCCACATCCCCCCTGAAGTGCGGCGCCCAGAACTGGATGCAGTAGTCCAACTGCAGCCTGACCAGTGTTGCACAGAGGGGGAGGATCACCTCCTTGGACCTGCTTGAGATGCATCTGTGGATGCAAGACAAGGTACAGTTGGCCTTCCTGACCGCATCTCCACGCTGTCGGCCCATGTTCATTTTGGCATCAATAATGACTCCAAGATCCTTTTCTGCCTCTGCACGGACAAGAAGGGAGTTCCCCAGCCTGCAGGTATGCTGCTGGTTCTTCCTCCCCAGGTGCATCACCTTGCACTTGTCAGTGTTGAAACCCATCCTGTTCTCATCCGCCCACCCTTGTAACCTGTTTAGGTCTGATTGCAACCTATTCCTCCCTTCTAGCATGCCCACTTCTCCCCACATCTTAGTGTCATCTGCAAATTTGAACACGGTTCTGTGCCCAGGTTTAAAGTGGAAGGAGAAGGAAGCCTGGACCCCAATGCAGGTAAGACACCTCTGCACCTTAAAAGGCTTCAATTTAGAAGAAAAATGTACATATAACTGGCTCTGTGAACCCTAAGTCTCTTTTAACAGTACCTTCAGGTAACATGACAGAACTTCTCTGTGCAGACTTCTACATTTCGAATGTTCATTCATTTGTACAGGTTGTATAGCTAAACCCTCACAGTCTATACTACCTGAAACGGTGCTCTGACACATCCCAAGACCTAAAACGTGACAGGCTCTTCTTCTCTACCATTACAGCAGACAGAGAGTGCTACATAAATATCAGTTCCAATTGATTTACAGTTCAGATGGAGTCCTATTTTCTGTCGACAAGTCCTTTGTATTCCAAACTAGTCCAAAATATAAGGCTTTTTGTTGTTTTGCTGGGGTTTTTTGGCGGTGGGGGGACAGAAAGAAAAGGAAGGGTTTGGATGCTCCACTACAGGAGTGTCAGACATCCAGACCAGACACACAGACCAGCCATAAGTGAGGTAAGTGCCAGAGCCAGCACACAGCATTGGTTTTGCAAGAGCAGCTGATATAGCACGTGTCCTGGACCAACCCTGTGCACTGTGTGTAGTGTGCTCTGGCACCAGTCTGAGGCACATGTGCAGACCTGGTATGAGATGCCTGCACTGGACTAGCCCTGCAAACTGGCTCCAAAGCAGGAAAATACTGATCCTGACAGGCCCTAGAACCACTGTGCAGGGTCAGTCTGGCAGGGTGCCACATTTAGTGTGCACACAGACCAGCTCCCTGGGCTGCATGCAACGTGTGCATCAGGTCCCGCCCCGTACAACACGTACGGCACATCCTGGTCCATGGACACAAGGCACACAAGGGTGGCACGGCGCACACATGGGGCCCACACTGGACCAGCCCTCCATGCTGGCTCTGGACTACATGGGGGTTCTGCAGCCCGATCCAGCCCTGGAGTGAGACCACAGCAGGGCCAGCCTGGTGCAGGTGCCACATGCTGTGCCAGGGCTGGGATCAGACCCTAGAGCTCCATGGAGTGGGTCCAGCCTGTGGGCTCCCTCCAACACATGTGCTTTACACTTGTTTCTACAAACACCAAAAGCTGCAGTTAGCTTTGCACTCTGACACCTGGCGACATGGGGCTCCCACAATTGGCCACACGCCTTTATTCTTAAGTGGGGGGGAAAGAAGAGACAGAAATAGAACCAAGCATGGGGCAAGGCGCCAGGCCGGCTCCCTGGCGCTCCTGACACAGCTGGTTACAACCGTACTGCTGGGGCGATGCAGTGCTGCCCTGGTGCTGTGCGCAGTGCTCACCTTGGCATCGAAGGACAGCCTCTTTTGCACGTGCGGGGCCCAGTACCGGTGCGCCAGCTGCAAGGGAAAGAGGCACACCCCGCTGAGGCAGCGCCGCGGGCCACGCGCCCTACGGCCCAGCCCCAGCCGCTCCCCCCTAACCCCAACCTGCGTGACGAACTCGGCGTTGATCTGGGACACGGTGGGAGCCACGATCTTCTTGGGTGGGACCGAGGCGGCCGCCGCCACCGCTGCCGCCGCCGCCATGGTGCGTCACCCGCTCCGCTGCGGCCGCCGGACTGCCGGGAGGGTCCCCTCGCCCCGCCGGACTTGGCTGCTCCCGGCTGATGGTCTCGCCCACTCACTCAGATGCAGCACGCTCGCCCGCACCCCGACGCCCGGCGACGCTATGCACAGGCCGCCGGAAGTCGGCGAGACGGAAAAGCGGAAGTGGAATTAGCAACTGGGGCATTGAGTCTCTAGGGCTGCACTCTGCAACACTTCCGGGTCATAGAGCTAACAGTCGGGATACCAGAGCGGTGGTGAGCGGGACGGCGGGCGGCGCCATCTGCTGCCCATGCCGCGGAACTGCAGTTAGTGCGCGGGTGGGCGCGGCCTCTAGCTGGTGTCGCGGGGGAGGGGACTGGGCAGCAGGAGAGAAGAACGCGGCTGCGGCAGGCACCTCGTCAAGACTATGCACTGAGGCCGCTACTGCATTTTCCTGCTAGTCTAAAAAGCAGTCGGCAGCGGGAGCGTGGCTCCGGCCGGGGCAGGCTCCAGTTTTGGGGGGTGACCCCGGGATCAACCCTTCCCCTCCCCCCAGTGCTACGAGGTGGCAGCGCGAGGAAGGCCCCGATGTGCAGCAGTGAGGTGCCGCAGAGCAGTGCTGGATTATGGCATGCTGAGGCCCTAAACTGTGTCCAGTTTAAGAGGCTGCATATGATAAAAGTAATCTACGAAAACAGATTTTCATGACATTTTAAGATGAATTATTATTTCTGCACAAATGTATAGACTCCCTATGAATAACAACTGTGGAGCCGTATATATGTATATCTTTGTCGTATTAGAATGAAAATGTCCAGGGTTTTTGTGTTACTCAACTCAGAGGCACCTCATTTGTGAGTCCCTAAACTGTAGCTTCAGCTTCAGTCCAGCAGTGCCACAGATGGGTCTGCGGTGCCACATACTGCAGGACCGCAGTCATCTGGATGCAACCCTTAATGTCAAGGGGAAAATGGTTTATCCTGAGACAAGTTTGAGGCTGTTTGTCACCTGAGATTCTTTAGTTAACACTTGATCAAGTACCTACACTGCGCTGCCGTCCCTACTGCTGTTGCTGCAGTGTAGATAAGGTTAGGGTGCAGATGCGTGAGACATTTGCTGCAGACTGATCTACACAGCGTGCCACGGTAAAGTTGCCTCACAGAAAGCATGGAGTAACTCAGGCAGGAGTGAGCAAAATACGGCCTGCAGCCAGTCTGGTCAGCTGACATATTGTCCACCCACAACCGGTCCCTTGGTCCCACCCAGCCCAGGCACAGGGGGCAGCCCTGCGCTGTCACCACCGGAAGATCCCGAACCAGGCCTTGGACACAGCTCCCTGCCCACCTGCAGCCCCATGCTGTCTGCCTGGCCACATACCCTACCCACACGAGTCCTGGCCGGTATGGACACCCCAGGATCACTGGGTGGTGACAGCATAGGGTTGGGATCTGGGACAGGGCCACATTTTGTTCGCTGCATGTCCCTGCCTGCAAAACGGGCGCCCATCATGGGAGCGTGTGGGCAGCAGTTCACTGCTTTGCCCTGGGTCCTGCCCCCACAGTATCATCACCATGTAGGGTAATCCCAGTTTTGGTGGGCCATTGTGCAGGGGCAGAGCGGGGTGCTGACCTGGCCTGCAACTGTTCACCAAAACTCCCTTTGTGGCCCACAGGGCCAAATAATTGCCCACCCCTGCTGTAGAAGTTGTTCTAGTAATAAAAGATGTTTTCCCCTGAGATTAAATCCACTTTATTGTAGTTTGAACCTGTTGCTTTGTGTCCTGTTCTCTACAGCAAGGCAGAACAGTTGTTTCCTCTCTTCACTATGGCTGTCTTTCAAGTCTTCCCCTTAATCTCCTGTTTTTCCTTCCAAACTAAATATTTAGTTTTAGTTTTAGTTTAGTTGTTAGCTGTTTAGTTTTCTCAACCTTTCCTTGTACATTTTGCATTCTAACCTGCTTACCATCTTTGTTGTTCATCTCCAGATCTTTTCCAGTTTCTCTAGGTCCTGCCTAAAATATAGAGCCCAGAACTGCACACTGTACCCCAGCTGAATGCAAGCCAGGTTCCAGGCTGAAGTCAAGTAAATAAACCCCGAGTCACTTGACTGGTGTTGTTCTAGTGCCTGCTCTGGAGAGCCAGGTTGGGAGAGCTGCTTCTTACTCTTTTGAGTGGTGTCCATTCTGTAATTAGCTCAATCATACACCTCTTCTCCCTATGCCATCAGAGTTCAAGAAGCCTATATCTAATTTAAGTTGAGATGTAATGATATGTTTTGTGGCTAGAAGACATAGTGCAAAACTGATGTGTCTGAGTAGTACCTTGCAATAAACCTTACTTACAATCCTCTCTAATGACCAGGAATCCAAGTTTTCCATTTCCTATAGAATAATATGGATTTTCCTCTTTGACACAGAAAAACAGGCCCTAACCCCTTTGATGCAGGAAACCATAGGTTTCCCCTTGCAGGCTGGCAGTGTTCCAGCTTCAAGGAGTTGTTTGGGGTGGTGGGAGCAGCCCTGACAGCTGGATACAGGTAAGTCTATAGAGGGTGAGGGTGGAGGACCAGGGACTGTCTGGGGGGTTATGTTGGGGGGGGTTGTGATGGGGTGTGAAGGGTGTGTGTGCATGTGGGAGTCTGTGCCTGCAAGTGTCTGCCAGCAGTGGGGGAAGGAGTCTGGCTCCCAAAGGCTACAGCATAGTGTGAGCCAGTGCTTGGTGTTGCTGATGAATCCAGTTCAGACTGGAAGTGTGGCTCTGGCCTGGGCCATGCTGTAGGCAGCAGTGGAGCAAGTCCAACCCAAGCGCAGGCTGGTGGGAAGAGGAGGGCAACACCACTGGCAACACTTTGCCCTGGCCTGGGGCTTCCACACTACACCAGGCAGTCTTGCCATGGTCCCCCCACCCAGGCAGCACAAGCACCAACCCCAGCAGCCTGGCCATGTAGCTCCTCACCACCCCCAAAGGGACCCACCTCTGGCCCTTTCCCCCACTGTAGTCCTGTGAGTCCACATGGGGCCAGGTGGGGGCCCCCTCTGGCTGAAGTGGGTAGAAAGCTGTGGGTCAGGAGTTAGGGGCACTGGCAGGGGCAGGGGGCTGCATGTCAGGAATGAAGGGCACTAGCAAAGCTGGTGGAGCTGTGGCTTGGGAGTGAGGGGCAGGAGAAGGGCACTAGCATATATGGGCTGCTTAATGCCACAAAGCAGCAGGGCAGACAGTCACAGCTAGATCTGCATCCTGGTGAGTGAAGGGGAGTAGGGGGAGCTCTGATTTTCTATGAAAAAAACCCAAAATCAAATACCAAAATATATAGGTATTTAGAATGTATTTTATCATAAAGATTGAGGCACTGGTAGGCTTCCAAATTGCCTTAAAATTGTAAATATATAAAACATTTTGTTCAACGAATACATACATACATACATATAGTGGTGTTTCATTTTAGTAGTAAAAAATGCAGATTTGGGGCTTTTTAGTTATAGAATTTGGTGATTTTTTTTTAAACCAGAGGATTTGTGATTTTAAAACAGAGAAAACCAGGATCCCAGCTAATGACACAACCTACAAAGGAAATAGCTGTGCTCTTATGTCTCCTTCTGTACAGTGGAGCATATATATAAGGTTACAACCTGGCATCATGGGAACAGACTCATTGAAGCCAATGTGACTTCTGGCAAAGTATTATACATCTCAGTGCAAATACAATATAAGGAAATGGAAGCAGAAAGGCCTTCTCTTCTGACTACCAGACATACCCCATGCATGACCTTGGTACACAGCCACATGTTCTTTTGACAACTGTATCTGAGGCAGAAAAAGAATCAGTGGGATGGGAAAGGCCAAGAGATGAGAGGATGGAAAGGCACTTAAATATCAAAGCCAAAAATTTATTAACAATTTATAATTGTTAGAAATTAACTTACTCTTTTTAGTAAACAAAATCATTGTGAGGGGAAAGAATAAACTCCCTTGAGAATTCACAGTACTTTGTTCCTATGCTCATTATCCAGCTCTTGCCACTTGAATACTTTAAACTTCCAATCAGATATAATTGAATTCTGTTTGAATATGACCTCCTTTGTTTTGATATCAAGGTGATCTCCAATTCATTTCTTCAAATAAAGGTTAAACTAAATATTCTTTTTGAAGTTACATTAGAATGTAGAGTTGCATGGGAAGATACTACACCTTGAACAAGATCGAACAATGGCTGCATGCAACAAATACAGCTTTTTTCCCGTGAGATATGGAAAGTTTGTCATGTGGAAGCAGTAGCATTTGAAAAGTTCCAGAGTCTATGGGTAATAAACACCAGGCACTAGTGCTCTCTAGCTATTAGAGCCCTCCAAGAGGGATCTGACTTCCAACCAAAACTGTCAACAGTTTTCTTTGAACTGAAAAATGAAAGCATATATAATCGTTCTGAAGATCAAAATAATTCCCAAACCATCAAAGTTTAGCGATTATGTCAAGTGAGCATATAGGGGACAAGGGCCTGATTCTGCTACTTATTTATGTAAGTAACCCCAGGGATTCCAGTGGAGCTACACAAAGACAAATTAAATCCAGCAGTTGGTTCTCTCACCACTACCTTTCAGGAGAAGAGCCCGTAAGGAGAAGTATCCAGCAATGCTATACCAATTTAATTTTATCCAATTATGCTTGTCATACATAGGGTTACAATTGGGCATCATGGGAGCAGTCTCACTGAAGTCAGTGTGACTTCAATGGAGTGGGGCAAGGAAAGCCCTACTCTGTTTTTTTTTCTCCCAAGTAAAAATTGCACGGGGAAGCTGAGCCCCCTGAGCAGAAGTCAGATAAATAAATAAGGGCAACCCTGAGACCACCTGTTCCAGCCAGGGGACACCTACCTCTTGGTAAAGATCACTCATAATAGAAACACAGAATTCAGTTCTGGATAGATGCAAATTTAAGGTTTTAAAAATGTATGCTATAATTTAAATAAATTTATTTTGTATTTTAAAATTTACAAGAAACAATTTTAAAATGTTTTTCAAAAAAAGTTTAAAATTAAAATTAAATGAGAAATTATGACATTCACATTACAATTATTAAAGCAATATCTGTGTAGAATAATACAAACTAGACACCAAATTCAGTATCTCTGCAATTTAATAAAAACTTTAACATAAATACAAAGAACAAATAAAAATATGGTTCCAAATTAAACAGTAACCTGTTTTGTAGAAGCAGAGAAAATATAGTATTCATTTCACTTCATGTCAACTAATTCCATTCAACAAGTAGCTCATTCAAAATTAGAAGAATACTAAGAGATGACAAAGCAGAAAAAGATTATTTCCCTGTTATCTACAAATAAAAGTGAAGTGTAAGAAGATGAGATCTACAAAGAGTGGTGGCAGGAGTGGCACAGTGGCAGCACAGCTGTTGCTGCCAGCAGAGGTCCCCCCGCCCTGTGGGACTCTATAACCCTTAATTCTGCAGTAGACTCCATGCCCTCCTCCTCGACCCACTCCTGAATTCCTGGACCAGCTGTGTAATTAGGCAAGATGTTGGAAAGCTTTCATGTACAAAGTGCCCAATTCCACATTGCATCTAAACCTTTTTCAGCTACTTAATAGTTTTGTACCAGTATATAACAATACCAAAGAAGGTATAAGAATTTTCTTCCACATAAGCTATTTAAGGAATATTTCCCACTAAGAAGTTGTTTTTCAGTGATTGAGCAGCCTAGAGGAACTATTGGTAAAGATTTGTTTCCATGAGAACAGCATAAAGCAACACCTCGGTACTGCATCATAACTTCAAACCTCAATCCCAGTGCAATATTTGCAGGAGGCTCATGGCAAGACTTTAGACCAAGAGGCATATATCTGTTACTCTCCACCCACCGCAGCTTTGAAGTGAAAGGGATCTGAGAAATGGGCCTCTGCTTTATTAAAGAAAAAATATATGAGACTCAATTCTGAATCCTTCCCAAAGCCCTCTGTACTCTGAACTTCTCTAGCATTCTGTGGACATTCACTTAATCCTTCAGGTAGATTAAATACTGTATTCTACCTCTTTGAAAATCTGTTCATTCATTTTTGAAGACATGTATAATTAAGAGTTCCACATTTGAATATGCACTATTTTTGAGTCCATAGTCCCTTTTTTTTTAATTATGCAAAGCTGGGTGTATTTTTTTTCAGAAGCCTGTCACTGTTCTGGGGCAACCATGTATTTGACATCCTCTTGTCCTCCTTCTCCCTGTGCCTCAAGCCATTACTCTTCTTTTCTGGGGACCCATACTCCATTTTTTTAAAATATGGACTTTGAGGCTGCTGTCCCCTTGCAGTACACTGTGATTATCCCTAACTGACCTTTCAGAAAAGTACCTATAATCCCTTTCTCTTTCAAGAACAGTGACCAGCCAGCTTTCACAAGCACACTATCATTTATCTCAGGGCAAAGGTTTTACAGAGAAAAGATACAATAAAACAACAAGTTTACATGCATGTTAAGCTTTCTACTTACTACCCTTATTGGATATAGATATCAGTTGTTCCCATCTGTGTCTCTGCGTGTGTGTGACACTCACCCCAGTTCAGTTCTGTCTCTTCTAGCCTTAGAAACCAGAACAAACCATTGTATGCCATTTCCGTCAGCTGAGTCTTTTCCCCGACTTCTTTACCTGTTGCATTAATTACCCTCAGTGAGCCAGGAATCCAAGTATGCATAACAGTTATATCATTTATGTTACAGTCCTTTTTTAATATTATATTTAATGTCTCAATAATAGTTTCCTGAAGTGTATGTGCTTCTAAAGTTTCATATCTGTTGCATTTATAAATGTACTCCTAAACACAGGGGAGGAGATGGAGCACTCTAATATGATTTTACCTGGTAATGATCATCATCAGCATTCCAGATCCTGTCTTGAAAAACAAAAATTATGACTCAATATGTTGGCATGGTCTAAGGTGAAATGCTGACACTGTGGATCCTGAAAAATGCATTATAATTGAAGTGAGATTTAGTGTTTTGATCACAAGCCTATGCTTGTAAGTCTTTGCTTTGACACTAACACATAAGTGACCTTGGTGACATAATTTAACTTTTACTTAGAATACCCATCCATAAAACAGACAGTACCAACAACCCAGAGCTGTTGGAAGGATTAGATGTCCAGTTTGATATTCAAATCACACTGCAAACTATGCAAGGGCTATGCAGGTATTATTCTTAATTCATTTCCAGTAGGAAAAAAAATCCTGAAGAATACACATATAATGGAAATATAATACAGTATTGTTAAAATTGCTAAACAACATGAGTATTTGTAATGTGGGACCCCTGCAGGACACGCTAGGAAATTTGGTCGTCACACCAGATGACAAAGCCAACATATTTAATGATTTCTTTGCCTCCATTTTCCTGAGCAGGGACCAGAACAGTCACCCCCACCCTGGGTCCCCCTTAGACCCCAGGGGAGGTGCACCTAGGCCAAGGGTTAGTGAGGAACTAGTTAGGGAACTTCTGGAAGGACTGGAGGTATTCAAATCAGCTAGTTCGGATGATCTCCACCCTAGAGTACTGAGGGAATTGGCTGAGGTCATTGCGGGACCCCTGGCATGGCTTTACGAGCACTCACGGTGCTCTGGTGTGGTGCCAGAGGACTG